>NC_136624.1:37215363-37515363 GCF_933228915.1 Telmatherina bonti | reverse complement strand
TCCGCTGTGGAGAGGACGGGCACATTAAGCCCCAATGTGACTCGGAACCAAACCCTTTATTAGTGGCAACCAAACGTAAACAACTTCAGGAGAAACAGCAAAAATGGAAGAAGCAAAGCTCTCACTCGACTGGATCTTTAAACTAGTTCGAGTTCCTGGTGTGGGACACCCAGGAACTGAGCCGGACCAATCCAGTCCCGCCAAGAAGTCACTGTCAGTTCAGTGTGCAGAGCTAAAGTCCAGTCTGAACAAGAAACCACACATACCAAAAGGTTTAATTGGATCACGATGCACCGCAGAGATCAACGTCGCTGGTCATAAATGTCAATGCCTGCTGGATACTGGATCTCAAGTCACTACGGTGCCAGTCTCATTTTATAATGATCACCTCTCTGACCAGCCTGTTCATTCAATCAATGAGCTCCTTCATGTAGAAGGTGCTGCTGGCCAGAGTGTGCCATATCTGGGATATGTGGAGACCACAGTGACTTTTTCTGAAGATTTTGTTGGGAGGGAATTTACCATTCCTACACTTGCTCTGGTAGTTCCCGATGTGAGACCAGGGTTTCCGACTTCCATTCTTGTTGGTATGAACACACTTGAAACTCTTTACGATCAGTTTTGTGAAAGTGGGGACCCAACCTTTCAACCACTCTCACATGGCTACAAGGCTGTGCTAAACACACTTCAGCTAATTTACCAGCAGAGTTGTAGAGACACTTTGGGAGTTGTAACTTTATTCAGTAAAGCTCCAGTGGTTATTCCAGCTGGCCGCACAGTTGTGATTGAAGGATCTGCAAAAGTTCATGCTCCGACCAGTCAGTCTGCTCTCATACAGCATCCGGAGTCAGGCCTGCCGGGTGGTTTGTGTGTAAGCAGCTGTCTGATATCTCTTCCTGCTCGTTCACCTCACAAGATTCCGGTAATTGTGACGAATGAGTCCGAGCAAGACGTGTTCATCTCCCCTTCCACGATCATAGGAGAGCTTGGAGCATACGACTGTGTTATTTCGGAGCATAGTGTGACAAACTCCACCTCTACTGAACATTCAACTGTTCCATTGAAGTTCAACTTTGACAATTCGCTGATACCTCCAGAGTGGAAAGAGCGCATCACATCAAAGCTCAATGCCATGCCAGAAGTCTTTTCCCATCATGATCTGGACTTTGGTTGCACAAGCCGAGTGAAACATCACATTAATCTTCATGACCCAACCCCTTTTAAGCATCGAGCTAGACCTATACATCCACATGATGTTGAGGCTGTACGGAAACATCTGCGGGAGCTCTTGGATGCTGGTGTTATTAGGGAGTCAGAATCCCCTTTTTCTTCTCCGATTGTGGTGGTCAAAAAGAAGAATGGGAATATCCGGCTGTGCATCGATTATCGAAAACTCAACCTTCAAACAATAAAAGATGCTTACGCATTGCCCAACCTGGAAGAGTCTTTTTCAGCCCTCACTGGATCTAAATGGTTCTCAGTGCTCGACCTCAAATCAGGTTACTATCAGATCGAAATGCACGAAGAAGACAAGGCCAAAACAGCCTTTGTAACTCCCCTTGGCTTCTGGGAATTTAACAGAATGCCACAAGGTGTCACCAATGCACCTTCTACCTTCCAACGTATAATGGAAAAGTGCATGGGGAGTCTTCACCTAAAAGAGGTCTTGGTGTTCATTGATGATTTGATTGTGTTCTCGAACACTCTAGAAGAACATGAGAACCGCCTTCTGCGAGTGCTGAACCGTCTGAAAGAATACGGGTTGAAACTTTCCCCGGACAAATGCAAATTCTTCCAGTCGTCTGTGCGATATTTGGGTCACATTGTGTCGGAGAGAGGTGTGGAAACGGACCCAGAAAAGGTTGCCGCCTTGAAATCCTGGCCAATTCCAACCAACCTGAAGACCTTGCGATCATTTCTGGGTTTTGCAGGTTATTACCGGCGATTTATCAAAGGGTATGCCAAAATTGTCAAACCTCTCAATGACCTGACAAAGGGATATTCGCTTCACAAATTGGTGAAGAAGAAAGTTTCTAATGCCCGACAGATGGATCCCAGTCAGCCATTTGGTGCCCGGTGGACTGCAGAGTGCCAACTTGCTTTCTCTACTCTCATTGAACAGCTCACTAGCGCACCTGTCCTTGGGTTTGCTAATCCTGCCTTGCCTTACATACTCCACACTGATGCTAGCACCATTGGTCTTGGCGCTGCCCTTTACCAAGAACAAGAGGGGAGGCTAAAGGTGATAGCATATGCCAGTCGGGGATTGTCACAGAGCGAGAGCCGTTATCCGGCACACAAACTCGAATTTCTGGCACTAAAGTGGAGTGTGACAGAGAAATTTCCTGATTATTTGTATGGGTCAAACTTTACAGTGGTTACGGATAGTAATCCCCTTACTTATGTTCTGACATCCGCTAAACTCGATGCCACCAGCCACCGCTGGTTGGCAGCTCTTTCAACTTTCTCATTTAAGTTGCAGTACAGAGCTGGCCGACACAACTTGGATGCCGACGCCCTTTCTCGTCGTCCTCATGAGAGCACGCAGAATGAATTCATACAAAAAGACTACGAGCTCCTGCACCAATTTGCTGAACAACATCTTCCAGATGGTGATGAACAGATCTCTCCTGCAGTCGTGGAAGCAATTTGTCAAAGCAGTCTTCTTCGAACTCAAGCGGAAATCTCTCTCGTTGAATCTCTCTCCATCACAGCTGAGTCAGTTTCTGAAGCCTTCACTGGAGATCTGCATGGGCTCCCTGTTGTCCCTGCATTTTCTAACGACGAACTCCGAGACATGCAACGGGCTGATCAGAGCATTCGAGAGGTTATCCATCAGTTGGAGACTGGTGACAGAGTATCTCCAACTGTTAGAGAGGAGTTGCCGGAGCTTTCACTCTTCTTGAGGGAGCTGAGCAAGTTGGAAATTCTCGATGGCATCCTGTATCGCAAACGTCATGACAATGAGCAACCATCTTACCAACTTGTTCTGCCGGAAGAACTCCGTTCCACCATTCTCCAGAGTCTGCATGACCATATGGGCCATATGGGAATCGAGCGCACTCTCGATCTAGTTCGCACACGATTCTTCTGGCCACGAATGTCTACTGATGTTGAACGCAAAGTTAAGACTTGTGGACGTTGTATACGTCGGAAGACCTTGCCAGAGAAAGCTGCCCCTCTGGTTAGCATTCGAACATCACGCCCATTGGAACTTCTCTGTATGGATTTCCTCAGCATAGAACCTGACACCAGCAACACAAAGGATGTTCTAGTACTTACAGACCACTTTACAAAGTTCGCTGTGGCAATTCCAACGCCGAATCAGAAGGCAAAGACTGTGGCCAAGTGCCTTATGGACAACTTCATCGTCTGTTATGGGATTCCAGAAAGGCTACATACTGACCAAGGCCCAGATTTTGAGTCTAAGCTGATTTATGAACTTTGTGATGTTGCTGGGATTCAGAAGTGTAGAACAACTCCTTACCATCCTCGAGGGAATCCCGTCGAGCGATTTAACAGGACTTTGCTAAACATGCTGGGCACTCTGGAGACGAAACAAAAATCAAAATGGCGCGAGTTTGTCAAACCGCTAGTACATGCTTATAACTGCACGAGAAATGAAGTAACCGGATTCACGCCATATGAACTAATGTTCGGGAGATCTCCCCGTCTTCCCGTGGATCTGGCCTTCCAACTCCCAGTGCATGCAAAAAAGCACCAACCACACACTCAGTACGTGAAAGATCTGAAATCGAGACTTGAGGAGAGCTATAAAATTGCTTCAAAGAATGCTGCGAGGAGCAGTGATCGCAACAAAGTTCGCTTTGATAAGCATGTCCGACCTTCTCAACTCGAAGTTGGTGACAGAGTGCTGGTTAGAAATGTGCGGATTAGAGGCAAACACAAATTGAGCGACAAGTGGGAACAAGACATCTTCATTGTTGTGAAGAGAGCTGGAGACTTACCGGTTTATACCGTGAGGCCAGAAGGCAAGGATGGTCCAACCCGTACTCTACACCGCGACTTGTTGTTGCCATGTGGGTTTCTTCCGGAGGTTGAATTGGGTGCCTCGTCTGAATCCATTCCTGCTGCAGAACCCAGACAAACTCGTCAGCAAAAACGAGCACAGCTTTTGTCCAAGGAACCTGCTGAGGAGGATGAAACGCCTGAAGAGATTTCAGTCCACTTAGTTCCGAATGCTATGAGGTTTTCAGTGGAGAAATTTCAAACGCTAAAGGATTTACCTCTTATGGATAAAGGGCTTGTTCCACAAAATAATTATCCTGCTGTTGTATTGTCTTCTGGATCTGAAGATGAGCCAGTGGAAACACCTGTGGAAGATTTATCTGAACTCTTACCTTCTTTTGGAGAGATTCACTTACCTGAAAATGAACCTGATCCTATGGAGATAAATCTACCTGAAAACTTACCTGAAGAGGATCATCCAGTCCCTAACGATGTACCTGGGGAAAATGGATATGAAGGAATGAACAGCCCTGAAGTCGATTTGGCTGAGCCAACTCACTTTGAAGGCATAAACGACTTACCTGATAATGACAGTATAAACAACCAACTTACTGAGTCCGGCCTTAGACGCTCAACTCGTCATAGATCACCCCCTAGGAGACTAAAGTACGTTTCCTTAGGTAATCCGCTGATCTCTGTCGTTCAGACTCTGTTACATAGTTTATCCGATGCTTTAGGAACTTCGACTTCGAATAGTTAGTTGTCCTTTGAATTATGCAACGGGACGTGCATAGGTTTAAGAGGGGAGGGTGTAACCAAAGGGAAAAATGTAACATCTAACATGTTTTCTCCATGAGACATTCAAAATTCCCACTCTTCCACTCAGTCCTTGAATGCACTGGTCACATGACAGTTCACCTGGTCTCTCCAGCCAATCAGGGTTCCATACTTAAGCTGCCTCACTTCCTCTCAGCTCAGTAGTGTGGGAGAGGAGTTGAGGACAGCTGCTTTGAAGAGGCCAACTTGATCTAAGGACTGGGGGACTGTGCCTGTCATTTGGGCATCTATGATCTTTGGAATTGGCCAGGTGCCCTTTAATGGGTGATGTGATGGCGAGCTATTATCCAGGAGCTTGAAGACCCTGAGTCCCTTTCACTGGTTGGGTAGGAGGCTAAAGTAGCCTGTCTCTCTCCCACCTATTCTCCACCCGTTTCACCAGTCCACTTCTCAATCTTTCAACAGTTAATCACGCGTTTCCCATCATTCTAAATTTGAATAACTCTATGGACATTCCACTGGTGCAAACGAACTGTTGAATATCCCCCGAACAGGAAAAAGAACTCAGGACTATGAACTTTGGAAATTATGTTTGATTTATTTTGATTCCTTTTCTGTGAAATGGTTGAGGATTACATTTGATATTTCTCATTGTAAATATTGTATTATTTCTTTGGGGTTTGTGGTTAATGGTTTTGGTTATTGTTTTGTTTTGTTGCAACTACTTTCAAAATATATTACTTTTAAAGCAACCTAATTGTCTTGTGTCACTTACCTTTGCCCTCTAGTAGCTGTATCTAGTCTTCTGATTAATATTTACTAGCCTATTGCAACTTATATATAAATTAGAAATTATAACAGTAAAGTTAAATTCACACTTGCTATATATACATATATATATATATACATACATACATACATACATATATATATATATATATATATATATATATATATATATATATATATATATATATATACACATATACATATATATATATATATATTTGACTGATGCCACCACCCCTGCTGGCTCAGCAAAAGGTTTGTATGAACTTATTCAGAATTTATTCCCACATTGTCTGGGTAAATAATGGCTCTATTTAATGTCCCAACAGACAACTTAACATAAATATCATAAACTAAAATAAAAAGCACCAACACGCTTTCTTCACATCTTTTTTTTTTTTTATATACCAGAAGCAGTGGTAATTTTGTGGTGTGGAAAAAGTGATGTGGACACATGTGTCCATATGGTATTGAGCCTGACAGCAGAGTGGGACAGGTCTTAACCCAAGGCCATTGGCCAGCTCTAATGAGTATTGACAACAACCTGAGCTTCTTTGACTTTCAACCTAATTCACTCTTGGAAAGAAGGAATCACTGCCTTAAGCCAACTACAAATGAAGAGGGCAAAACAAAGCTTTGATTCAACATCCCAGCTTCGCATCTCTACATCAGATTGCAAATTGTGTCCAAGTTTCGTTAGAAAAAAATCCCATTGCCTCTAAGACTTTACCCGATGGGAGTTTTGAAAATGCAGGATGTGTCTTTTTGGCTGCCTGTACTTCAGTAACACCTCTCTTAAAGCCCCCCTGCTCTTAGGTGAATATGGACTTTGTGTTAAGAGCATATTGATCCAAGAGGCACTAATGACAGCACTTTGCCATATAACAACAACAAAAACTTTAGTAGACTTAGAAGCAAAGCTGTTACATCAAATGACTGTAAGTGAAGCTTTGATAAGGCAGAAATTCATTTCCTTCATTACCTGAGGGAACATCTTAAGTAAATTAATCTCCTGGGACTGTTGTCAAAGCAAACTTCTGATGTCGTCCAAACCCGACATCATCAGTCATGCCATCAAAAAGGAAACCATCAAATACAGAAGCTCAAAGGATGATAGTGGTAGTTTGAACACAATGACTTATCTGTGGCTTCCTCCTTTTCACCATCAGTAGATTGATATTTGTAGAGACAGCAGTTAATTGTGCCACGCACATTCAAGCTCCTCTCAAAATGGCAATAACCCTGACTTTGTATTTAGAGACATCATCAGGTGTGAACAAAGGTATTATAAATGCTAAAAGAATATAATCATTTTAGTCATGAATGTGTGTTGTTATTAATGCTTTTTAGTAAAACTAGCTTGCTAAGATGCTAAGATGTTACGTATGTTATTGTTTTTCTTATTGCCTAGATTTAATGCATCGGACAAATTAATGTGTAGTTGTCAGCCATAAACTGTGTTTGTCTGAGTGTTTGGCCCTGTGACTGTCAGTGTTGGTCAAACCAGTCCATGTAGAACAGCAGACTTTCAACTATAGACTGTATATGAAAGATGGAAGAAGCCTCCAGCGGTAACAAGTAAAGCCTATGCAGAAATGCAAAAAAACTGCAGTTCCCCCCTCATCCACTAGGGGCTCCAAAACAGAACAAATCCCCATAGACTCCCATGTTACAAAGACCAACTTCACAGCAGGAATAAACATGTTTACAACCTGGTACAAAATACACATTTTAGGTTTAATAGGTTGACCATTGTGAGTGGGGTGAATTTTTTTGTTACTCATTCATTTAGTAGTAATTTCAAATCAACATTTGGCATATTTAGGGGCGTGATTGACAGGTAGCCGATCTCCCGCATCAAGAAGGAGGAATGTAGAACAACCTTTAAGCAGTTAAACAGCCTGGTTTAGCTTTGGCCTCCGTTAGCTGGTTAGCTCCCGTTAGCCCTTGGTTCACTCGGTTAGCTCTTAGCAACAGGCAGGTCAGAAATCGCTAGATGTCAGTCATTCAAGACACACTCACAGCCCCCCCTCTCAGCTCCACCTCTTTGCCCATTTTTGTATTTTCCGGGAGAGACAACACGCGTGACGTTGCCGGGATAGCGATGGTAGGAAACGCCCAATGAGCTTCAATTCAGCTCTTCAGAAACTTGTGACGTCGCAGACGCTCCGTCCATCTTTTTACAGTCTATGCTTTCAACAGGAGCCCAACACACCTTGTCTTCTCTAACAACACAGGCTGCATAAGCATGAACACGATTACCTATTCAGCTGAAAATGCTAAGATGCAACTTTTGGCATCCGTTCATCCAAGAATCATCCATTTTTCATACCCATGTAATTCAAATCTGGGTCATTGGAGGAGACATTAGATCCTTTCCCAACTGGTTTCAGATGAGTGGCAGGCTGCATCTTAGACAGGTCAATAGCTCATCACAGAGCCATCATGGAAACAATTGAGACAAACAACCACTTAAACTGACTCCTAGGGTCAATTCAGAGTCACCACTTCACCTAACATTCATGTTTTTGCACTGTGGGAGAAAAGGTACTCTCTGGCTCATATAATCAAATTATTTCCGGCTCTTCTTTGATTAATAAACTCCTCCATGAGGTCAAGACATCGGCTCCACTCAGAGAAAAAGAGGCGTAACAGGTAGCCTCATCAGAATATTGAGGAAACACCTGCGACAAACTACTACTGCCCACCTTTGGGATACAGACATTGTTTTAAAACCTTATAGCATGTGAATGTACATCATAACCCTCTGGACATACAATATCATTATATTCCTTCGCGCTCGATTATAATATCAGCGAAAATAGGAAAAATTACAGATATTCAAATTGTTTTTGTCTCAACAAAATGTTCATGAAAATTACAGGTTTTAGTGGAGCCTCAATAAATAAATAGCAATTATTACCTGGAGAAATATTTTATTTATCCGACTGAAATAAATGTGATCAGAGATTCCAACTGATATCTCGGATGACAGACATGTTTGGGCCTAATCTGAACTACACTTATGGCTCAGTTAAGGCGCTGGTAAGCATCGCGTGGGCCACATCTGCTCCAGATGTCAGTTTCTGGCCTGGATGCTGATTATGACAAGTATTTTCTGGGCCAAAAATTCTCCAAATACAGGAAGCCTTTCTGATGTCATTTCCTTAAGGGTCACATGTGGTGGTCATATGGCTGCTTTTTGGCATCCACACACACACAACGCAAGTCAAGGCCAAATTTGGGCCAAAGAAAAATGCCTCCGTTGGTCAAGATAACTTTTAACCATGTGTGTGTTTACATGGATGTTAGATCAACTGATCTGATCACTTGTGTGTTTAAATCATGGAAAGAGTTAATGCTAGCAAAGCATATTTGACATGAGCAATGCATGCTAATTTGGAAGAAGATGAAGATTTTTTTCTAGACTTTTAGTTGTTGAGATGCTCAATAATCTTTAACTATTTCAGTTTCTAACAAAACCATGTCAGTCTATTCTAGTTCTGCTTTGTTGCCTCTATTTTCCAAGTCTTCTCTGAAACTCATTATGGCACCAGTGTGGTTCAAGCATGTGCAGAAACATCAGCCGCATAAACAATCAGAAAAAGAATAGACATGCTTGTTGTTTACATGATGATGCATTTCTATTCTGATTGGATGTTTTGTCACATTTTTTTTCTTTTCGCTGCATCTGGTGTCATTTGGTCTGAACACCTTATGCAAAAGGGCAGCTGTAGTTCAGGAGAAGCAGGTCTCTGTGGTGGCTTCCTCAGTCCACATGACAAAGTGTCCCTAGAAAAGACGACAAGCCAGCTTTGTCTGCCATGTGTTTATGATAAAGGTAAAACACTGAGAGGACAGTATATGAGTGGATTGTGCTATAAAAGTGCTTGGAGAGGTCAACCAGGCTAGAAAAGCACTATATAAATGCAGTGGATTTATCATCTTTCTTTCCACCGTCGAGCCTCAAATAGGTGTTTTTCCAGCTTGGATGTTTCAGACATTTCAGACGAGGAAGCAGGGTGTATAAAGAAGGAGTTGGAAAAGGCAAAACAGAGGAGAAAGCACAGCAGAGGGGCTGGTAGCTTGGATAATTAGGCAGGCAAGGGAGAAGGACAGACAGACTGAGACACATAGACACCAGCTGATTCACATCCTCACTGAAAGCAGCTGCCAGAAGCCAAATCACGACAAAACATCTGAGGAACCCTTTTCCACACAGATGAGATCAGAGTTCGGCCTCCTTCATAACAAAGGGAGGTGGGAGCGTTATGACAGGCATAATTAAAGTTCCTTCAAACCCAGAATTTTTCCATTTTCATACGTATTAGAGCGAGCCCAGTTCTCTAAAGCCCTTCCCTTTGGGCCAGCCACTTTGAGCATAGACATGCTAAAAGAACCCCTTTTTTATCCTAACATTCTTAGCCCACTGCTAATGGAGGACCAAACACCAGCTGGAATTACTGAAAAGATGTTTTTAATATTTTTAATGGCAGCGACAGAGTCTGCTTTGTGAAGCAAAGGCGAGGGAACCTTTTAGGCTCTCGCTGTGGTTTGTTCATCCTGATCAAAAGATGCAGACTCATGGTAAATATTTGAGTTTAAAGTTAAACTAGAAAAAAAAAAAAAAAAAACAAGGATTTGAAAATAGTGTTCTGCACCTGAAATCTGTTCACTAGAGGTTTCCTGGACCTGAAAAGGTTCCCCCACAGGCCCAGAAGGGTCCTGAAGATTTGGCTGTTAAGGACAAGTATGTTTTAAATGAACACCATGTCCACACAGAGCAAGTTGGGATGTATCTGCTCAGGATTTTCATCATTTGGGATGAAATCAGTGTTTTGGGACCCGGAAAACACTAACTTTGCAACATTACCTTAATTAGCTTAACTTTGGTTTCATCAGAGGAAATGACTCAGCCAGAACGGATCGTTTGTGGTGAGAAGCTGCTAATGAAAAACAAGCTTGGTTTCAGCACAGGGTGGGTGGGGGATCCATGGCTTTTTGGTAGATGCATGATGGGGATCCTAAGGGAATGACTGAGGCTTCCCATCTCTACTCCCTGTCTGAGACATGGTCTTCCCTTTAAAGCATTCCCCCTTTAAGCCATTGCTCAGATCCTGTTGTAGTTTAGCAATTACATAAGTTAAACTTTCACCAAATTTTGTTTCTGATTTATTTCAGTTATATTAGCATAATATAGTGTTTCAGCTCCATCCTGCATCATAATTAAACTAAAATATCCAGAGCCCCAAGGTGAGCGGGATTATAGTGGCAGCTCTTCCAGCTTTTGTAGTAAATCGGCTAAACCAACCACTGCAACACACTTAAATATCATTTAACATTGATTATAGCAGCTTATCAAAAGAAAGATATCTACCTTGAGGCCAGTTCAGTTACATTCGATCATTTCTTAACAGCTTTGGTGTAGATAACTGTCCACTCTGCGGAGAGTGACATTTAATGTACAACTTTTGGAAGTTAAATCAGATTTTCACCATTTTAAAGAACATAGGATTCAAATGCATTTATCAAAGAACAAGCCAGAGCTCCTCTCTGAAAAAGGACCGTATGGCTAAACATTCAAAACAAGCTCCGAAAGGCTAATATAGTCTCAGAATAATTCAAGTGCACAATGCTGAACATTACTATGTCTATAATTTAAGGTCTTTTTCATCTTAAAAATGACACAAAAATGAGGGAACTGAAGCTTATCTGCCAATCGGCGTAGAGGAGGGGTAAACCCTGGACAGGTCGCCAGTCCATCAAAGAGCCTTTCATCTTATTCCACAAACTAGAGTGGTGTGGATTTGGGAGAGGCGTTTATAGTAATGAGAAATATGGGAGATTTCATCATGCCATGAAAAAGAATTGCTGCACTGAGAAACTAGAGCAGGAAGAAAATAAATGCTGGCATCTGTAAATTCTCTATTTACTGCTGAACAAAACCAGCCTAATGAAACTGTAATGGTTATTATTATTATTGCAATTTCTCATGAGTCTAGACTTTTGTAAGTGATGCAGCGGTGTATAATAACGGCATTGCTTTTCTTTGGTTTTGCAGCTATGCAGAAATGATGATAGAAAATAAAAAATAAAGAAGTGGGGGGAAATGTTGGGGTTCTTTTGTTAGAGTTTATGTTTAATCTAAATTCTGTTTGATCAGAGAGTTTGTTTCTGTCCTAATTATGTGTATATTACCAAGCGGAGGATGTATGTGTGTATATTTCCTTCTTTTTATTTTTTTCCTCATCGTAGGGGTGATGGAGGATGACAGTTTCCCATTTTTAATTGCTATGGTTCCTGTTGCCTGGTTGCCTTTGGGGGACAGGAAGGGTGCAGACACAAATATTCTCTAATGAGTATTAATCTAATCACTGTCTGATATAAACAAGGCCTCTGTAATGATGTCAGACCTCCACTGCCATCACTACCTGACTCTGGCATTTAGGCTGAGGGTATTTGCATTTTCTGAAATAAAATTGAGGGAAAAAAAGTCTTGACAAATAGACGGACGCTGTTGGGGGGGGGGGGGTAATGATGGCTTGAAAAATTACCTCTCTCATCTCCAACATATTTAACGCTTAATGTCGCAACTAGTCATTCAGTAGTCATGCGACTGTTTTTCTCTTAGCAACTGAATGGGATTAGTCAGATCTGCGGGGATATCATGCCCACATTATAAAGAAGAAGAGCATATCCCTGCTATGAAAGTCTGTATAAGTCATCATAAAGTTACTGCACATACAGCTCAAGGCAAATGTGTGTGTCTGTGAGTGAAATGATATTGGCATTGAGACGGAAGATTACTTATCTGTTGTTGTCATACACATTCGCAAGGACTCTCTAACACCAGTGGGAAATATAGCTTCTTGTGTGCTCACTTTAACAAAGAAAACAGTGAAAACTGCACCCTTGTCTGTCGTGTTTACCTCACTAGATTGAGAGGGTTACCTCCAAGGGCAGGGGGGACATGAATAATGCCTACCACCTGCACCTGTTTCCTCTGGATGCTGCGGCTTTAATTACCTCAATTAGCATTTGGGAGATTGTTTGTAAGGATCTGTATCTACAGTGATGGAGCATACGCTCAGAGGGGATGCTAACTCATTGGAAAACACAGACAAATTGTCTTCCACTATAACCTTCTGCAGTAGTTGTGTCTCCAAGCGCACTCAGAATGAGTTCTACGCCTTGCTCAGATGGAGAGTTAGCGATAATGTGTTGACACATGATCAAATAAGATGCCGTGCTGCTATACCTTAGCATGACACAAAAAGGATAACGATGTTATGGAAAAATAAGGTGGGAGCTGCAATCTTTGATCTACACAACGACAAAAAGGGATCATTTGTAGATACACGAAGACACCATTGTGAGCTAATGGAATTCTCGGGCTGTCGTCTTCCTCACTGTGAGAGTTTATTAGAAGTCTTCAGAAGAAGCTGTGCAGGTTTCAACCTTCTTTTGTCGAACCAACCACTCCAAAGTGTACTGCACCATGATTTTGTTCCTGCTTTACGCAGTGATCTGTAACGTGTGATTTGTCCCCTTTCATTTCCATAATGGCTTCTTGAGCTCCCTCATGGAAACGTATGGAGACCCCTTCTCACTGTATAGGATTTGTCCTGCACTAATGGAGCTGAGATTGGATTCTGGCACTTATGTGTGCTGAGATGATTCCTGCTTTTTAGTGCCGTTCTCCGTTACCTCATACATAATACATAGGTTTAAAGCAGTATTGCTTTGCAGCAGATCTCATTTATTAACATGGAAGTCTCAGGGGGATCAGAGAGCTCAGCATCAAGGTTTAGCCGAGCACTGCTCTCATCATCACTAGAAAGCACATGGGATTTCTATCAACAGGTAGATCTAGAATAATTATGTTTATTTGATCACTGTATTTATGTAAAATTCTGCATCTAACTACTTTAACAGGAAAAAAAACATTTTTCAGGGTAAAAAGATGCCGTTAAAAAACAAATTGTTTCACGGAAAATTACACTGCACGTGTCAGGTTGCTGGGTATAAATAGACTGAATTAAAATGGTGAAAAGCGCATCAAGTTAATGGTTCAATAGATGTCACCTGATGAAGTCTATAATCTACATACATCAGAGAGTAAAGTCTTACGGGAAACAGTGTTTCATCGTTGGTAGGGTATGGTATAGTATGGTATGGTATGGTATGGTACAGTATAGTACAGTGTGTTGTGTTATGTTATGTTGTGTTGTGTTGTGTTGTGTTGTGTTGTGTTGTGTTGTGTTGTGTTGTGTTGTGTTGTGGCATGGCATGGCATTGTATGGTATCCTATGGTATCATATCATACCATACAGTATGGTATGGTACAGTATGCTACAGTGTGTTGTGTCATGTCATGTCATGGTATCGTATTGTAAAGTATCCTATGGTATCATATCGTATGGTATGATATGGTATGGTACAGTACGTTACATTATGTTATGTTATGTTATGGTATGGTATGGTATGGTATGGTATGGTACAGTATAGTACAGTGTGTTGTGTTATGTTATGTTATGTTATGTTATGTTATGTTATGTTATGTTATGTTATGGTATGGTATGGTATGGTATGGTATGGTATGTTATGGTATGGTATGGTACAGTATAGTACAGTGTGTTATGTTATGTTATGTTATGTTATGTTATGTTATGTTATGTTATGTTATGGTACAGTATAGTACAGTGTGTTGTGTTATGTTGTGTTGTGTTGTGTTGTGTTGTGTTGTGTTATGGCATGGCATGGCATGGCATGGCATGGCATTGTATGGTATCCTATGGTATCATATCATACCATACAGTATGGTATGGTATGGTATGGTATGGTACAGTATGCTACAGTGTGTTGTGTCATGTCATGTCATGGTATCGTATTGTATCGTATCCTATGGTATCATATCATATGGTATGGTATGGTATGGTATAGTACGTTACGTTATGTTATGTTATGTTATGTTATGTTATGTTATGTTATGTTATGTTATGTTATGTTATGTTATGGTATGTTATGGTATGGTACAGTATAGTACAGTGTGTTGTGTTATGTTATGGTATGGTATGGTATGGTATGTTATGTTATGTTATGTTATGTTATATTATGGTACAGTATAGTACAGTGTGTTGTGTTGTGTTGTGTTGTGTTGTGTTGTGTTGTGTTGTGTTATGGCATGGCATGGCATGGCATGGCATGGCATGGCATTGTATGGTATCTTATCATACCATACAGTATGGTATGGTATGGTATGGTACAGTATGCTACAGTGTGTTGTGTCATGTCATGTCATGGTATCGTATTGTATCGTATCCTATGGTATCATATCGTATGGTATGGTATGGTATGGTATAGTACGTTACATTATGTTATGTTATGTTATGTTATGTTATGTTATGTTATGTTATGTTATGTTATGTTATCGTACGGTATGGTATGGTATGGTATGGTATGGTATTTGCCCTGTGACAACATTGTTGTGAAGTGGAGCTATACAAATAAAGTTGAATTGAATTATCGTATGTTATGGTAGGGTAGCGTATGGTATGGTAGGTACAGATGGTACGGTAGGGTAGCGTATGGTAGGTACGGATCGTACGGTAGGGTAGCATATGGTATGGTATGGTATGGTATCGTATCATATGTTATGGTAGGGTAGCATATGGTATGGTATGGTATGGTATGGTATCGTATCATATGTTATGGTAGGGTGGCGTATGGTAGGTACGGATGGTACGGTAGGGTAGCATATGGTATGGTATGGTATGGTATGGTATGGTATGGTATGGTATGGTATGGTATGGTATCATATCATATGTTATGGTAGGGTAGCATATGGTATGGTAATGTACTTTTTAGACACACATTGACATCTTTGAAAATACCTTTTTTGAACACTTGCAGAATTTTTATTTCGTTATAAATTCACAATCTCAATAAATCGGCTGAAGCAGAAAAGCCATAACTCCACCCTCCAGGTGATAATACCTCCCTCCATCTTGTCTGAACTTCCACTAACTTGTGTCCAACAGGAGATCTTATGAAACATTTCCCTCCCTGAGTCTGAATCAAACTCCAGGAGGCATATGCTCAGAGCATCGTCTCCCTCGCTTTAAATTCCTTTACTCACTCTCTGCAAGAAAGAAGATATCCCCATATGTTATTTCATTGTCACACCAGCTTTTCCCTCCCAATGGGAATTTTGCTTCCTTTGAGAAGTGAAAAAAAAGTTATCCAGTAAATAGGGGGCATTACAAAAATGATTTTGCAGTTTTATGTGAAAAATAAGAGCTGACATATGTCTATTTACAACACGCTCCTTATATGAAGTCATCTTTTTCATTACTTCTTAATCATATCTTTGATGTTCCTCTTATTTCTGTATGTTTGTCCAGAACTGGACTCAATCAGAGGACAACCTTTGCAGGAATGAAGTATCTGCTTATGAAATCTGTGAGCACAGACAACAATCAAATGGTCAAAGACAGAAGTTTCATTTAAAAAAATAAATAAAAATAAAAAAAATATATATTTATTACATCCATGTATTTGGCTACTTTCTTATTTCATAGCTAAAGAAATTCAGGCAACTCTTTGGTGGGAGATGTTTAATGGCTTTTTGGTGTCATTAAGATGCAAACAGTAGAAATAACGAGGAGCTGTTGAATGCGAGGAGCTACACAAAATCATCTTTTGATTGTCTGATAATGTTGTGGAGGCAGTTGTCTTGTAATTAGCAGCACTCAGTAATCTGTGATAGACAAAACTTTTCTCCTAAGCATCTCTGGATACAGCCTCATTGAGCACTAACGTGGTAACAGCAGCTTCAGTGGTGATTTGTTGAAATCATTTAGGCATTTAAACTCTTGACTAATATTTGCAGATTATGCAGAAAGTAAACTTATTTTACAAAGTGATTTATTTTTATTTGTTACCCTACAAGCATTTAGATTATGATTATACAACCTGATGACTAAGAGATGTCATGCAGACCCTTAACAGAAAAACCATGTGACCACATGCTAATCACGTGTGCTTTACAGATTCCTGACCTATGGATCATGTTAAAAAACCATGTTTGTATATATGGACCACATGTGGTTTATGTGGGTTCCACAGACATGTGATCCACATGTGTTTTACAAATTTCCACATGTTATGATGTAAATGTTCAAACACCACATGTGGACTACATATGATTTACCTGTGCATGAACATGTGGTCCACATGTGTATCAGATGTTCTGCACATGTGGATTTTTATTTATTTTTATTTTATTTTTATTTGATAGGGACAAGTATGCTCCATGACTGATGGCACATACTGCAGCATTTTAGCCAGGCCTAATTTTAAATGCCCGTCCCTAGTTGGGCTTTTACACAATAAGAAAGATCATGTGAAATGTTCCAAAACCTCATGTTTCTACAAATTGACCACATGTGGTCCATAAACATGTAATACACATGTGTGTCACATATTCTTTACAAACAACATATAAATGTTTAAAAAACCTTGTTTGCACAAGTGAACCACATGTGGGTTCCACAGACATGTGATCCACATGTGTTTTTACAAATTTCCACATGTTGATATCATGTAAATGTTCAAACACCACATGTGGACTACATATGATTTACATGTGCATGAACACGTGGTCCACATGTGCTTTAGGTGTTCTACTCACATGGTTAAAATGTAAATTTTCAAAACCAAGATGTGGACGACAAATGATTTACATGTGTATGAACATATGTTCCACATGTACTTTAGATGTTCTACACATGTGGATCATGTGTAACTGTTCCAAAACCTCATGTTTCTACAAATTGAATGTGGTTCACAAACATGTTATCCACATGTGCATTACACATTCCTTACATATGAAATACATCTAAAAGGTTCAAAAGGACCATATCTGATCCAGAGACATAAGATTGACGTGTGTTTCACTACTTTTTCACATGAGGGTAACGTACATTTTTAAAAACTACATGTGGACTGCAAGTGATTTACATGTGCTTCAGATGTTCTTCACGTGGTTTACATTTGTATGAAAATGCTCTTTGCACGTGGATCACCTGATAACGTTAAAAAAAACAATTTGCTTGCACATATGGACCATATATGCAAACATGCATGAACATGTGCACCACATTGGTTATCCATATGTGCAAGTTTTTCACATGCAAATCACATGTAAATGTTCTAAAACGACATATGTACATGCAGTCCACATGTGTGGTTTTTCTGTAAGGAGATCACTGTGGATCTGTTTTGAGCGTATGCGTGCATACTGTATGAGTGTGTGTTCCCGCATGTCTCCGTTCTGTCCTGGTCTGACTCTGTAGTGCTTTGATTTGAGCGCGGTGATCCAGCTAAGACTCGGAGCAAATACACGGATTAGGCCGCAGCAGTGCAGATAACACTCTGATCAAAGTGGCCCCGCTGCTCCGACAGGCACAGGGAGGAAAATAAGTTAAAGGCAGAGGCTCTGCACTCCCACAGCCCAAGTCACACATGTTCTATCTCCACCAGCAGACAGACAGACAGAAGATTGTCCTGTTTTATTTTCTTATTTCTGACAGCTCTACTGTCGATAGCAGGGAAGAAATTCTCCCTGGTCAGTCCTGGCAGGGTTCATCAAGGTCGCTGAGACCAAGAACAAAATCCTCTTCCTCCCTAATGGGACATAGTCACTCACTTCTGAGCGTTTCTTTTACACCGTCTTCATTTTACACTCCTGTGACTCTTTCTCTCAGGAAAACGTTGATCTCCCGGCACGCGGCTGATAATGTTCATTCTGCTCTACAACGCGCCACTTTGCTTATCGTTCCCGAGTCTTTGCTAATGTTATTCACACACCAAACATGTGTCTTTAGATGTGTTACCAGAAGGAATCTCATGTCGTAGCTGTATTAATGTACTGACATGTACTTATAGTACATAGTTACAGGCTATACTCACCACATACTTTCTTGATGTGTTAAAGAATGAACAAAACGTGTTTCTATTGTGGTGGAAAATACTCTGGTCTTGAGAAGTTGTAATACATCTAAGAGTCAACTGTCTTCTTACAATGAACATTTTATTATAAACTAATACAAGCACACGCTGGAGCTTGGAGAGAGAACTCTCTCTGCAGATGCTGAAGTAACACCCAATTATAAACCATGCTTAACTCCTCCTAGTTGCTGGGCAGACCATATGAAACAATCATTATCTCTTATTTAAGACTAAACTGAACTCACTAAGCATCAATCACTCACTATATTACTTTATTACCTTTAACCTCTAACCTTTAGACAACTGGTCAACCAAGCAGTTGACAAAAACAGATGCCCTGCATGAAACTCTTCCTGTCTCAGACTTTGTCTGCACATTCCAGACAAGGATCATATAACTTAAAGAAAGCTTTGTGCATTGACACAAAACACAGCAGGATCACAGCAAATCAATGCATATATGTCTAATACTTAATACAAACCAAACTCATAACAATTTTCCCCAACACTCTCCCTCCTCTTGGTCCTACAGGACCAACAATAAGAAGAGAAATTGTTATCAGAACGCAAAAATACACACAGAAGACAACATTCTCAAAACATCAGGAGCCTCATGCCTGTCGGGTTTTAAAGAATCTTTCAGAAATTACAATAGTGAGGAGCCATTTGCTTCAGCTTCAAAATCTGAGTCTAACAATAAATGTAAGAAAAGTGGAAACAAATCATTCCTCTTAGGGGGTGACAGAGGTGTAGTGAAGACACTGTCGGCGTTCTGGTGGGACTTGGCATATCACAGTGGCAGTGGAGCGCTTTTTTTTTCACCTCTCACTGATCTTGCTTGAGAGCGAAGGCTGGTCTTCAGGTGTGAGAGTAGACTATCTCACTTACCCACGCAACCACAGGGATTATTCTGCCCTTTGTTGGGTGGTGCGTTATTCTTCTGTAATTTCAGACTGAAGAGCTTCAGGAGGTTCAAGCAATCTGTAGTGCCAAGCAGCTCACTCTGCGACCTTTACCGCTGTCTGGGTCGTCAGGAAAACCTGAAATGGCCTAAACCATCGATGTTGGTTCCAGCGCTGATGTTTAAAACTTCTTATCAGGACAAAATCTCCAGGCTGAAGTGAATAGAGCTGCGTAGATGCTGATTCATGAAGGGCAGCTTTCACCTGTGTGCAAATGCCTGAAAAGGGTTCTTATGAGGTTAGGACAATATGTTAAAACATTACTTTCACACAGAGCTGTGTCTGAACAGGCAGTCTTGGAAGGAACCATGCCCACTTGGGTGAGGGTCCTGCAAAAAGAATCACAAAAAAGCCCATGTTTCCATGTTACGCATGCGCATGTACATCAGAACTAGAAAAAGTACTTTTGGTCCAAGGAAGATCTGAAAAGAGAGCCAGAAGGAAATTTCCCCGTCTGCAACCTGTGGGAGGAAAACATTCAGGAAAATGGCATCCAGAAAGTCATTCATAAGAGAGCGCCAAAACATGGACTTGTTTTCAGCTAAAGAGTAAGCTCAAGTAACGAGAACTGAGACGGGAGAGCTGCAGCCTCCACCATGTCACAGTCAGAGCAAACAGCATCAAAAGGAAAATCAAGTCAGGGTCAACTAGAGGTCGGTCAGGGGCCAGGCCTGGGGGGTGCAGAGGATAGTCAGTTTAAGCTAAACAGTCATGGAGTAAAACATGAACAATACAAAGCAACAGTTAGGGCCACTCAGTTATCTGGTAGGTAAGCATTCAAAGTAACCAAATTCATTTAATTACTTATTGCAAAGTTCCTATCAGGTAGTCTCATCTTAACTAACAACCAGAAAAATCCTCTAGTACTGCATAGCAGAACATGTGTCAAACTGGACTCCCAGCAGTCTGACCAACACTTATCCATGCTGGAATCTCCTTTCTGATTTACTGCTCGTGTTGTTTATGTCATGTCTGCTAAATGACAGAAGCAGAACCACACTGAAGAATCTCTGCATATATTAAATAAAGCTCATTCAGAACTGTTGATTTAATCAGTAATGTAGTCTAGTTTAGTCTCATGGTTTACTCTGATTTGTCTCTCTCAGACTCCAACAGACCCATTCAGGAGCAACACACACAAAACTGAGATCATAATAAGACTGACTTTCTATTCCAAATATATTGTGAACATAAGCATAAGCATAAAGCAACAAGATGTAA
This sequence comes from Telmatherina bonti, assembly GCF_933228915.1. NCBI lineage: Eukaryota > Metazoa > Chordata > Actinopteri > Atheriniformes > Telmatherinidae > Telmatherina > Telmatherina bonti. The sequence goes on along the minus strand of NC_136624.1, from coordinate 37,494,635 downwards.
ACCCATCTTTAACAGCTGGACTTCAGGTACTGAACAGCCAGAGACCTTCAGGTCATAATAAAGCTGTTTGTTTTCTATCTACATTTGAACTAAAGCAGCATTTAGAAACAAACTTCTAATACTGATGGTAAAGCTGTTTTCATCTACAACAACACGACGCACACATGTACGTGCACACACTCAGCAGCATTTCTTCCTTAATGATTTTAATGCAAACGTGTGTAACAGAAAAGGCCAAGACTAACGGTTTAGCATAGTTAGCTTAACTTTGGAAGTATCAATACTGTTACAAATAATCTGCCTCATATTCATGTTATTTTGAGGACATACAGGGCTTAAATGACTTGTTTGTTTACTTATAAAGCGTGTTAACTAAGAGACTGGTCTGTTTACTGGCAGCCATTGCAAGAGTTGGTTCTACTCTTTAAACAAAAATCATCTGATGTGTATTTTAACCACTGAGCATATCTGCTTTAATTCAAAATAATGAGTTCAGATTAGGGATAAAACACCAAGCTGTCAGCAAATAAAACACGGAGATTGTTGTACTTGTGTTGCATTCACTGAAGTCGGGAAATTACAAAGCTACCTTCTTATTTAATGTCATATAGCGGCTTATTTTTTCTCTTTTGACATCTATTCTGTCTCAAACATTAAAAACTTAGTATTCATCACTTTTTTTTTTTTTTTTTATAAGGCACAGCGTGCCAGAAGTTGACTAGTCTGTATGAACTGTTCAGCTTCCCTGCAGCAGAGCAGAGATGTCTGTGTCATTGTTCAGTTGCAGAAGTCTGCAGGAGTGCAAAATTTTATGCATGCTCATAAATGTGGTATAAAGCTAAGCAGAAACAGTGAGTAAATGTTTGGTTGTAGGGCCTCATTCCTTGGCCTGGTCTTGTGGATAATCATTCAGCTCGTATCACTCGATCTGCTCAGGAGTCAGACGCGCCACAGCCACCATGCTCTCCTCCAATCAGCATACAATCAGAAATTCATGCCAGGAAGTGCCCGACACATGTTCATCAAAGCTTCCTGGTAGATAAATCAGATTCATATGTGTAATTAATTAAGAGTAACATGTAAAGGATCAGAAAGTAGGCAAAAGTTCAAGGAAGGAGATCCAGGTTTTCCACAGAGAACTGAGTGAACCGAACAGTCTTTCTGACAGAATCAGGGTGCAGCTCATTCCAGAAAACATCATCTGATTCTGTAGTCGGGGTGGGATTTGTGCTGCCTGCCGGCCACATCCGTTAGTCTTTTACTTCCAGAAAATCCCACAACTGAAACACAGTCTGAGGACAAGGAGGATCCATCACCTCCAGAGGTCAAAGGTGAAAATCCAGCTCAAATGTCCACCATAGAAGCCATATCCACACTGTTCACAGTCACAACCAACAGGGCTCTGCCAGACCCTCTGGTTCTGGGATCTCCGGGCCCCATCAGCAGCGGCCGGGTCCATGCAGCCACATCTGCATATCAGGTTCTGCTCCAGGACTTAGATCGGTCACAGAAGGGAGGTGGAATGATGCTGTAGGTTGTAGGGACTGTTTCTGCTCCAGTCTCCTGACTGACCACGCGTGACACCCAGAACTCTGCAGTGACCGGATCAAGAACTCACTCTCCCCCAGCCCCTCCTCTGAATCCCCTCAGGCAGGATAGACAATTTTAGGTCCCTGTGGACCAAGCTGCATGCTGACAAGGGTTTAGAAGGGAAAGCTGCAATGTGTCCAACACCATACAGCAGACGAGCTTTTGAGACTGAACCATTTGGTCATGTGGTGTATTTTCTTCTCCAGTAAGGGGAAAATAAAGATCATAGCCTCATAATTATAATAGTTTTCTTCTGAATCCTGTGGCAAACATATTATGTGGACCATGTTCTGTGCTGTGAACATCATGTAACTTGAACATTACATTGTAATTGTGTGTGTGAGACTATATTATCAGTGGATTCATAACTCAGTTCTCTCCTGGGAAAGCTGAACATGATCTTGCTAAGAAGATACACTTGTTCTGAGAACTTCTCTTCTCGCCGTTAGCTCACATTTAGCTAAAGTGAACTTATTGCAAGGGAAATTTACTCTAGCACGTTGGTTCACCATTCCTATTTTAAGGTCAAGAATTTTCTCTTTTTTCCCTAACATTATGCTTAGTTTCAGCATCCTTCAGCTGCATTATTTATTTCCAGTTTATCTAAATTTATTTAGACATGCTAGGCATAAATTAATAATTGCAGTAGTAAAGGAATAAAAATCACCTTATGAATGTCTGAAAGGGAACAGACAGAAACCTAAGCTTATTGCCTACACAATGTACAGTAATTTAACAGAATAAGTCCCTAATACTATAAATCACATCTCTCACATTTCAGATTTTTCATTCTTAATATGTTGTTGCTCTTTAAAATGTTCTCAGGTGATAATAAAGAATGCTTTTCCTCAGGAAAAGGTTCCACATTCATACAGGGAGTGGCTTTTATGCTCTTATAAAAGCTTTAGGAAGAAAAGCACAAGCAGCTATTTTACACAGGATTTATATGTTTGTTTCTGCCTAACATGCTATGACATCATCTCCTTCAGTGAGCAGAAGGCCTTTAATGAACACACTCTTTTCCTCACTTCCCTCTCTGGGCCTCCTTCATGTCTGAAACTCTCTCATACATTTTTTGTTGTTTGTTTTTTTTCTTTTTTTTTTTTCTTACTGCAGTAAATTAGATTTTACACAAACAATTCACTTCAACAGTTGGATGAATGCATGTGAATGGGTCGTGCCCCCACGTTTGTCTACCCCCACACAAGCTTCTAGGCTCTCCTGCGAGAGTCCGGTGTGGCTTCACAAGACGTGGTTTTAATTCTCCACACAATCAGTCCAATCAAGTTTAACACAGGAAATTTTACACAACCACCCCAGTTTCCCCTCACATGAAGACAGAGATTTCAACTTCTTAATGGTGCTGTACATCAACCTCCTACTGCAAAGGAACTAGTTCTGTTTGCAGCGGATGTACACAGAGGGTCAATCCCACACCTTTGTAGAATTATCGGGCAAAATTCTCAATGTCTCCAGAAACCAGCCCACACAGTTTCTTCTCTGTTCCTCCTCACTCAAGATGGCTTTCCTCTCAGTCTTCTAACTCAAGGTTGGCCTGGTCTTGCTTCTCGAGCTCACAGGACTTACTGACTAATTTACTGGTCTCGGTCTTGTAACTCACAAGATTTACTGGTCTGGTCTTGCTACGTCTAGCTCACAGCACTTACGACTTGGTCTTGTTACTCACGATTTTTAACTTAAACTTTAACCTAAACTTAACTTAAACTCACAGGATTTTATTTATGACGTCAACCTGATCTCGTCTTAAGTTATTCTCTTATCCCTTGAGTTATTCTTTCGATGAGGAGGTGAGGAGGAGAATCCCTGTCACAATGAGAATAATGAAGACAACTGACCACAAAACAGAAAAATATTGTGATTATTAATTAAGATATTGATTATTAATTTGTGATAAATTTCTAGTAATGTTTGACTCCAGTTTGAGTCTGAAAATTAATGTAAATTTAGAATAACACTTCTCACCATTGCCTTTTCACACTGGTTCAGAAGGAGTCCTGGCGTAGTCGACCACGGGTGGGAGAAAGACGTCCTGTCCTCTGAAATTCTCTAATTGAGGTTCTTAGGATGAATCTGTGGATTCAGGTGGCCAACCCGTCTATCCCCAACCTGGGCGGACTGACGCAGGATCCCGGACGAGCCCCCAAAAACTGTGGTGGAAAATACTCTGGTCTTGAGAAGTTGTAATACATCTAAGAGTCAACTGTCTTCTTACAATGAACATTTTATTATAAACTAATACAAGCACACGCTGGAGCTTGGAGAGAGAACTCTCTCTGCAGATGCTGAAGTAACACCCAATTATAAACCATGCTTAACTCCTCCTAGTTGCTGGGCAGACCATATGAAACAATCATTATCTCTTATTTAAGACTAAACTGAACTCACTAAGCATCAGTCACTCACTATATTACTTTATTACCTTTAACCTCTAACCTTTAGACAACTGGTCAACCAAGCAGTTGACAAAAACAGATGCCCTGCATGAAACTCTTCCTGTCTCAGACTTTGTCTGCACATTCCAGACAAGGATCATATAACTTAAAGAAAGCTTTGTGCATTGACACAAAACACAGCAGGATCACAGCAAATCAATGCATATATGTCTAATACTTAATACAAACCAAACTCATAACAATTTTCCCCAACACTATCCTATCAGTCCACATAAAATCAAGAGAGATGTCACCATCCAGAAGATATTGACGACCTATACTGATCTCATGAGAATATGTTAATGGGTGCATATTTAAACTTTTTTTTTTTTTTATTAAAACTTATTTTTATTCTAGTGCACCGGTATCCCAAATTAATATTCTGATGTGTACTTGACGACACGTCATTTCATGTTTCATTTTATGTGTCATGTCAAATATTTCATTATTAGTGGCAATGGTAGTTTTTTTTTTTATTATTTATTTATTTCTTGTGATTTCACGCCCGGTGATGGACTGGCAACCCGTCCAGGGTGTTTCCTGCCTCTCGACCAATGATTGCTGGGATAGACTCCAGCTTCCCTGCGACTCTTGACTGGAACAAGCGGTTAGGAAAATGGATGGATGGATATTATTGCTATCATAAAATTTTATATTTAATCTAATGTTTTATCCTTACATTCATTATCAGGTGCAGCACCACCTGTCAACAGCACTGCCAATACTACTCTCCTTGTAATGCCATAATTTAGCTTTGTTTTGTATTTAGCATACATTACTTTTACTGGTGTTCTTTAAAGCTCTTTATTTAATTTATTATTACTTCCTATTTTTTTGGTTCTTTGACACTAATGTGATGCTCTATTGTTACTTTATTGTGTTACTGTAATTTTGGAGCAATCTGGCACAAGAATTTCCTACTGAATTGATAAAGTTTCATCTTATTATCTTTTGTTTGTAAGGTTAGGGATTCTATGTTCACATTAATGTGACTGTTAATTCATATTTCCTGTATTTGTTTGGAGGGTGGGTGACCAGACCTGCTTCACCTCTGGTTTCTGTGTGTGAATACCATCTACATCTGCTGTCATGTTAAAAACCAACCAGATCCCAAACTCCTTTATTATCCTCATGCTCGAGCTTCATCATTTGCATTCTGCAAAAATCCACAAAGTCTGCACACTCTTCGGGTACAACGTGTAGTGGACAGCCAAGTAAAGGTGTGTAAATGGCTCTGCACAAATAGAGTTGGTTGGCTTCTTCACCGCAAGGTTAAAGAATGAGAGTACGTTCGACCCTGAGGGTGCAACACCATGCACAGTGCTGGCAAACTGGAAACTAAGCTTCTGAACAGAATTTAACCTTCATTATTCTTTTTATTCCCACTATAAATTCTTTCATTATCATGTCAAAATGAAGCAGAGTTGCTCCTGAGAAGTGAGTCTGACTGGTGAATTGTCCCGGTTATCCCGACGGCTGCTGTCCAAGGTTGTGCTTGGTCTCCAACAATATCAAGTTTGGTTTTACATGTCAGTAACTTTTACATCAGGACCATTATCCAGCAGAGCTTTGAATCGTAGCAAGATAATCACTATTATTCATTTCACCTGTCTGAGGTGTTAATGTTGGGCCTGATCCGTATATTTTACCAACCTGGGAGTAAATTTTCTTTCCATTTTAAACAGTTGTTACGAGAAGATGGTTACTGAAACAGGAAGAGAGCCAAGGTCAGACCATTTTTAGCTCAGAATGATGCTGAAGCGCTAATGCACCCTTTTATTACAACCACTGGAAAATGACCAAAGGAAAATTACGGCTAATTACAGCTAATTCAGAATGCCGCAGCCAGGATTCTTTTTTCTTTTTTTTTTTTTCACAACAAAACAGACATGTTACTCACATTAGCTGGCCATACTTTAGAACAGATTTTAGGATAATTATACTTCTCAGTAAGGTTATTAATGTTCTGTTTCTTATGTCAGTCACGGAATAAAGTTATTGCTAATTCCTTTCCTAACTTTATTATAAGAACTGTATACTCTGTACTGACACCATTAGTGCTTCCTCTATTTGAAATTTGACAGATATGTTCTTTTAAACACTAAAAACCTGGGTCACTGTGCCCACAGGAGCACATTCACAGGACAAAATCTGCTTTTCTGCCGTTTTAAAGCTAGTACTGCCAGAGTGAGTTTAGTAGATGGTCTCAGTTATAAATACAAGTTCTGCTTCTGCTGTGTTAGAGGGTAATTAAAGTATCTGATCTTTATTCGTTCGATTTTAATTCTCCTTTGTTACCTAATTCCTTAATGTAAGCATCACAACCAGCTGAGAAAAAAAAGTTCTTTACCCTTATGCTCATTCGACTATCGCCATAGAAACCCCTGAAGTGGTGTTCCTGCAGAGCTGCAGGGTTTAAGGGTTGAGGCGCTCTCCCGCCGTCGACACCAGCTCATTACTTATCCATGAAGGACTGTTAACCACACTGAAATAGAATCAGATCTATTCACAACAATGGTTTTAATTAGATCTGTGTGTACGTGTAGGTGTGTATACTACTGTGTGTTTGGTGTGTTTAGTGCCACATGCTTTCCAGTGGACAGCAGCAACCTTGAAACCTGGGAGTCCCATGTGAAACGTGACAGTGTGCTTTGTGTGTTTATCACCTAAGACTAATTGATTAATGTGTTTCTGATGTCGTCTAGAAAACAAATGGCTTTCACCACACATTCGCACACCTACACACACACACACATACACATACACTCACACATCATTGAACTTTATGTAATTAACGCCTGAATGGACCATGTTTTTCAGATGCACCAGTGCTGATGTGGAAAATAAGAGGGGATTAATGCAGGCCTCTGTTAATTCCACAGCCTGCTTCAACACAAGAGGCTGACCTGATATAGACAGTGAATCCTATGTAGTTAATAGGGTAATTAATACTTAAGTCCTCTTTACGCTGTACCATTTTCCATGATACTGTGACACAACACCTTAAGTCCAGGCGGGGTACTGGGGGATTTTGTGTGAATCTCCTCTTAGCCAACCAGCTGGAGATCCCATCGGCAGTTTTATATATACTGCTTTTGGCTGCTTAATCTAAAAGATTATCTAAAATGATCACCTTTAATAAAAAAAAAAAATTTTTAAATTTTAAAAAAATAGATACAAAAAAAAACTTTTTTTGCTTATTTATCTAAGTGTGAAATGATTCTGCTTCACCTTGTATCACAATTCCTAGCGTGATGTCCAGTCCATCAGATCTCTGAGGGGTTGAGAGTGACATGTCAAGGACTTGCATGAGAGAAGAAGAAGGTAAAAGTCCCTCTTGTCAGAGATGGGTGACAAAAGAAAAGGTTTTGTGAGAAGAGAGAGTGTGTGGAAGAGAAGGTGAAAGGCAGAGAGAGAGAGAGCAGGGTGTTATTTGCTGTGCGACAGAGCCCCACAGCAGACACAGAGGGAATAGCAGGTAAACAGCAGTGTGAGGAGAAGCTACGTGTTGTTGTCACATCCCTTCATCCTGTGTGGCTGCCTTTTCTAGAAACATCTTGTGTTCATCCAAAAATAAAAGGTAGGAAAAAAGGTCAGGGAAACTCTTCTTTCTTGTGCATTAAGGAAAACTTTCCCCCACCAGACGTTTCAGACACTTGACAGGCGAGGCCAAGATGGTTACTAACAATGTCTCATATTATATAAGCTCTAAACATTAACAGATTGAAAATAAAGCCAATAAGACGGGCAGCTGAAATAAATCAACTGTTCTCTACATCACGAGCGGACTAATAAAATGTTTATGTTTTATTCTCTTTTTATGCAAACTGGGTGCTTATGTTGTTACAATATTTCTGGATTGTCTATCTAAACGTATTCATGAATACGTCATTGTGTGTTGTTCTTTTGTTTCTGATCCCCACAGGTGAATAGTTAAATATTCATTGCTGCATGCTGACTGTGTTGCATAACCTCATGGTTGTTTCTTAAAGTAATATGATGCACATGATTAATTTAACTGTAGAGGTTTATTTATGATGCAAGGAGATGCATCATGCGGTTTTAAAAGTTACAGAAGGTATAAAATTAAGCTCTGAAGACACATCTTCTAAAGAAATAACAAGAATAAAAGAAGAAAAGCTCAAATTTGCAAACATAAATTAATCTTTAGTCTTGCTAGTATAATTAGAAAAATTCTACTATTTCATCACTCCAATTAAAGCGTTTATTGGTGGCCAATCTTATATAATCAAGATCAATTGGCTGATAAAAACATAAACAAAGCAAAGATCAATTGCAATGCTAGCTGCTGTAGCATGTCTACTTACATAGTGTAGATCCATTAGAAAAAAATAATAAAAGCAAATTTCTTCATCAAAGAATAATTAATCACAGCTTAATGTCTTCATGTACAGTAGCTTACTGTGTTGTGTACGGTGGCGACACATTTCAAAACCTGCGTAAATGCAAGAAATTGATATCTGATCAGTTTTAGTTTATTTTTAGTTTAGTTTATGTTTTCATGCCTAGTTTCTAGAAATATGTTAGTATTTTACATGTAATTAAACTTCACCTAATCAATGCTAGGTGTAGTTTATTGTTTATTACCAGGACAAATGCTGCTGGTAGCAGTTTGCAGTGGCCCTGAAGTGTGACAGCAAAAGCTACAAAATGAATAGAAAAACCACAACACACCACAGTTAAACACAATGTTACACAATAAGCAACAACACAAATACAAAAGTCACAATGCTCCACAATGAGTCACAACATACACTCAAAAGCTCCACAATTAGTCATAACACTCCATAAATTAGCAACAACACAAAAACAGAAGCCTCAACACTCCACAATGAGCTGCAATGCTTCACACAACACATACACTGCAACATGTGAAGTGAGTAAAACAGTGCTGGTAAATAATGTTTATTATTTTGTTCTGCACCGTTAGAATTGTTTTAATTATGATGTGTAAATGAAGAGCTGTTCCCTGTTAAAGGTATAACTTCTGTGGCTTTGGTATTGCTGTGACACTTCAGGACCACCAAATAGTTTGTATATTTGGCTTTTTATTATTTCTATTAAGTTTTTGTGAGTTAATGTCTTGTACAAAGCCAGAAACCCTCCTAAATATTAACTTTATCCAATTATGAGGATATGCTGAGAAAAGAATTTGTAGCTACTTTATTTGACATCACATGTTAAAATATGTACAAATCCAGCACCATAAAAAGTAATGTGATGCAGGTTCCTCTCCTGCCACCTAAACAGCTCTCTTCCTTCAGGAATGACAGGATACACTGTGATGTCTAGGACTGGAACCTTGACAGTGAATCCGGTGAATTTTGTGGGATGCAAGCCTTGTCTCCATGGATCCAGTTTGATCTGGCACATTCTACAGACGCTCGATTGGACTGGGATCCTGGGAGTTTGGAGGTTGGGTCAAAGCCTTGGGCTCTTAGTCATGTTCTTCATCCAATTTCTGAAGAGGTTTGCTGTCCCGCTGGGAGAGACCGCTGCCATCGGGATGAGGGTGTGGGTTTTTTCTGCAAAAAAGAAACGTTTTTGTAGATGGCATGTGTCACGTCCATATGCCTCTCATGGACCCAAGAAGCAGACTAATAGCAGTTTTGAGCATCATTATCATGTCCATGTCAGCATGTGGCTGGGCCTCAATCAAAGACCTGACCCTGCTAGTTATCAGCAGGAATGCACATTTAAAGCTCTGACAGCGATTTCATTTCAAACTGAGGCTACATCTGTCTTTTAGATGGTCAGAATCATGACACATCTGCTCATATATTCATATTTTCAGACTATATTCCAAACTTGCATAATTTTTTCGGTTTCTTTAGTTCTGTGTGTGTGTGTTTCTGTGTGTGTGCGCCTTGACGGAGACGTTTGTTTACCTCAAGCTGAGACTTTGAACCATCTTTGAACAGCAAAAAAACTAGAAATAAAAATCACAGAAGTGAAATGAAGAATCCATGAATTATGTAAAAGTTTTGAATATCTGTCATTTTGATTGAGTTTTTCTGAAAACTTCTAACATGTCAGTGACTGCGCTGAGTTATGTAATGTAACTGACTGATAAAATCCACCTGACATTGTGCTATAGGTGGGACAAATGTGTGGATGCAACTTCAGACACAGGAGTTTGATGTGGAATATCAAAGACTCAACACCCACGATTGCAGGAATTCCAAATTAGTCATCTTAAATCTGTATTTTACACATAATGGAAAATAAATTAAAATGAGTAAACTTTACAAAAGACTGTTACTTTTTCAAGCTTTCTCTAGTTGGGAAGTTTTTATTCCATCTATCCATTTACAATAATCACCGATTGTTAATGCAGGGTTGTGGAGTCTATCCCACCAGTTGGTCGGCAAAGCAAACCCGTACATGCCGCTCTACATGCAGCAAACCTGTACATGTTTTGAAATAGTCTTTGGTGATGTAACCATGGGGATGTTTAAATGATTTTAATAGGGTATTTTAAGGGTATTTGAATATGCGCTCCATTCCAAGTTGTAATTTTATGTCTTCTTTTCTTGTAAGATGAATATGAATTTATTTTGCATCTGAAAGCCTTTTCCCTGTCACGCACCCCCTATTGACAACTAATTCAGCATCCATCTTGCAGGGTACGGTGACTCTTGTTTCGTCTCTTTTAATCTTGCATTTCTTTACTGAATCAGCAATGCTGCATGTTCAAAACAGTCATTTCCTCATTATGCCGTGAAGCGAAACGTCACGTCATGTTCCGGGTACAAAAGTTGTATCGTGTTGGTTTTCTCAGCCCCGGGATGCCGCTGGCTAGCAGAGACTGTAGAAAGGCATATGATAGATGTCACTGTGTCATCGAAAAAGTACAGGACGTGGAGTTTTAAGGTCAGAAAGTTATGTAATACGTCTTTAAAACAGTTTGCCAAAGTAGCGTTGCGGAAACATTCAAAGAGTCATTCATTTCCACAAAGAATACCCACTCTCTCTTGAAATAATCATCCAATCCTTGATCCTCAGCAGTGATGTGTTGCACCTCCACCTGGATGACACACATAAACTTCATTTTTATGCAACTGAACTGAGACCAGTGCATGGTCACTGACTGTGTTTGGATGAATTTGTGTTTCTATTATGTCTGCTTGTAAAGAGTTGCTGATGAGGAAATAGTCGATTCGAGAGTACGAATGGTGAACATTAGAGAAATGTGTGTATTCTCTGTCAGTGGGATGATGTAGCCTCCATCTGTCACAAAGACCACAGTCCTCCATGTACTGTTTTAAAAGAGAAGTGGATTTTTATATCCTCATATTTTCTGTATTGATTGATTCATCAATTGGATAAAGTATAGTGTTAAAATCTCCACCAATTATTAAATCAAAGTTAAGAAAATTTCCTGAAATAGAAAAAACTCATTAAAGAGAGAAGGTTCATATTTATTAGGGCCATAAAGATTAGCTATTGTATTTGAATTTGTTAACATGTACTTCCTAGGCTGCACAGTGGTCTGATGGTTGGCATGGTTACGTCACAGTAAGAAGGTTTGAGTCTCGGATTTTCTGTGTTGAGTCTCAAGTTCCATGTATGCGTGGGTTTAACTGGATACTCCGGCTTCCTCCCAAGTCCAAAGGCATTTTTGGTAGGTTAATTTTAACTGTAAATTCCCCTTTGGTGTGAGAGTCAGTAGATGTTTGTCCATTTATGTTGGCCCTGCAATGAACTGGCAACCTGCTGGGATGGACTCCAGTTCCCTCTGCATTTCATCCCTCCATTTACTCGCTCTGGATCAGACTTCCCAACAGAAAAGTTTGTAGTGACTAAAACTTGAAAATGTAAGACAACCACCTATAAAGCAATGTTAAAGTAAAGGTAAATTTATATTGCATTTGTCACATAAATTCTTTATTTATGCACCTTTCTAGCATAACTGTTGCTTCATGCGTGGGATGGACTTTGAGTTTGTTGGATATAAAAGTCAAAATATCAAGTTGGACAAATTTGACACAAATATTCAGGTTCATCACATAATTAAACTTTATCAGAGATATTTTCAACTCGACATGAGTTGTTTCAGGCCTGAATTTCCATCCTAACTTTGTTAAATATACGATTTTACTATGAGTTACCTTTATAATTTAGGTTCACACAACAGCAGAACACCAGAGGAGTTTACTCGACAAAGATTTGAAGCTGTTTGTTTCACTTTCTCAAGTTCACGCAACTTTTTTTTTCCTTTTTACATTACCGTTATGCTGCTTTGTCTTCTCTGTCTGCATGTTTTCAATGTTTCCCTGCTCCAATTAAACCTGGTTTAAACTTGTTTTTTTTCTGAGATGGTTGGCTGTTAAGGTAATGTGTTCTCTTGTTCTTGTGAAGCTGAAAACATTTAAACCAGCAGAGTGTCTCTGGATCAGGACAGGGGACTGCTCTCTTACTAATATGACACGTTAGATATTTAATTTCACACAATAAAGGAGCTAAAAGGACAGAATGGTCAAGCAAATGGCCACAATTCTCTGTTAAACATCGGCTACAATGTATCTGGAGGGACAAGAGCATTTTCAACCTTTAAATATGACACATCCAAGGAAAAGTCTATGAGACAAGTGTGACCACTCTCAATTGTGTGCTTCCTCTAAATGTGATGACTACACACAACAATGCTGCACAATGGTAAGTGGCATAGCCGGGTCCAAATAATCAGCTGAATGAATGCATTTTTCAGACCCCATTATTCGGATTTGGCGATGCGCGCACAACAAACGTACCCCACAACAAACTGAGGCATCTGGAGGAGGGAAAAAAAGTTCCTTTCACTGAGCTGGCATGATAAGAGCGTCTGTATTTCCACTCCCTTTATCACTTCCCGTCCCAGACAATGGATTGAATTTCAAAAGCCAATAAACAAGGGAGATGTCCATTCTGCATGGCAGTTATCACAAGCCAGCGTCCCACTCTCATTTGCTCACCCTCCCCTCCCCTCTTCCCATCCTTCCCCCTTTTTCCTGAAATGAGCAGGAAAAGAGAGATGAAAATTAAAAGTGGGGAGGGGGAGCTCTGAGAGAAGAAAAGGAGCTGAGGAGATGAGACGCCTTCATGCTCTGGCTCTCCTTTCATTGGACTGATAAAGGAAAGCATCAAGGCCAGGGTTGGATGTGGTTTTTTTCTGTTAACTGAATGAGGCTTCTGAGGGTGATAGTGAGAAGCCGCTCCCCTGAGAGATGTTTGGAGGAACGGGGAGTGGTGAGCCAACATAATAAATATTCTTATCTGTTATTGTCATTGTAATGGGACAGGGCAGTGGGAGGGAGGGTGCGACAGCGGATAGCTCTGTTGGTGCCAGGGGACCTGACAGTGTTGACATGCAGAGCTGAGAAAATCAAAGGCGAGACAGAAAGTGAGAGGGGGGGAGAAAAGATTTCCAACCAGAGGGAATTTGTTTGTAATTATCGATGGGTCGTCCTGGTAGGGAACGAAGATATAAACAAGAAAAGGTGACAGTGAGGCTTTTCTCCCCCCAGCCTATTACTTCACTGTATCACTCACAGCCAGGTGTTTTCAACAGGCATTAGGAAACGCAGTTAACGTCGAAGGCTCTTCATAAATGGGTAATTATGCAGGTTTTCTCATGGCATCGCTTTCAGGAAACTTCAGTTGTGTAACTGTGTAAAGGCCTATAAAATTAGCACACCTGTGATTAAAGCATAACGGATACATTTTCCAACATGAACACCAGTATTTTACCTGCCTCGGAAAGAAAATGTGTACAGGATGCACATTTAGGGGAATTTTTATAGAAACAAATAGTTTTGAAGCTGTTGATGGCATGGAAGCAGTGGTGAAGATGTGGACCGATACGCAGGCTGGAGAGGCAGGAGGTGCAATGAATCGTATTTTAAGGATCTGAAGAACAACAAGGGGAGAACTACAAACAACAAACTGGCAAGTGATAACTCAAACTAAGTAGTGTATGTACACACAGAAAACACAACAATGCACAGGTGGAATGGATGAGCTAAATGAAACCAGGTGAACTAACAAACAAGAAACAAGGCAAGACAGAAAACACAAAGAAAACTACAAAATAAAACAGGAAACCAGAACTACAGAAAACTCCAACATGCAGCCACTGTGAGTAATTTAACTCCTGTGATCTTTTACAACTGTTTCAAGCTGAGTGGTTTTAAAACAACTCTATGAGTCTATTTCTAGTTTTCTGAGCTTTCTACAGTTTTATAGTGTTGAATACTCATCAGATATATGAGCGTCGCCATTTTTTTATCACCTAAACGCATGTTTGACTTTTCCAGAACTCTACTCTCTACGGAAACGATTTTACAGAGTATTTTCTACTTTGAAAGTTTAGTGACGTCCCGGGGGAGGGACTCAGTAATTGGTCATCTTTTCTAGGTTGTCAAGTGAAGAAAGCCGCGCCCACATTCACTGCTCAGTATAAATACCCCAAGCATCTGACCAATCAGACGCAGGGGGTGGCGCTTTATCTGCTAGCTTGTTACTGGCAGAGGCTGATCTGAGAGGATCAATACAAAATAAATGAAGGGGTTTCTGAAAAATGCTTGATTATTTCTTGCCCCTCTGCACTTCCATAATAAAATAAATTGGACTTAAATGTGCATCATAGAGACACTTGAAGCACATAGAATCACTACCATGTTAGGGCTGAATGGAATGAACTTAGCATAAATCTTCTATTCATACTAGCAAGACTAAAAATTAGAAACAAAGCCTTTTTTTTTTTTCTTTTTTTCTTTTTTTTTTTTTTCTCTCTACTCACCAGCACATACATGTTCACGTCAGTAAATGCTCCGGGAAATTTTCAGATCCGTTTACACACAGTCCAACTTACTGATGGTCTGAGATTATACTCTCATGGATATTTTCATGATTACATGCAACTGCACTCAAACCTCTTGTTTCAGCTTCTTCCATTATGAGGAGGGAAGCTCAGGGAGTGATTCATCCTGGTTACGTAGCCCTGTTTGTTGTGTTTATTTTTTCATTTTCCATATATTGGTTGAGATATGTTGCAGAGAATACTACCCTGTAGGAAGTAAACCAGCATGAAACTGAAAACACACCTGCAGTTTTGTCACTAAGCCACATTACAACACCTGGTCCGAAGGGGGGAAAAGATTTGCTGGATGTGGTCTGACTTACCCGACCAAGAGGAAAGGGGAATTTTCCATTAAGTTAAGTTTTTGTTAACCAATAAATAAATACTGTTATGTACTCTGTTCCAATAAAGCAGGTTTATTGCATAAAACTAACCAGTTTGTTCCATAATAGTAATGTGTAGTTCATGAACAAACCAGCTCTAAGAGCTGACTCTTCGTCGTGAACAAGTAGAACCAATTCCTGAGCTGAATCTTTAGAAGGGGCAAGGCTTTAGTTTGATTGGCACAACAAGTCATCGATTACATCTGAGGAAAGAGTAGGATCATAGCACTATGTACAGAAGGCAGGGCCTCTTAGAACACAGGGAATGTATTGCATAGACCAGGTGCACAGAGTGAGCTGGATTCCAGAAATGAACTATTTTGAAGAGCCATAATCTTCAGAGTTTGGACTTTATTTGCTTGATTCGCTTGTTATGCTTCTGTGTTCAGATGTTCCTTTAAAGGGTTGATGAAAATATGAAAGATAACTTTTTTTTCTTTTTTTTTGTCTTGTCCAGCATTTAGGCAAGCAGAATGATGGTCTGGATGTTCTGCTGAGCAAATTTTCTCTGCCAAGAGAAGCTTTATAGATATCATGATCCCCTTGACTTTCTGAATTTTTATTTTATTTCTATATTTATTTTGTATTATTGTTTGAATAGTAGAGTTTGTACTGCTGGACCAGAGAGGACAGACGAAAGACAGAAAGAGAAAGGAGAAAAAACACCTCATAAGAAAAGTGAAAGAGATAAAGGGAGAGGGAAGGGAGAGAAAAAAAAACCTAAAAAAATAACCCAGAAACAAAAAGAAAAAAAAACAACCTACAGATGTATACATATACACACATACACACACAAAAAATACATACACACACACATACACACGTATACATATACATACATACACACATATATACATATACACACATATACATACACACACACACACACACCTCTATGCACACACACATACATATACAAACATATACGCACTCGCCAGTATGAACACATATACATACACATACGTTAGATCATAGTAACTAAACTATGAATCTAAAAAGTTAAATATAAATGAGAAACAAACAGAAATGAGAAAACTAGCTGCTGTTAGTGAATAAAACTGCGTGACGACACGGTGACTGTGTCACATGCAGAACATGCAGAGTGGAACGTGTTCCGGAAAAGGTGATCATGCCGGTGTGACCCCTCCCACACAAAGGCAAGAGGCACGCCAGGAGTACCCCCGAGACCCGGGCCATCGGCAGCCACCCCCAGGCACAGACCCCAACCGCCCCACCCCGGAGCCAGCCATGCACCGACCCAGGAGGAGGCAGAGGGGGGTCCCAGCCAGAGTCCCCCGCAGTCAGGGGGAACAGGCCCCAGCAGGCCCGGACCAGCGAGGACCGGCCCTGCCGGGCACCGGCCCCCCAGGGCAGACAGAGCGCGGGCCCCACGGCCCCAAGAGCCCAGAAGCAACCCCCCACCCCCGCAGGCAGAGGGCCCAGCCCACACCGACGGAGGGCTGGGATCCCCAGACCGCCACCGAGCGGCAGCCAGGCCGCACCCCAGCGCACCAGCAGCGCTCCCCGAGCACCAAGACCCTCCCCCATGCACGCACACACACGCGCACACACACACACACACACACACTCGCACACACACGCACACACACACTCGCACACACACGCACCCACCCACACACACATATGCACACACACACACATACGCACAGACGCACACACATGTGCACACACACACACACACATGCACCCACCCACACCCACACACACACACACACAAACACACACACACGCATCCACACCTCCTCCCCAAGCACACCCCATCCACCCCCTCTCCCACACACGCTCTACACACCCACACACCCGACCACACACACATCTCCGCTCCTTCTACAATCACTCCACACACACACACACCTCCCCACACCCCTCCATCGACATCCACACACCCCACTGCACACCCACCCCACAACTCCCTCGCATCACCAACACAACCCCACACACACACACACCACCCATCCGCACACACCCCCTCCCACCCCCCCCATCCCAGCGCCCACCCACCCTCCCAAACTCCTTCACCCTGATTCCCCCCTTACTCCCTCTACTCCAACATTCATTCACCACTTCATCCATTGGCTCATGCACGCCCTCACCTTTCTTTCCCAACGTGTCCCCTGTGAGACACCCCCGGGGGAGCAGGGGATAGGAGGGCCTCGATCAGGGCCCCACAACTACCCCACACCCCTGTCAACGCCCCTCCACCACTCCACACATGCAGCCGATCCAGCACCACCCAGGGCCAGCAGCAGTCCCACCCCTGCCAGGCCAGCCCAGACCCAGGTCCCCTGAACAGCACCACTCCCCCGCCAAAACTCCTCCGGCACAGCCCCGGAAATAGGGGCGTGGCAGGACCCCATCGTCACCCCCCTCCCTCCCAGCTTATGAATGATTGTGAAGTATGTGTTGTTTGCAATTAAAATTGGGAAGAAGTAACCACATCATGTTGGGAGCGGGACCACCAAAGCAGCCCCGCCCACCGCACACTGCATGGCCCGCCCCCCAAAACATGTCCATGTGTTGTCAGTGTGTGGTTTTTTTTTTTGTGTTATGTTGACTAAGTGTAATTAAAACTGGGAGGTGAACCGATGCTGGGTGCAGCGATCGAGACCACCTTGATGGTCTCTCTCACCATCCAGATCAACGTGTCCACCTCCCAACGCCCTGCCTGTGTGTGGTGGAAGAAGGGAAGGAGGAGGGTCCGGGGATTTAGGTCCCGAGGGAAGCGCGCCTCCATCAAGAAGATGAGCCACCTGTGGCACGAGGCAAGTCCCCCATTCCAGGGGCCCCTGAAGGCCAGGACAGGCCAAGGGCAGCCGCCCCAACAACCAGGGCCCTCAGCAACCCCAATAAGGGAGCCGCCACCGGCCCCAGAAGGCACCAACGAACCACATGCAAAAGGGGGGGCAAGGAAGAGGAGGGGCGGCAGGAGGAGAGACAGACCAAGGGCCCACCACCCCCACACCCCCAGGAGACGCCCCCATCCAGAGACACGTTGCATTCCCTCCTCCTTTACACACCAATACATTCACACACCCTCACCATTAGCCTGGTATACACACACATGTACACACATACACACCTACAGACAAACACATCTACACACACAGACACACCTACAGACCCACACATACATCTATACACATACACACCCATTCTAACAGATACAGGACCAAAAATTTATCCACCTCCAAAACCCTACATCCCACTCACCCCGCTGCCCATCACAAAACACTCCTTCCCATTCTACCTACCCTAGAACAAACCACAACAACTCCCCACTTCTCTCACTTAAGTCCTACCCCCTTCCTAATCATAACCCTTCACCCCCCTATACACCTACATACACATGCACCCCCCAACTCCCCCTACACACGGGCCACTACCCCCCATACACATGCACCTCAATACTCCTCTATATACACACCACTATCTCCCATGCATTTAACACCAGATTCCCCACACACAAGCCCTTACCCCTTCCCACACATACACACACCACCCACTCCCTCATCCACACCCCCAACCCCCCACACAATCATGTATTATCACACTCCCCCAAACCTCCACCCCCACACATACATGCCCTAACACACTCCCCCTTACACACAACCCTACCCCCAACAAACTCATGCTCCACTACACCCCCCATAAACCCCCCACATATAAACCACCACACACCTCCTACACCCCACACACTCATGTACTATCACAGTCCCCTAAACCCCCACCCCTACACCCCCACACATACATGCCCCAACACACTCCCACATACACGCACCCCTACCCCCCATACATTCATGTACCACCACACTTCTCCATTCACACCCCATACACACACAGGCACCCCCCCATCCTCAACTATCTTGGGCCCGGGCCCCTCTGCCGGGCACAAGGGCACGGACCCGCCCCCACTGCAGCGGCAAGTCCAGATCAGCCCAACCCCCCACCCCCGAGAAGCAGGGGACATCCCCGGGCACCGGAGCCCAGGACCCGCACCCAGCCCACCCCGCAGCGGCACGGCCACCCGTCACAAAGCAAATACCCGCCGATCCAGCCATCGCCAGCAACCTCGCCCCACCGCCGCAAGGCAACTCCAACCACTGATCCACCCAAGGTCTCCCGCCAGGTCTGGAAACCTAGCCCCCCCAGTAATGAAGCAGCCAAGATCCCCTTCCAGGGGTCCACCCCAGACCCACAGCCACCTGAGCCACTCAGCCAGTCCCCAGCCCCGAGCAGGAGGTCACACTCTCCCCCCTACACTAGGTGATGGAGCTGATCACAGGAGACCAGAGAGAGTGAAATTCAACTGATTGATCCTTTGAGGAGGCAGACATCATTTCCATGCTGATGTAATCTAATAACAGATTTCTAAACTGCTGGATACACAGATTCTGTTTGCTTTTCCAGTTTTCTTTGCGATGCACAGGCTACTGAGGATTGGTTTTGCTAAATTAAACCCTATGTTATTTTCACCTAAGTGACTCAATAGGCACAGTTTGGGGTTTACAGGGATATTACATTTAAACAAGTCTGACAGAAGTTACTGGATAAGTCTGCTTCCCATTTAGAGAGAGATGGAATCTTCTAACTTCAATAGTAATCTGTATATTTTGGATAGTAGCTTCGGGGCCTTAATATGAAAGATAACTAAATTGTCTAACACACATAAATTAAGGCTGTTATGATAACAACAAATAAATTATTTGTTTACTAACCAACAAATCACCAATAATTGCTGAATGACACTAGAATAGAAGCTCTGAGTGATAATATATAAAGTCAAAAGAGACGAATCTTTAAAAAGAGTCGAACTTGCCATCACAAACTGAGCTAGTTCTAGTTTCTCTTTTCCAAATAGAAAAATAGATTTAAAAAATACACACACATTGTTAGCATAAGATATAAAAACCAGTCCAGTTGCTCATTTCTTTGCCACTAAACTTGGATACAGATTTTGACGTTTTTCTGATATATTTTGAGTCAAACGAGCACTAAAGGCATTACGTAAACATTACGTAAAAGTCCACTGATATTACAACACACAAGTTCAAATCAACTTGCCAAAGACCAAACATACTTTACAAAAACAGCCAGAGAACAGTAGACTGATAATAGTTGAGTTGGGGGCGGGGGGGGGCTACATATAGAGCACCAATCAATCTGCAGGAACTTGATGAATGCTTCCCAGTTATTCCTCTCTGGGAAAGACCCTGCCCATGGCCTCCTAATGGAATGTCATTTTGCACACGTCTTCTCCTTTTCATATATTATCAGCCAATATATTGATTCATCATCTGTACACACTACTCTCTAAGACGGCGCTCTCACTCCCCTTGTTAAATGGTCAGCTGTGCACAATTAATGTGAGTTATCAGGGTAGGGTTCCACCTACAGACTCAACTGACCATGGTTTCCAAAGCCCAGTGGACAATTACAGTGTCCCGTGTGCAACAATGTATTCTCAGCTAAATGGACTTGCAGTAACATATCACTTTAGCCCGGGGACTTATATGTACATTCGCTTAACAAGTTCTTGATGTATGTGATGTATATTCCATTTAAAGCACCTCCTAACTCTGTTCCTTATAGACAAAGTGTCAGATGGAGCTTTTAAAACACGAAATAGACTGTGTTCTGCAGGTCTCACTGACAAATACACTGACACCGCAAAGCTCCGCTCAGGGACTGCTTTCCCTTGTTTTCCATAAAGATCGAGGGAAAGCAGAGGAGTAGGTGTGTATGTCGAAAGGCAGAGAGAAAAAGTGTGATTCCTTCACTTTGTGTATGTTTTGGCTTTATTTTCATGCATGCATGCTGCTTTTAAATTTGTATTGCAAAAGTCGACCTCTGTTATTGATTTTCTGGCAAAGCCTCCAAACGAACAAACAACCCCATGCTTTCACCGTCGCTCCAGAACACAAACAAACGTGGACATATAGTGCTCTCTGTCTTTGTGTGATTTGCTTGTAGTTTAAGCAAGCTGGCTGCCAGGCTCCATGTTCAATCTGATCAATTATTTAGGCTACCTTGAGCTTTCTGGGTTTTCCCAAGATTTATTAGGTCCAGCTGCTGGTAGTGTGGCACAATGAGAAACATGATGCATGAAGAAAGAGACAAATACCACAGAGACTCATCAGCTACGTGCCACTAAATGCCAAACACCGAACACGAGGAGCCAAGATTGGATTTTTAAAGCCGTGGATGAGGGGAAGGTGTGATGTCTTTGCTTTGCAGCGGAGAGCCTCCCAGTGGAAGGTTTGGCGAGTTCAATCTCCAGTTCTGTTGTGCATGATGGTAGATACGACATGACAGCAGCCGCCACCTGACTCCACGTTGCTTTTCAGAATAAAATATAAGAAAAATACTAATTTATTCACGTATTTGTTTGGCTTTTGCTTTGCTTTCAAGAATCCATAAGAGCAGACGCTGCTTAGCTTTGGTATGTGTGCATACATGTGCACATGTTTTCGCCCACGCAGTGGCAGCCTGCAGCAGTAATGAATGGAGCCTGGGGATAGCTGAGAGGATGGGAGGTGGCAGATCATAAATAATCATTTATCCCACCGTTTCCCCTGCTTCGTTGCCTGACAGACCACTGGGTACAGGCAGGGAGCAGCCAGCAATACGAGCTGAGGCGCAGCTGCAACCACCCAGGACACATATGCAGCCTCAGTGCTTTGGGGCAGATTTTCTTCACAGCAGGTCCATCTCGCCAATACTCCAGTGAAATAAGGGAAAACAGAAGAAACTATTAAATGGTGAAGATGAACTGTAGCTTGTGAAACACACAAAGGATATTTGCAAGGAAGAAATGAGCAGAGGATATATCTAACAAGAAAGGATTTCACAAACTTTGAGGAAATATTAAGCAATAAAAAGATAAATGAAAATCAAACAGTGGCCTATATTGTTATGTGTGTTATTTATTTCAAAATCAATAGTCATCTCACCCGTTAACTTTTAATGTGTACTTCCAATTGGAGCTTGAAATTAAACAGTGCTGGAGGAAATCAGTAGCACATAATGGCAGAGCCCTGGGGGGAAATTCAGTCATAAACAAAGGTTTGCCATTCCTGCAGGGGAGGAGTATTGGCTTATTGGTGGCAAAAAAAAAGAGCCTTGTGAAGACAAAGGTGATAAACCAAAGATCTTCACAGCACACCAGACCAACTCTGAAGCATATTGCTATTACTCAAGTGACATGAAGCTTTCACGTTTGTTTCCAAAAGTGCAATAACATGCATCACATCAGCAGCTAAAGAGATACTGCAGACTTGTGCACCAAACTTTGCATTTACAATAGATTAAAAAATGTCTTTGAGGATTTGCAAACACAAAGGAATAGGTTATAAATTCTGCCAGAGAACGCATTAATTCAAGCTGGGGTTAATGTGGGCAGAGGATGTTTTTATTCAGTGGTGGATGAAGATTTGATCTTTTATTCTTTGTTTCCTTTTTATCTTCTGCCAGTCTGACTTTGCACAGGCAAATGTGTGAGCTCTAACTAATACATAAGACCATGACCGGGCTCAACACTCGGAGCACATTAATCAGCCCTCCGACACCTTGGTCTTCTCCAGCCAAGCAGAGTAAATCAGGCAGAAGTTGGACAGAGAGAAAAGAGGAAATAGCTTTGATTTAATTTATGGTTTCTGCTTTCATGTTGCCACATGCCTGACTAAGTGTCAAAGTGGCATTTATGATATATGAAATTAAATTACAGAGGAATACCGCCACACACCGAGCGCACGTGCGGTGTTTTCTTACCTCAGCTGCTTGACTGAAAAAAAAACTTTTATTCCACTCATTTTCCCTGTTTCTTCACCATCTGCAGCCCTCTGTTCAGCAGCTTTCCTGGATTAACTACACATTTTATCCATCATAAACATCTGAATATCACATTTGTACAATTCTGTCTCAAACATCTGGAAAATAAGAATAGAAAAAAAACTATCAAAACTTATAAATTACCCATTTTACTGGAAGAAATTGATGTGAAGCTGTTGAATATGTCGACTACTACTCGTCTTTCTAGTGGCCAGAGCAACAGTGGTCTGGTGGGGAGTTTGCAGTAAAGACCAACCTCTACATAAATAATAATGCTACACTTTATGAATCCCAGCTTAGAAATTCTCTTTATGTTCTTTGCTTGCAGGTGATTCAAAGCAGAGGGTCAGATACAGTTCAGTGCTACTACAGTTAGGGGAAAAATGCTTTTATGCACTCAAATTGAATCAAAATCAATGTGTAAATACCAAGTCTGTGAACGAATATCCACTGTGGTCATCTCCTTGTTTCTTACTTACAACCATTATCATAATCAACATTTTTCTTCAGTGAAAAGCTGGCTTATGGCTGAATATTTGCAAAAAGAAAGAAGAAATCTCCAACAGTACCATCAAACTTTGATGTATCTGCTGCAGCTCAGGTTTACAACAGATTTCTCTCTAATGTAGCAGCAGCTAGCATCACCGCCATGCAGCAGCCACTCATTTACTCTGCATGTTAAGAAAACGCTTTCATCCATATGGACACCTATTTACAAGCGTTTTTACGGTATAATCACAAATGAGGATGGTATTATTGTAAATAAACCACCTCCGTGGATATGGCATCCAATACATTTCCACTCACTAGAGAATAGATGAATATATGATATAATTAAACACAATCTAATTAAACATCTTTGGCTTTGCAATAAATAGGAAGAAAAAATGATACAACTATACTTTAGAGAAGATTTACATAGTATAATTATAATTATATATATTTTATGAATATTTTATAGAATATATTAAAATAAATAATAAATCATAATAAATTCTAAATATCACTAACAGACAAAAAGGTATAATTGCACATGTCTGTAGTGATAAAACACTGTATTTAAAAAAAAAAAGTTGTGTTTTTTTTTTTTTTATTAATTCATGCATGAAAGGGCTAAAATGCATGTAAATATAAAAAGCTGTAAAAGGCTAAAGGAATAAAAACAGCACAGCGTGTCTTAAAGGTCAGTTTTACTCCATACAACTTCTTTCCTAGTGAGGCATTCTTGTTCCTTTTAGTTTTTACATGTACCCCACATCGTGGATCAGAATCTACAAAGAGAGGTAAGCTGCTTGAATAAATCAAGTGTGTGGACAAGTCTGTGCCGTCACAACAAATTGCCAAGTACAAAGCTGTCCACAGAGAGCCATGCGTACACCCTATGACATCTGGCATTTACGTCAAGCACGCCCCACCAGAGACTAACACGCTCTTGGATGCACTTAGCACAACAGCCATTTTAGTAAGGAGCTGGACCACCACCAAAAACACCTCAATGCATTTTGGCATTAATGCTGCACATCTCTTGGGCTCTGCTGAACGGAGGAGCACCATTCGTCCAGAAGATATCCCCTCAGTGATAATGATGGTGGAGAACGCTTACGTATCAGACTTAAATTTCTAAAAGCTGCCAACTTGAGTTTACGTCACAGCTTGACAACTTTTTGAATCATTTAAATATCCAAGCTCAGTGTTTTAATTTAAGGTCACAACGCCATTGTGATGTAAAAACGCTGTGCAGGCAGGAATTGTGTTACTGCTTCAGAAAGGTCAGTGATGTGAACATGAACACACAGCTGTGACTGCTGGAATAAGGACACAAGTCAACCAAAACCATGACAACAGTGAGCTAACAGATCACACCTGGTATGATGCTGATTTCTGTTAGATATGACTCAGGGCTTGTACACAGGTATCTCTCAAAACAAAGATATTTACCTCAGATTTGGCCTGTCATCACATGAAAATGCAGATTTATACAATCAAAAACAATTCTTTAAAAAAACCTCCGACCAAAGTTAAGATTAGCTCAAACTCTGTTTGCACTTCTGTGTGTGGACATATATAACCGGGGTTTTTAGGTTTCTAAACGTCATCGTCTGTGACAAAAAAAAATGCCATAATGTCACATGTGCGACCTGTGTTTTCAGCAAAATGGATGTTCTCAGAATTGTATTAGCGTTATCCTTTGTGTGTGTTTTTACATTGCCATCAGTACCGCTCCACATAGAGGACCAAAGACAAAGGATGAGATTAAGGACAGATATTTCCACCACATAACCATGTCATGTTAGAGGCATGTTTTGTGTTTTGTGGAAGTGACATCATGAGACGAACAGTTATTCTGATTGGATAGGATTAGAGGCGTTACTGTCAATCTAAATGTTTGATATACTTATGAACGTGCTTAACAACGTTGTTATAGGTGTGAATGGATTTGGGTTTTTTTTTTTTTAAAAAAAACAAGGTTGCATGGACTTGTTTTGTTTTAGTGGCCAGAGATGGGAAGATATTCGGTTTTAGAAAAACGCAGCTACGTGTGCACTTGGTCTTAGATGCAACACCTTCTCCAACACACCTGAATCAAATGAATGGCTCGTTAGAAGGCCTCTGCAGAGCTGAAAAACGTGGATGAGGGAATTCAGCCATTTGATATTGGTTTGGTTTGCCTGAATAGTGAAAGTCAGATTAAAGCAAATTTCCCCTCAATCGAACCGAGTTCTCCAGGCTTTCCAAGTGCAAACGCACCCCTTAGTGTTTAGCTACAGAAGAGTAGACTATGTGTGTTTACATTAATGTCCTACAGTCCATGCACCTTAATCTTAGAAGTGTTGCATATTGTCTGCAGCTTATTCCACCAATAAAGAAGTTACAAGTTGAGTTAATGGAAAAATTGTCTAAAAAACCGTCAGAATGAAGCTTCACTGATGACTTTATTCTGCAAGCCATTTGAAATTTCCTCGGCTTTGTCGCCGGTGAAATTTCAGTACTTTATTTTCTGCACAATTCTGCGGTAATTAATGATAATTAAAAAAAACTAAACAGAAAAGATTAGCTTTCATTTGCATTCACCACATCCAGGTCAAAGTCACTTCTTCTGCCCTGTTTTTAAAACAGATTGATAGTTGCCATTCTTTTGCTTTATCTTCCCTCCACAGAAAAACATTTTTCAGTTTCATTATGGCTGAAATATTTAAACGCTCTATGACCTTTGTAGAACCCGGTGATGCGGTTTAGTTTAGGTTTTATAACTAAAGAACACGCGTAACTTTATGTCATTGGATTCCGTCTGATTTTCCAACAGATGACAGGAAGTGAACTTTTAATTAAAACAGTTTCACTTTGCTCTTTAGATTTCCAAACTGTGACTAGATGTGTTAATCTAGGGCTGAAATTCATCTTGGCCCTTCCAGTCTGAATAATGAAGCATCTTCTAATCCGTCCACTTCTAATGCTCCCCCCTCCCAGTTTCCTCCACGCTCGGCCTCTTCCCACTCCCAATTTACCTTTCTTAATCTTGTTCTTTTCACTGGCAGTGGCTTCTTTTTTCACAGGGGAGAAAATCTGCTGAGTAACTCCCTCCACTACTTTGTCCTCACCCCAGCCTCTCTAGCAGACACACACACAGAAAGTGATGGGAGAGAGAAGCGAGGAGAAGGTGCAGGGATGGGGATGGGGGGCGGCTGCTGCTGCTGACGTTACGCGGCTCACAGGACTTGCCCGTAAATGAACTCATTTTTCATCCTGCCTCTCTCCCTCCTCCCCCTTCTGTTAATGACTGGCACTTTCCTCATACAGAGCACCGGCCCTCTGAAGAGTCTGGCGAGTGACAGAGCACCATTCATCTCCTGATGACGGAGGACGGGTTGGAGGAGGGGGTGGGGTTCGTGTGAGAGGTAGGGCTGGCAAACGGACATGTGGACAGATGCAGGGGAAGAAAGAGATGGAGACAGGTTGCAAGCAACAGTGGGAACGGGTAAGAGATGAAAGCGTATTAGAGGGAGGAAATGAAAACCACAGATGGGGCAGGAAAAGCTTTTCTCTTTCTCTGACGTGCCAAACAGCTCTAATGCCAAATAAACCAGGAATTAAACCATCAACCAGGTTTTGCTCAAAATCATTCCCATCTTTGGTTTAAAACCACATTTTTCAAACTTTAACCACCTAAAGTTTTCTCTTGTGAACATATTAGCCACAATAATTTTGTTTACATGAAGTCAGACGATAAAATGCTTAAACTTCTCCCCATATACACCATGTTTCAGATTATTATGCATGGAGAGTTTAATCTGTGTTGTTTTTCCTGTGTGTTTCCACGACTAAAGACAATCTCAGACAGGTTTGATAGTTTCCCAGTTGAGCTTCATTAAAGGGAAGCCACTTGTTAAGATTGTTCCACATCATACAGACAGAAGAAGAATATTTCTGCAACTAAAAGTATGAGATAAAGTAATGACCTGGAGAGGAAAGGAAACTTGAGCAAGTTGATCATCATACTGTAAAACAGTTGAGTGTTGGTGTTGGGGTCAGTGGGAACACAGACTGGACCCAGGAAAGATCAGACAACAAGTAGGCAAAGAAAACCAAATATTTATTTAGTGAACCTTGAGTAGTGTGGCGGGAAATAAAATCCACAAGAACATTACAACCCAGAACTTCAGAACAGGCATAAAAACTGTGGTGGAACAAAGTTGCACCACTTAGGAAGGCAACGATCTGGTGATGAGCAGACTGTAGATTGCATCTTAGGAAGATAAATTGAGGTAATCTGCAGCAGGTGAGTGAAATCTCCCATTAGTACCATCACCACGCCCAGCTGGAAGCCCGCCGAGCAACAGAAGAAGCAAAAAACAGACACATAACAAAACAAAAGGCAAACAAAAACATGATTCCTGACAGATTCAGGGACTAAAATGGTTTGTCTGGATAAAGACATTGAAGGAAGCGTCCATCAGGCGAATGCACTGAATTTAGAGAACTTCCTCTAAAGGCCCATTTATGTTTGATACAGAATACGGACATGCAGACCAGTTTATTTATATAACACTATTCGACAACGAGGTGATTCAGTGTTTTACAAAGACAATGAAACATTAGAAAATAAGAAGCATAATTTAGAATTGAAACTAGAACGCAACAAAAAGGAAATAACATTAAATAAAGACTATTAAAATCATGATCAAACATGCAGATTTGGACTTAAAAAAAATCTTAAGAGCTTTGAATAAAAACTACTGAAATGCAGACAGTTTCATCCATCTTCTGCATCAAGTGACGGCATCAGTATCCATTATATCAAAAGTCTAACTCCGTCCTACGAGGTCTGCAATCCAGCAGGTTTTCCATGTACCTTTCTGTTTGTGCAGAACCTGGTAGGCTATTAGATCCATTTCATTTGATTCAAGTGTGTTGAAGTATAATTACATGGGAAACCTGCTGGATTGTAGACCTCGTTGGACCGAGTTGGAGACCTCTGCCTTACTTGATGCAGAAAATGGAGCAATAGCAGCAGAAATCGTAGGGGAATTGTTGAATTCTAGCAGAAGAAGTAGAAGGAACAAACCAGAGAAGAAGAAGAGAAACAGACAGAGAAAGCGTCAAATAAAAAGTAGCTGAAGACACAGAAGAAAGTTAAGAACAGCAAAAACTTTGCCTGGGTCTTAATGTCCACACTATTTCCTGAAATCCGCCCTACATCGTGGCTACACTGTTTAGAGGTGTCCAAATGTACAGAGAAACAAAAGTAGTCTAGTCGAGATTACCCGCAACGCATCTGGAAAAGTAGTGAACGTTGATGGTCTCTAGGTGGGTCAGTATAGACCACAATGCATTGCAGGCAGGAGGTCAAAATGTCACAAGTGACACAAACGGAAAAGCAGATTTTTTTAAAAAAACTTTCAATCATTAATTATGTCTCCTATTTACTAAACAGATTTTAACAAAGAAACAAAAACAATATAAAAATTTACACAGGTTTCATTGGATGGTGGATTAACGGTTTTAACTGTGGCAATGTGAAATATGCATAAAAGAGGGAGTTATGAGAACGTTTGAAGCGGATGAAAGGGAGCAGAAATGGACCTTAAGAAGCTGCTGGTGAGCGGCCAGCAGGTATCAGAAACTGATGGGGTCAATGTAATCCCCAGAACCATTGATGCAAGATTCTCCAGAGGCTTGCATGTGTTATGGTGTGGGGGGTTTTTTTGTGTCGTCTTAGTTCTGCTTTGCTGTTTGATTTTGTATTTTTCTTTGTGTTTTCTGTCTAGCCTTGTTTCCTGCTCGTTAGCTCACCTGGGTTAATTTAGCTTATCCATTCCACCTGTGTGTCGTTGTGTTTTAAGTATTTATACAACTTGGTTTCTGTCGCCATTTTCTGGTTCATTGTTTGTTTGTAGCTCTTCCCTGTTGTCTGTTCAGTTTGAGAAAATAATATTCACAGCATTTCCCCTGTCTCTCCAGCATGAATTTGCAAAACTGAGCATGCATGTGTGCAGAAAGTTGTATTTAGGACACCCTTAACCACTGTTCCCCAAAAACAAATGTTTGCATTTGGTTCAGAAACTCATGGAGACTAATTTTCACTTATGAATGTCATGCTACCCTGGAATGGCTAAAGAACAGCCATCATGTCCCAAAAAAAGCTGCAAGAGAGAAAAATGTTTTGGGCCAGAATTACAATGACTGAGAGGGCCGGACCCTTTAGAATGCCTGTGGGTGTTAAAATGGTATCTCCAAAATACAAGCAGTTTCTACCTGACCCCAACTGTCTTTTCTGCAGTAACATATTGTCATGCAGGACAATGCACACATCCCATGTGGCAGAAAATACCAGTGATTCTCTAGTTTCTATGGGCGTAAAGGAAAGAAAACCATCATGGTCACCAAAGTCTCCTGACCTTAACCCACATTTAGAACCTGTGGAGAATTATCAAAAGGAAGATCTATGAGGGTGGGCTGCAGCAAACCTTCAAAAAGCAGCTTTGAGAGGCAAGTCTGGCCTCTTAAATGAGATGCAGGCAGAAACTATCCGTGGACTTCTAAGTTGCATGGATGAGAGTTGTCACAGTAGTATCAAAGATTGGCTCTGTTGTTAACATGGTCTTTAAACGTGCAGAAATGTAGCTAAAGGTTTAAAAAAAATGTAATCTCCTGCATAATGTACTTCTTCAGGTCTTTTTTACACATTTAATGTGTTGAACCTGTAAAGCAGAATGACTTGTACTAAATGCTGTTTTGTGAAAAAAAAAAAAAAAAAAAGATATCAACCAAACTTTATTCATATAGCGCTTTTTATACAGAAAAAGGCATTACGTAGTGCTTTAAACATACAAACGTGTTCATACACACACATTGTCACACTCCATAAAGGGAGGAAAAAATGTCTAAAATGACAACAAAGGACATGAAAGAAATAAAAATAGTTATAGGAAAATAAAAGTGCTCATGATGGGAAATATTAAGAAGAAAAATTTCTATATATTAAAAAACAGTATTGAAACAAGAATAACTATATAACAGGAATGCAGTGGGGGAAAAAAGCATCTGGAAACAAGCAATAAAGTCGTCACAAGACGAGTAAACGACTTTCATTTAATTAGTTTAATTAAGAAAGAAATTTAATTAAGAGCCAGAGTTAAAAGTCAGGTCTTGAGTCTGAGTTTCAGCCACCATCAGGTCCTCCGGCAGAGCCTGAAAACTGAAAGAAGATTCAAAATGAGTTTGTGAGAATGTGTGGCAAATGTTCCTTTTTTTGCCTGCAAGACCGGAGGGCTCGGAGGATTTAACCTGTTTGTACCAGGCGTCCCAAGGCGGGACATGACAATGTTCGTTTTATTCAGGCTCCCTTCCACGTACCTACACATGTTAAACACCATCGGAAACTAAGATTCTTCAGATTTAATTGATGTACACCACTCCAGGCTACAAGCATAACTTCAGATTCAGCAAACATGGAAATGGAGTTTATCTTTGAAGCCATGTTGACCTCAAGTAGCAGATGGATCCTGTTGCGTCACCGAGGGTCCATAATGTTTCTCATCAATAAAAATTTTTTTTTTTTTAATTTAAAAAAAAGAACTGTTTTAAGTGAAAATGCAGGGATTTTAAGGTGTTAATGTCTGAAAGGAAAAAAAAAAAAAAAAACCTGACCCTATAATAAAAACTTGTTTTCAGAAACATAATGAGCAACGTCGCACACCCCCTAAACACCATATTGATCATATATCAGTGTGTTCAGGGGCTTCTTCTGCTCTGTGGAAATTACAGCCAATGCAGGAGATTCCTACCCATAGAAAAAGCAGACATAATGACTTTTTCATCACTGGTATTCATCCATCTCCTTATTTTGCTATTTTTATTTTGTATTTAAATAATAAACATACAGGAGCCATATCATTTCTTTTTGGAGAGAAAAACATGTTACAGCTAAGTTAAATATATACAGATGGGTCAAATTTACACTTTTAAATACCTTTTTAGATAGTATCCGGATTAAACGTTAGATTGTTAAAAACCTACATATGATCACATTTTTGCTGGTCTGATCCATTCTATGACTGACAGCTTAACTCTTTATAGGGCACTCAATGAAATACCTTGAAATCAGAGATTTCAACCTAAATTTGTCCTTCTTGTATGAACCAAGACCTCCATTCTGTTGTTACATTAACAAAAAACAAAAAAAATAGTTCCATGCTGAATATGAAAGAAAACAAAGTGATCCAAAATAGTCACTTGCCCCATAAAGGGTTAAACTGGAGATTGATCCAGTTACTTACAGCTAAAACACTCAGATGCCATTAGATCCATGTAACATTACAGCAGTACCTAGAGGCTTCGAGCAGCAACAACAACAGTTCACAGACCGATGCCCAAACAAATAGATGCTGGCATTTTGGGGGAGTTCTTGTGTACAGTCAGAAAGGACAATTTGACAGCAACACCACCAGTCTAGATGCAGTGTTACTGATGCTTATACTGTAACCATGGCAATCCATGCAGATATGATGCTGTTTGAAAACATTAATCTGATATTATTGAATCAATTGTGGTTAGAATATTTCCCTATATTAACATACTCAGAAACATCTGACAGTGCAGCGTAAATGTTCGCATCAAGCTCTGTGGGAAAATGATGGAAATGATAAAGTCAGAAACTTCCAGCTTCTGATAGAGATGATCAGAAAGGATCAGATATCTCTCATTCTTTTCTTTCATCATATAAGAGACGCTTTAATAAAAAAAAAAAAAATTTAATGATCAATTTATTTTATTTTTTACTTGTAATCAGTGTGTGAAAGCCTTCTCCTATTGGTCAAGCCTTTTTTTGCTTTCTTTTCCTGGTTTTGATACTTTTTTCAGAGATTTGATCAGCAGAGTTGATGAGGTTTATGAGGAGCACCTGGCCAGTCCTCCTAGCAGCCTTTAAAACTGTCTTTAAAACCGCTGTCCGACCCCGTTCCCTTCCCTTCCTTCCATTGTTAGCGCTGCTTTGTTACGTCTTTCTTTCTTTGGAACTCGTATCATATTTGTTGGAAAACTCCATCTTTTGTCGCAGCTTTTGAACCAGGTCATGACAAATGTCTTTCTCAAGGACAACTTGACTAAAGGAACCAGGGATTCACCTTCTAACTCTCCCGTTGCATCCTGTTTCCTTCCAGCTTTCTGCTGTGCATAGGCTGTACTGCCATCTTCACCAAATGCAGCGTTTGCAGATGGATGGAAGCTTCAGCCAGCAGAGGGAGGATTGTTTTCCAGCTACTTTTAAAAAGCATGTTATTTAAAAGTGTTCATTAAACAGAGAGACGCTTCAAATACAATATCAAGTGTTAATCATATATGTGTATATTGAAAATGTTTCAGTCAGTTTTGTTCACCTCCTCCTAATATATCAACATCCTGGCTCAGATTGAGGTCTTTATTTCCATAAGTGGACAACCCCGCTATTTCTGTGGTTTTGTCTCTGTTTTGTGGCTGCATTGTTGGCTTGTAAGAAAACAGGGTTTGGTTCCATTTAGAGAGCTTTCTCCCCAGAAACATTTCACTTCAGATTTAAAAAAAAAAAAAAAAAAAAAAAAAAAAAAATAGATAATTTTTTAGGTGGTAAAATATACTTATGGTGTCCAGGTGAGATTCCTTGTAAACATTCACAGTTAGGCTTCTGCTCACTGATTCTGACCACAACACAATGTTTACAATCTCCAGGTCTAACAAGCAAAGTGTGCACTTCGTTCCTCATAAAAACTTTTTCAAAGCCGGTTTGTAAATATGTGAAACCTCAGTTATTGCTAGCTTGTACTTCCAAAGTTTCTGTGTATAATGTGGCCTCTACCAGCTGGGATATGATTGCATTGTTCAAATCTGTAAAGATAGAATACAGACAGAAAAAACAATAACATAATTTATTATATATGACATCAAGTATTAGAAGCTTCATTGTATTGGGAATGTGAGCAATTAGTCTCACAGAGTCCCAGAGTCTGCATCTCAAATACCAAATTACCATAAATGCTTGGAAGATGTCTGTCTCTGGAAGACTGAAAAATCACCCTGAGCTCTTGATTAAGAGCAGTGTGCACATCAAATACACCCCCTCATTACATATAATTAAATAAAGTATAAATATGCATGAAGCAGTGATGAGCATCTTCATCTCTTGATCAGTTTTAGGGGGTCGACCTTTTGCTCTTCGGCAAACTCTGGATCGCTGTGTCAATTCAGGTGTGATCCGAAATAGAACAACTGTGATTAAAAATTAAAGCATGCGGTGGAGAAAAACACGCCCCACTGTTCAACACAAATCTAATTGCGCTGCCTGTTTCCTCCGCTATCGCATTACCTGTTGGTGGGATGACAGATCACTGAGCCCAAACAATGCTATTAGGATTCAATGCCAGTGACTCGATGCCAGGTTTGGTTTTGCAAGTAAACAACATTATTCTGATGCTGGAGAGTGTGATTAATTATGATTATACAATTATGATTATAAAAGAGGCAACGCTATAACAATGCATCAGAACACTTGATGCTATCCTGAATCCATAATGACAAAAGAAATCATGGAAAACTGGAGTTATCTTCCCTCCTATGCCAAAAAGCAAACTTCTTCCGCTCCTGAGCTACGAAAATGCCACAGTGGATTTTGAACACTGGACTTCAAACATGGCCACCTATTCTTTTTTTATTTCTGTTACAACAATTATTTTTACTCTTCAGTTATGGCCTAAAAGATAAGTCACCTACATGTTGATCCAGATATAATTTCCCTTCAAGCTCTGCAGAGGATGAACTTGAGGTTGTCAAACATCTGACAAACAAAATCATAGTAGTTCGTCTTTTCAGTTCTGATAAATGTTATGTTGAGACTTAGAACAGCTGCAAATGCAGAGTGATGCTTTGGTTTTTACTGAGTGTCGCCTCCTCCTGCTCCTGCCTTAAATACCTCGTTTTCAGGGTTTTTGTTATAAGTCCAGGATGATCAGGTTGTGCTTGAATGGATCCTTTTTAAAGAAGGTTTCCCAGATAGCAGACATGTTTGGGCCGAATCTGGGCTACTTCATGTGGCTCAGTTATGGTGTTGACAACTGTCATGTGGGCAAAACATTGGCTACACATCAGTTACCAGCCTGGTTTGGGTTATGGTCGTCTTTGGACCACATGTAGTCCAGATGTCAGTTTTTGACCTGGAAGTTGGTAATGGCGAATATTTTGTGTGCCAGTAGAGGACGTAATATTCCTTATGGCATTTCCTTGAAGGCCACATTTGGTCATGTGACTGAGTTTTTGCACCCACACAGACATTTAGTCAACGTCACAGTCAAACCAACTGTGGGCCAACCAGAAAGGCATACTTTGGCCAAACATTTTTTGCATTCTAGCTTTTCCTCACAAAACTATTCCTGTTTTCTTTTTTTTTTTACGACTTCAGTTTTAGGTTTCATTTCTGGTTTTGACTTTGTTTGTTTGTTTGCTAGTTCGATCCTTGGCTGGTTTGGTCAGTGGCCTTTCTGTGTGGAGTTTGCATGTTCTCCCCGTGTATGCGTGGGTTCTCTCCGGGTACTCCGGCTTCCTCCCACCATCCAAAGACATGCATGATAGGTTAATTGGTCACTCTAAATTGCCCCTAGGAGTGAGTGTGAGCGTGAGTGTGGTTGTTCGTCTCTCTGTGTGTGGCCCTGCAATGGACTGGCGAGCTGTCCAGGGTGTACCCAGGCTCCAGCTTCCCCGCGACCCTGAATTGGAATAAGCGGTTCGGAAAATGAATGAATGAATGTTTGTTTGGGAGAAAGAGAATACTGCTTCAATGTGATGCCCTGTGTGGTTTTTTTTTATGTTGCAAAATGGCCAATTCAGCATCCAGCTTGCATCCTGTCTCTTCTCTG
This sequence comes from Telmatherina bonti, assembly GCF_933228915.1. Lineage (NCBI taxonomy): Eukaryota > Metazoa > Chordata > Actinopteri > Atheriniformes > Telmatherinidae > Telmatherina > Telmatherina bonti. Next base: position 37,459,120 of record NC_136624.1, on the reverse strand, counting down.
AGCTCTCTCCAACTGGTAAAAGTCAAAGTGTTGCCTTACCTTTTTAGCTTTTTCACTTTCTCTATTCATTTTCCTCATTTCCTCCAATAATGTCGTCTTGGATGGAATATGTTTGTTGATATCCGATGGCATGTGCAAAGCAGTAAAGCAAAAAGCAGTTGTCATGTGATGCTCTAGGCTGGACAAAAGAAAATGTGTAAAGTGTGTTTTTTGTTTTTTTTTTCAGCCCTGACTATGCTGTAGAGCAGCTACAGCTCCAGGAATGTGGCATCAAAATGAGTAAAACAGAATCTAAATGGTTGAAACGGAAAAAAAAAAAAAAAAACCTCAAGCAAGAACAATATTGTAAATACAAGCAGCCAAATTGAGTTTCCTCCACAGATTGGTCTGTCTCTCCCTTAGAGATAGGATGAGAAGCTCAGTGATGCATCAAGAGGAGTCAGATGAGGTGGCTTGGGCCTCTGGTTAGGATGGCCCATGGATGACCCCCTGGTGATTTATTCCAGGTTCTGGGCACGTACCATCAAGATGACACCTCAGAAAGGACTCGGGACATGCTGAAGGGACAATGTCTCTCTGCAGGCCTGGGAGCGCCTCGGGATCCCCCACGGACAAGTTGGCAAACGTGGCTAAGGAAAGAAAAGTCTGGGCTTTCCTGCTTGGGGAGCTGCCCCCATGACCCGACCCCAGATAAACAGCGGATGGATGGATGGATGGATGGATGGATGGATGGATGGATGCCATAGGGGATCAAGAAACATTGTTTCTGCAGGCAGGACCAGAGGAAAGGATACAAATGTATTCAATATGCTCTATTTTTCATATTTCTAGATATGTAGAGTACGTACAGTATGTGTGTAAAGTCAAATTAAAAAACTTAAAATCATAAAATTATTTCTGATTTTCAGTCTCTGTCAAAGTTTGCAAAATAATTATACCAAAGAAAAGAAAATGGCAGAATATCCAGTATGTTTGTGTGTTTCTGCTCATGTTCACATGCAGTAAAAAGCAGTTTGTTTTAGGATTTTTTTTTTTTCTCCTGCTGACTGTGGCAGATGGAGTCAGACTCAAAGTGACACAGCTATAAAGTAACACCTGGCGGAGACGGGCTGGTCGCAGCTACATCTGTGGCCATCAGGACAGCGAGCGTGCGCGGGTGTGCCTGAACATGTGTGTGTGTGTGTGTGTGTGTGTCCTGCGGCCAGCAGAAGTGTTGGCACACCGTGACCAGTGTGGCTGATGGTGCCAGCTTGAATTCTTTGTGAAATGTGCCAAAAAAGCAGGAAAACATATCGGCTTGAAGATCTTTGAAAAAAATACATTAAAAAATTTTTTAAAAATGGCATAAAAAGATACAAAAAAATGACAATTAGATACTGTAGCTGTGGATGTTTGAAAGTTTTAATTATGCATCTTTTAGTCTCTGCGTAGTAAAAAATTTAAAGCACATTGTGAAATGTTGTCTGGACTGCAAGTTGGATTCGGTAAAGCGATAAAAATACTCGCCCTATTCATATTGCATGGGTCACTGAGGAGTAATGCACAAGAATAGCTTCTCCTAGGAACCTGCATATTCTGTTAATGTAAGAGGGGATCTGGGGCATGCTCATCATTTACTTTAACCTGCCTGATTGTGATGGAAGCTGTGACAAAACTAAAATTAATTACATTTTTTTTTAATGGCCTCCTTACCAGTTCCATTTTGACAAAGTCTAGTTTGCCTTCATTTAGCTTGCATTAATTTTTTATCATATTGGGGTTAAATACATTTTATATTCAGTTAAAGTGCAGACAGACTGTATCTATGCATCCATGATCAAAGAAAATGTATATACAGCTATAATGAAATAAAAGTTTGAAAAATATAAAGTTGTGAGGGGAATTTAAATCACTGAATAATGCATAATTTAGAATGCAGTACACCAGCTGTGCAATAAATTACAAGTGTTTTCTACATGGAGTGAAACTGTCTTGCTAATGTGACAGTGTAACTTTACATCTGCAGCATGACAATGGACTTTGTCTTGAATATCATAAACTAAAATTATTGAAATATGGAAAATTAGCTGTTAAAACAACTGCAGTCACCATATCAGAGAAAGATGGAAGCCAGTCTGTCCTGATTTAATCCATTTTCCTGCTTCTTCTGACTCACTATTTTCCATTTGGGAGACACCTGAGCCTGTCTTAAATGCCATGTTGTATCTAATTTTGTAACTACTTTTCTTATTAACCGTACTGTGAAAAGCTTTGTGACATCTGCTCTAGAAGTTGACAGCAACCTTTATTTAGCCTTTTCTTTTTTTGCTTCAGCTTCTCTTTCTTGCCGGCTTCCATTCAACTCCATAATAAAAGTGAGCGACAACACGTATGGATTGCTGAGTAAAGAGTCTGTAGTTCATACAAGCAGTGGGTCTGGCTTATATTTCTCTCCCTTCACCCGAGTGCATCCATACCTGCCCACCGCACTCCGTGACTCGCCGGTCTGAGCCCTTTCGTGTCCCAGCAGCCCACAGCCCAGTCAGTCAGAAGTCATTACACCCACTATTAACTCCTGCTCAGCTTCATTAGGCATGCAAATTGAGGAGGGACAAAGATTTGAAAAACTTTACTCGGTCTCACCCCCTTGCCTCCTCTCTTTCTTTCTTTTTCCCCGCTGCTAAACTCTCGCCTGTATTGAACAGTCCCACGTGAGAATCCGTGTTTTTAAGAGCCAGAAGAGCTGACAAAAGCACAGGAACGTGACTTTAACAAGAACCTTTGGAATATCTGATCTAACTTTATAGTGGAGACACAACAAGCTGTATGATGAGATGATCACAAATGTTACTGCATTTTTATTCCTCTCACACATTGCATTCTTCCACTGTGCTAATGCATCCTTTCAAAGATTCCTCAACATATCAGAATTTATATTAAGAATCATTTGACATGCTCTGACTCTTTTTTTTTTTTTTTTTAACAGCAGACAAATAACCTTTTCAAATATTCGTGGAGACCGTTGTGTTAATCAAAAGTGTGGTGATGAAATTTCACTGGTTTATTACACATGTATGATCATGTGGGGGCTGAATACAAACATGAAGATCAATGATTTATTAATGTAGTGGCTCATCATAATTTTGAGTGGCCTGTCTTTTACACCTAACAGTGCACTCATCGTCTTTAGTAACCTTCTTTTAGTCAGTGCTGTCTGAAGCCACCAACATTAGAGGTGAGGCCAACATGGGTCAGGGCCAATCCTTTGCTCTGACGGAGCATAAATGTATTACCACAGGGTCGAATTACCAAAGGGTAACACGGTGTGTCGCACCGTGCCACTGTGCATCACACAACAGGTTCAAACAGGTAGAAAATGTATTCAGAGAAGACATAAAATAAGCTTCTGTCTGTTTTTTGCAAGAAACTTCTCAGAGATCCACAATGGGGATTCAGCCGTAAGTCATATAGTGATGCCAGCTTTGAACAGAAGTTTAAATATAAGAGCTCAAAGCTACAATTAATCAAACATCCTAAATAATGAGACCGTTTACTCATTGAGAGATAATAATTCTCAGTTATTTTGCTGACTGACTCAGTGTTATCATGCAAAATCTTCTAATGTTAATATCTCCAGGCTGCAGAGCCGCTGCGATCTTACCAAAAGCCCATCACTCAGTTTACATTATCTGTGCAGGTTTAAGAGTCATGGCTGTTCATCAATGACCTGTGCTTTGCAGCTGCAGAGCAGGTATTCTGTAGTAAACAGCGCCTTCCACTGATTCTTGTGAGAATTACACTCCAAAAAAAACATGTAAAACAGAGGAAACTGTGTGAGGGGGCAGTTCATGCTATACTGACTCCCCGATTGTTCATTATCATCTCATTTGTGAGTCTATAAACTTATCATGACTCGTACACCAGTTTGCAAGAGGAGATTATACAGTAACTGATCAGTTATTCGACTATAAAGTTGTTGAGAAACTTTTATAACGTCACACTGAAGCAACTTCATCAACACATATTTGCATGAATAATTTTCTAGACTGTTTTTCCGCCCGTGATGGAGCATGTCTCAGTAAAAATCTCTCCAGCGCTAAATGGTGCTGTGGCGCCGACGGCCCGCAGGCCAAGGGCCAGCCTGAGGACAGGTGGCTAGCTAATCATGTGGAAAATAAGAGGCTGGAAGGCAAGTGCAGGGGTGGGGATGGGGGCTGATGAGAGGTGTCCACCTTGTGTGCTCACAGGTCCTGGACCAACTGGGAACAAGACCAGCACCACACTCCTCTTCTATGTCTGCCAGCAAGCCCCGAACACCCAACATTCCCACAACTATATCATCCAACCAAGGACAACCTGTTGCTTCGGCAGCATTTTCTAATCTCATTTTCTCATCTTCATTAACCAAATTCACAGGACACCGCCTCATTAAGTCATTACACTGAGATGAAGTGGATGTATGATATTTTAACCAACCTTTCTGGTCACTATACTTACAGTTTTCATCATTTATTACACAGAGCAACATCAACAAGTCATTAAACAAAGCCCACACCACAGACTGATCAGTATTGATGCTTAACCTTCACAGTTCAGCTAATTGCAGCTGAACCGTTTTTAGTCAGAGCTTTGTCACTGACTAATTGAGACTTTTTGTGTTAGCAGTAATGTAGAGACAAACAGCCCCTTGAAACTGCAGGTAATAACAATAGGATGATGTCTGGTTGTCATACCAGCTATTATTGATGGTTAAGAGTAAAAAATCACAGCAGCTTTTCTCTATAGCCAAATTTAAGTTGAATTGTTTTCTGGGAAAACGAAAAAGAAAAGGCCGTCAGTGTTGCTGGTCTGCAGTGACATGTAGCTCACACATGCAACCAGGATGTTAACAAGACTTTCTGTTGTTGATGATGTGGCATTTGGACATAAAATAGCTTACTTTGGAATCATTTTCAACTTGACTTTTCTCAGCACTGGCAGAGGCAATACTGTGACCACATCTGGCCAGTGTGTCCAGTGAAGAGCCTGAATTGGTGACTAGTGGGAAGAAATGCAATACTCGTACCACCAAGTTAGCAACTTTAGCTTGCCCCAGTGTTAGCTACTGTCTGGCTAAGCTTTAGCATGTTGAAACTTGCAACTTCCTGGCTAGTGTTCACTTTTATGTGGGAAATCCAACTATTCCTAAAAAAAAAAAAAAAAAAAAAAAAAAAAAAAAGCAATGTAGAGATTTATGTTTACTAGACTTCTGTGTGTGGTGATGTTTCATCAAATTTACTTTAAAGCAGTGTTTCTCAAATGTAGGTACACGTACCCATGGTGGTACTTCAAGGCATTCCAGGGGGTACATGAATTTTTTTTTTAAAACATATCTTTTTATTTGTCTACTTTAAAACATCCTTAAACAAAATACAAATATTATGTAAATACTTAATATATTTCAATAAATGTAAGTGTAAACTGAATATACATTTAGATCTACACTGTTTCTTTCCTCCCAAAATCCCACATTTCGACACAAATTGAACCCAAACTGTTATGAGCCAAATCAGTCACTGTTGCCCTGACAACGCAAAGAATGGAGTCCTGGTTGAAGCGTAGAAGAGATTTTGCACAGTTAAAGTTTAATAAACCAAACACAGATGACAAAGTCCTGTATTTCATGTTTTTCAGAACAAAAAATACTTTGCGGTGTTTAGGGGGTACTTGGCTGAAAAAATATTTTATAAGGGGTATTGTGTGGCAAAAGGATGGAAAACTGCTACTTTAAAGCAACATTACACAAGTTTTTTTTTACCTTAAAATTCTGTACTTCTGACTGAGGTTCATTCCACTCTGACATTCATCTTGCACATTCCTGGAGCTGTCATGTCCCTAAAGTGTCCAGAATCAGAAAAATGGCGCATTTTTCTTTAGCGCAAACTTATAAGCAACATGACAGAAACGTATTGTTTTTGGACATATGTCATGACTGATTCAGCAAAGAAATGCAAGAGGACATTATTCAGAGAAAGTAAGGAAAAGGAAGATAGAAAGCGTGACAGAAAGAGAAAACAGTCAACATCAGACTGACCTTTACCATGTGGAAAGAGCTCAGAGAAGAGAGAAGATGTTTGAGTGTCACAGTCCAGCAGTGAGGCCTTAAATATTATTATTTAGCTGCAGTTGGACCCTTTAATCTTCACTTTGCTATGTTAGGTGCTAGATAATCAACTAGCTTTGCTCCACTAACCAGTCATGGCAGCTGTTATAGAATTGCTGTCAGGGTTACACACTAATTTCCTTGGTTGAATGATTTGTCAACAACAAGCAGAAATATTGAGTATCATAACAGCTACACCTCAGTGTGAATCTGCATGGTCTGGATCAGTCCTTCATGATGCATCATGAAAGGTGAATACTTTGGTTGACTATGCTTGCAATCACTTTCTTTTACAGGGACATAATCTGTTGGCTATTTTATTGATTCTGATATCCTTGGTAGTTATGTATTTCCATCTCTACTGAACCTTGAGGATGTTGATTCATTGCTGTTTGGTAAAGGAAAGAAGGAAATCAAGAGGAATGAAAGGGTCACAGAACCCTTAGTCACACGGTTGTACTTTAGCACCTTTTACATTGGATGCCCTTCCTGACACAACCCTTCACATTTATCCAGGCTTGGGACCGGCCCACAGAAAACACCTGTGTCCCACTTGGGGCTGAAGTGCGAGACTCAAACCGCAGACAGAATCACAAATCACAGGACAGCCGGCTCTACCATCTAAGCTACCCTGTTAGTGAATAAATATAAAGTGCAATATGTTTTTTATTTGACCTTGGATTCTTGTATGATTGTAAATAAGAAAAGGAAAATAAAACTTTGAAAAAAACAAGGAGCAAGAAGGGATGGTGCACTCAATAATACTGATCGCATACTGCTAAATGGCAACTGTCACAAATCCCCAAGTGCAAATGCATTGTCACTCAATTTTGTTTTTTTAGCATTCAAGATTGATCTGTTCAAAGTGTATTAACTGTGAACTGTGTATTGAAGTGTATTAGCTGTGAAAAAGGCTTGTTTTCCACCCGTATCAGAAGAATTCATCTGAATTTTGGTGGTTTACCTCTTTGCAAAAGAATGGATTCATTTGAGAACAAAAACTGAGCAAACATGGGGCAAAATTAACTACATGAAAGTAATGTTTTTTCCATCTCCAACAGATTAACGTCATAGTATTCTTTTTTTCTCAGTTCGGGTATTCACCAACTCATTTTTATTTATTCATTTTTTTATATTTTCAGCCACTACCTTTATCTATTTCCTGTTTTGCAGTGTGCAATAGGATAATCATAGTTGTGCAGGTTACACTGCACAATGAAGATGAGAGAATTGTTCAGATAACACATATACAGTAAATATGTTCCTTCCCTTCAGAGTCATTGTGACAAACAAAGCAGAAAACCTGTTCTGAACAAATGGTCCAAACAATAGCTGTCTTTTGAGCTAAGTCTTCTTTGACTAAATAAGAAGCGCTGCAGGGAAGGAAAAACAGGTCAATATCACGGTGTTTATTCAGGAAGGAATATTGCTGCATGTGTTTTTGAATAAAACCCTGAGGTGCATCATTGATCTGCACTACAGCACAAAACAGAAAGGTCTCTAAATGATTTCAAATCGTTTCTAAATCGCTGTCAAATTAATGCCACTCTCATTAGCTAGAAGCATGTTTTTGGTTGAGAGGGTGGAATTTAATGTGCTGTATGTGCATGTTTTAAAGGAGACTTTATCGGGGAAAAAAGGCTGTAATACGAGGCAACCAAGATTTAAAAAGTAAACATGACAGAAGTGAAAACTTACCGGTTGTGGAAGATTTGCAGCTTTTTTATTTCTTACCATGTTTCATTTAATTTGCTTTAGAAGTGAATAATCTTTTTGCATTTCCTCTATTTCAGCAGAACTGCTCAGACAGTTATTTTTCTTTTGAAAAACGAGAGAATAATGAATGTTGAGCTATATTTGAACCCTTTAATGCAAATGACACCGTAGCTGAAGTTTTCTGACTTCCAAAAGAGGATATCTGACTTCTTGTTGCTGTTTACATTTCCATTTTTTCCAGGTTAAAGTTAAGAATTCAGTTTCCATCAGTAATGTAAAGCATCTAAACCATCATTACAAAAATAAATTTGTAATAGTTGACATGATGGTCAAATAACAAACAACCCTTGAGTTTACCTTTTTGTAAAACCGGGAAAGGAATCCAAGTGGAACACCTGGGTTTATGAAGAAAGAGTGTTAATATCTGTTACGTTGCTTTTAACAGGACTTCCTAAAAAAAAAAATAAAATAATAAAAAAAAAAAAAAAGCCTTAAACATCGTCAGCTTATCCAGATGTTATTGTTAGAGCGTCAAGACGGACCAAGAGATCTGAACACATCACAACAGTTTTAACAACTTCATACTGGTTCCCAGTCAGTCATGGAATAGATTTAAAACCTCACTGATTACAAATCCCATATCAGTTTAGGTCCATTTTGCCATTTGTTGCTGCTTTTAAGTGCTTTTTAGTGCTTTCTTTGCACCATCTGTCATAATATTAATGTTTTGTGTAAACCACTTTAAATTGTCTTGTACATGATACAAACACACTTGCTATTTGGTGGTGAAATGTTTGAACAAATTACCTATAAATGACAGAAAAGGGATGAATATCACCAGTCTATGACTGAACTGCAGACAGAAGAAATGTTAGGTTTTTCTGGCAAAAATTTCCATTAAGGGTTCTCTGTTTTGTTTTGTTTTTCAGTTTGGAGAGTGCTAGTGTGAGCTCTAAAGCCAGGGACTCTATGCTGTAGAAGACGGTGAGACTTCGACGGCGACTGAGTATAATTTGTGTCCAAGCTTATGTGTATGCTAGCAGAATGGTGTATCACCAACTAAAAAGACCCACAACCTGCAACCATTTACCCCTTAAAACATGCTGGCATGAACAGAGGTGTAAATTCATGGTTCAGAAGAGTCCTGTGGTATTTTCAATAAAATATAGCACATGTGTTTTATTAAGACTTTAACAAAATCCTGACAATTTGTGGAGAATAAAAGGGTGTATATCAATATGTATGATGAATGAACCTGTCCAGCGTAGGCCTTGTAAAGCTGAGGAATATATCACTATTTGCAGACTTGTTGTTTATTTAGTACTTATTTTGTCACAGTAGTGATTAAACAGCTTTGTTGCTGTAGTTTAGTATTAATATGCCAAATTCTGTCATCGTTCTGATGATGGGCAACAACAGCATTCCTATCTTATCTGCTCGTTACAGGAAAGATAAAAAGATAAATAAATAAATAAATAAATAAAAACACCAGTGGGATGACACAAACTGCAATTTACAAGTAGCTTTACAACCCCCCTCCCTCCAACTTGGGTAAGCAGAGGAAAATTTAATCTTGGAACTTAGGCGATCTTTTTCAGGCCAGAACCCCAAATTAGAAATTTAGTTTCTCATCCTACAATTCAGACTCATTAATATTTATTGCTGCTTTTACTTGGTGGAACGCACTAAAAGTAGAGCTGTGACCCACTTCAGGTCTCATCCACAATTTAAGAATACAGATTATACTACATTTCAGACATAATAAAATATCTGGGAATCGAATGAGATGATGTGTCTGAATATTAGTGGACAGGATAAATATAATCCAAAATCTAACAGAGGGGGAAATGCAGGAGAAAGCTTTGAATAAAAATAAGGAGAGGACATATTAAACTCACCAGAAGGAGATTGAACTCCTCTGTCCCTATCCATATGTTGCTACAGTGATGTTTCATGACATCCATCCTGACTCAGACACCTGCCAGCCGGAGATTCTAACACTGTTCCCCCTTCACGTCCATCTGGACCGCTACTACCAGCAGCAGCTGCAAAACAGAGCAGGAAGAAGATGTAGAAGCCTGCCAAATAAGAAAAGAACAGTCTGTACTGGCTCGTTATTTTTCTGCAGCAGTGATGCCATCACAGTAGGAGCTACGTGGCTGTTAAAAAGCATGTAAAGTGTTCTTTCAGAAATAAGGTTTAGTGGCGTATTCAGTCATCACAGCTTGAATAGAGTGTTTGGCTGCGTTCTAAGCAGCTCCCTGTCTGTTCGAGGTAGATCAGCAGGAAAGACAAGGAGGCGAGAGTGATGCAGGAAACAGGGTGAGGAAGAAAAAAGCCTTTTTGTCCCTGTTGTCCTATTAATTTGAGGTGAACTAGTGGGATTAAATGTGTTACTGCAACAGCTTTTTCCCCACCTCTTATTCTTTTTCTTCAGGAGTTCAAACTAAAGGATGGGGCGGATGGGGTGAGAGGAGGGTGGAAAAAGAGAAGAAAGGTGTTAATTGCTTGCCAATCGATAATTCTATAATTACTTTGTGACAAATGGCTGGCTTGCGGTGCTAGGGTAGGTTCAGAGGAGGTTGGGGAGGAGGGCGCTCAGTGGGTGTGGATGTTAAAAGGGATTGGCCACGATCAGGAATGGAAATATTTGCTTTTGTGCCTTCAAGCCCACCTGCCCCCAGGGACTTGTGACAGGGAATTTATGTCAGGTTTTAAACTGAGGCTGAATCTGCCTGGGGTGGATTTCGTATCGGGGCTGGTGTGTACACACATGCATGTAATGGCACTACACAAAGTAGTTTTTTTTTTTTTTTGTTTGTTTTTTTTGTCAAAGCATACCCTAACCAGTATTTCTCCTCAGGTTGAGCGAGGTGCTAAATTCCTTTTATTCTACAGTACACGGTGGGGTTTGACAAAGAGTATGAAAGCATATTAAAGATAGGCCTCCGGATTATCATTTTTTGCACCATTAAATTGTCAGAGCGATTCAAGAGAAGAGAGGGCTGTAAAAGGAAACCTGGAGCCAGAGTTTTGAATTTGGCTAGAAGACTTTGAGTCTACTACTGCCTGTCACAGTTCACTATCTTCCAATCACAGTTTCATTACGCCAACCAGGCGTGAAGAGATGGGAGTCTCTTCTAGCTGTAGGGGGAGCTTTAGGCAGACAGCAGGTGGGCTATCTGGAGACCTGTTCAGGTCAGAGCACCATGACACCTGGCGCCCCCTAGCTGCTCCAAATGGGCAGGGGAGGGTCAAAGGGGCCAACAGGAGATTGATGGCCCACCTTCATTCATGTCAAATCACCTGTCAGCACGCCCCTGGCACTGAATCCATTTTGTTTCAAGCCACCATTAACCTTGGACCACTTGGATTCATTCCTCCTCTCCATGGACCAGACCCCTGCAACCTTTGTCTACCACAGCTGCCAAACTAGTTATTGGCCTCAACTTTTATCATTAAACTTCCATCAACATGGTTTTACTTTAAAACAGCAGCCTAAACAATGAAACAGGTGAGCCTGGGCTTCATGATTTGGGGGGGGGGCACTTGAAAAGCACTGATTCAGTTATTGATGGGATCTGTCTGGAGGCCTTCTACGTTCCCCCCACCGTCCAAATGCATTGTAATTGTAATGTCTTCTTGTAGGATTTGATATTATATGTGTGATCTATATATATATATATATATATATATAATATAAATAAAAAGCATGGTCATGAGCAGATGTTTGATCATTTCAGAGGCCTATAAAAGGGCGATTGGGCTGCCAGTGGCCGCTGTAATATTGATTGATGGTGGGCAGGTGGGGGCCACAGTGCTGCCCTCAGACAGACTCTGTTTATTTATACAGTCTGCCGTCTGCCCACCTTACCCACCACAGGGCTACATTCATTGAATTTACAGTCATCAGGAGGGAAAAGATATGGTAATGATACTGTGTAGCCTTGGAGAGAAACAAAAACCGTTTCTGTCCATACTTTCCACACTCGTATCATTTACTTCAGTCTGGATATCATGCATGCTCTGCACCTATATGAAGCAAAAAGCAACTTGCTTCTTACAGTGCCAATCCATTTTTTTCCCGACTCGCTTCCCAAGGGCATACATAAATTGGATCCAATAATGAGAGGCAGTAATGATTGTCTTTGCATATTTGGTCTTGATTTTCAATAATATGACTCTGATATTATTGTTGGGGCTGCTGTGCTGTGTGGTATTAAACTGTAGTTATGGATTCTGTGTCTTTCCAAACATGCAAAGAAAGCATTGATTTCACACAAGGTTTTATTATGGCCAGCCTGGCAACAGCTTTATTTTAAACCCGAAATCTGTTCAACCAGTGTGGGTAAGCTGTCACTGGAAGATCTGCTGCTTCTCCAGAACAGAAGCTGAAGGAAAATGATGAAGCATTTGGATGCTACTCCAGTGCTACAGATAAAAATAGATAAAAATGGGAGAGACGTGGAGAAATTCTCTGTGTCATTAAAGATGTTGAACAGTCCTCTTTCCATTCCAATATTCCCAGCTTTGAAGGAGTCACTGGTTGGATGGGGGCTGTCTCTCAGAGCGTGTCTTCTGTTCCGCTGAGCAGGCAGTGGCTTAGGGATCAGTCTGTGTCCCTGACATGAATGTGTGCCACTGAGTGTTGGCCTGTCCACTGAACAGAGCTGCGCGCCTCAGATCAGTGGTACTGCCTGGCCTACGGGTTGTTCTTTATGGCTGTGCCGCTGAATGGCTGGCTCTCTGCTGTGCACACGGCAGCCCTCCAGATGGATGCTGGGACAGCGGAGGCCACAGGGCTGAAAATCCCATCAAGCAGCAGTTCCAGGCCCTTGCACTGAGAAGATGAAGAGCACCGGCGCGCCAGGGGACACAGGCCAAACCCTCCCGCACTTCCATCGCCCCCCATCCTCAATTCCTTCTTGCTCCTCTTTCCTTCCTGCCTTCATCCCTCTCGTCCCCCTTTTTCCTCTTTCTTTTCACAGGGCAAGGCTGCACGCCCAACCAGCCAGAATATGGAGTGTGGCCCTCGGGGTCTGTGGCCCTCGCTTGTTAAATAAAAGAGCTGACTGGCTGATTGATAGACCCTCAGCAGTCCCTGCACCTCACATGTTTCCCAGTTCGCTGCCTTATATACGAATCCTTTGTTGGCCGGGCCTGCGTTAGCATTTGTTAAATGCGGTGTTTGATGGATGACACCAATTTTCCTCCAAAACCCAGATGAGCCACCCAAGCACCTTTCCCACTCCCCTGGTTTCTCCCCAGGTAAACCCCATGAGCATGAGAGGACAGGAGTGCTCTAAAACAGTATCAATCAAACAGCCTCGTGCACGGTTGCAGCGACAACGCAGTGTTTCAATTTTGCATCTGTTCTACGGCGTTTGACATTTCGTTCGACCTTTCTGCCCCCGCAACCCGCAGAGGAAGTGCCCTGCCCGTTGTCCTGACCTAAGTCTTCACTTGTACTTTTTTAGTGTACCTGTATTTCTGTCTCCATTTCTTTTAGATTCCATTACTTTATACGGCATTACAATATGCTATAATACATTACCCTAAACTCAAGATTGGAGACAGCTTTATTGCCACTGTTTCCAACAACAATAAACTAGAATTACCACCTTGTGGTTGTATGCCTCCACCAACCATTCAAGTTGCAATATACATCCATCTTGCCTTCTGTTCTTGAATTATGGCTTTGAATAGTGTCCTGGAAAGTATTTTTGCAGAACATTATGACAAAACAGTGAAGTTAAACTGTAGACTTTTTAATCAGTCACAGTGTTAATTATTGAGAAAAAAACTAATGGTGTAAAATATAAATACAGCTTTACCTCAGCTGTTTTGTGGAATGATCACTTATTAGTTCGTTGATAATTTCATTGCTATTTATTGAGTCTTCTTGTATATTTTCACTCATCAGTTTGCATTGCATTAGAAACAACAGCAAGTAATCACACTTTTTTTACACAAGAGTAAGAATTTTTGCTTCTTAGAGAAGGATCGAGCATAAAAATACCTTGTAGGGTGTGAAAAAGATCAGTTAGACACCAAATTTATCAACTTTTTAACGGAATTAAAACATCTATTCAACCCATTGCACTACATGATGTCACACTGGAGTTAACAAAGGTTGTTGCACTGACGCTGTCCCTGTAATGAGGCATGCTCTGAAATGTATAGGCTGCAGAGGAGTGTCAGGCTGATGCAGAGCACTGAACAGACAGGTGAAAGAGATAAACAGATGCAAGGCCAGTCTCTGGAGTGTTGGGTTCATTTGTTACCTACCGAGGACAGACATATTCCTGTCAGACAAGCCGTGGCAACACCAGATGCGAGGTCATTCCAGTTACGCAGTGAAAATCTTGGGTTAAGGACAAAGATTCTCCCTTCACACAAGAGATGGCCGTGAGCTTTTATTTCCCCTGTGGTCGTGTCCGATAAATGCTCATTCCGAGTTTAGCTCCGAGGAGCCAGAAAGCTTTTTTAGTACAACTGAAGCTTGTCATTGTTCGCCACCTCTCCAGTTTGGTTATTATGAGTGACACAATGTCCATCTGATCTGATATCAGCTTTTTATTAGTAGTCACAGTTTATTAAAGCAAAGCTTAATTAATTTGGAAAAAATTACAATTTTTACATTTTGGGGGGTCTGTTAGTGATGCATTTTTAATCTTCTCCTCAGAGTAGCGGTCTCTTTATAAGATATGTACCTTAACACACATACTGAAGTCATTCACTGAGGAAATGGAAAGGTACTTGAGACACAGTGGCTCCTAACCAAAACAACTGGCATCTTTCCTTTGCAGATGGACACACAGGTGTGCTCACAGGTGGAGGAGGAAGGGGGAGGTACGCTGCCAGTAATATGTCCTGCTTGGAGAAGGTGTGTGTGTGTGTCTGTGTGTGTGCAACATCTGGACCATGGTCCACTGACATGTCAGCAAAAGAATTAATCAATGAAGCTACACTGCACCCTTCTGGGCAGCTGCAGCATCACACAACCCAACCAATAAAAAGTTCATTCTTGTCAGATGACTGGAAACTTTTAACAAAGAGCCTGCAAGTTGGTTTATTGAATATATAAAAATAAATCTAACTGAAATACCGCTGCAATCAACAAACCATTAGAAAGGTCTTTGTTCTTAATTAAACAAAAGGCAGCGTGGAGAGAGTAAAACATCTGCCTCCATTCACTAAACTCATCAGTCAAGGCTGCGATTTTGCTCATAACTGTCTTTGTTTGCATTCTGCAAGTCTCCCAAAACTCTCCCATCTTGCTCTAAAGCTTCTGTGGATCTTACATAAATTATTTGTTCAGTCCATGAAAAGCTGGGCAGAACCAAACAATACGATTGCAGAAAGCATACTGGCAAATAATATTGATCCCAGCAACACAGAGACAGGTAATCAATGAATGTATGTCCTCCCCCGCACAGGCTGCAAGTCAAGATCAATTTTGAAGACAGATGAGACA
The DNA here is from genome assembly GCF_933228915.1 of Telmatherina bonti. NCBI lineage: Eukaryota > Metazoa > Chordata > Actinopteri > Atheriniformes > Telmatherinidae > Telmatherina > Telmatherina bonti. Next base: position 37,443,806 of record NC_136624.1, on the reverse strand, counting down.
TCTGCCCATAAAATGAAGTAGTGCTGAACCATATGCCACTGTTGTGAAATGAAATAAATTCCCCAAACATATGAAAGATTGACTACGGCGATGAAGAACGATGCCACACTGTTTGAAGCCTGAATGAACAACCATGTTTAATGCCGTAACTATAATAAATATTGTTGCACTGTCTCCTACAGTAGTAACTTTATCTTTCTTATTCCTGCCGTCTGGTCGTACACTTTTATTTCACTTGCTCTTTGGCCTCACATCATGAACCAACAGATGATTTATTGATCTCAACACAGTCTCCAAATAACCTGCACAACTGTTTCATCACCTTGTCATTATTGCTCCGTGATGAGTTGGGTATAAAGAAAGTTGGAGTCCCTCAACGGTGTCTCTTTCAATATTGCACAGATTGCTGCATTACTTTTCATGTATTGCAGACTCATGAGAGGTTATAGGTTGTTAATGGCTCGCTGATTGCATGTGCAGCTGCCTGTTATGTATTTCACATCTATTGGCCTTTTTTTCCCTTCATATTTATTCATTTATAGGTGGTTTGAAAAAAGTTAAACTCTTAGTAACTTTTACAAGACTCAAAGGCTTCAAAATGACATGTTTAGCTGTTTTAGCAATGCAAATGTAAAATATTTTATATTGCGTTCAATAAAAGAACAAAATCTTGGTGCTTAAAGTCACAATTGGTTTAGTTTTTAATGTATTTATACAAAAAATACATCTGAAAACATAATTCACATGTGTTCGTTGTGCACAAAAGCAAAGATAAAGAAACATATCAATCCAGGAAATGATGTTTCCTTTTCCATGTCTTTCCATGAAGCAAGAAGGTCTGTCAGAAATAACCTCTTAGACTGCCGTGGCCAAGATGTTAAGTGAGAACTGCTATAAATAGATTAAAATGTTGACCTGACACAGTGTTAAAAGGCAAAGACCAAAAGCCACTGAGGTCAACACAGAAGCTGCAAGTCAAAGGCAAAAGTCCAGCTCAGGCTGCATCGTGGGTCAAAGGCAGAAAGCGTGAATATATTTCAAAAGCAGGAAATTGCACAGAGAATATGAGCAGACAGTGTTTTAGTCGTACTTCACAGGAAATCCATTTAATGCATCTTCAAAGCCACCAGAATCCATCTAAACTTCTCTTTTTAATATATCACACGAACCACAGGATGTCAAAGATGGACGTCATTATATCACATAAATCATTCCTTTTTATGACGGATTTAGTCCTTTTTAATTATATAAAAACATTATGAAAGACCAAAAGTCTGCCATGAAATGTGCTGCTCAAATGAAGATGGCCTATGTTCACAGTACATGGACTCTGGATTCTCCTATGTACTTTGAAATGTCAGTGGCTGCAATCTGATGTTTTAACCATTCATTAGAAGATCAATATCCGTTTCATCTCTGGGTGTTAGGATACATGATTTTACATGATGTACTTTGATGTAGTTGAAAAAAGGGCGTAGTGGAAAATTCAAGGGCATCATGTCTGAAGAGCAGGAATGTCACATCCTGCAGCAATAATAACAGGTTCATTTAGGATCAGTAACAGAATCAATTTATTCTGTAGATTTAGCTTGTTAGAAAATAATCACAAACAATAATAAACACACTGTATCAACAGAAAAAAGAACCGTTGTACCGACAGCTGTTAGCAAATGAATAAAAAAAAAATTATTAAAAGAAGTACCTTGATATGATTTTATATGATCAAGCTATATCTTATATATATATGACATTGATTTCCCTTTTATCAGCATCTTTCAAACATTAAATACGCTACAGAAAAGCTTATTTGTGACGTTACACTAAGCATCAGACATCATGGCATTGCTAGCTGTTTAACTGCAGTCTCAAAGCCTCAAACACACCACAGCCTGAGAAAAGCCGTTACCTGAGGAAGAGAATTAAATATTCATAAGACAGTAAAAGGCATCTCCTTGTTTAAAAGTAGTTATATGACACCGTGTTACATGAACAAGAGCGTGCACAGGTTGTAATGATTGACCCGCAAGCATTTGTACCGCTAAGTGAAGCATAAAACGTGGTATCAGGAACAAAGGGAGGAGCAGCCATTAGCATCACAGGAGAATGGGACATCACAGGCTGTCGCTTGCACTTACAAGTCAGCTTAATGGCAATGCTGACAAGCCTTCAGTTGTCTGGCTTGAGCTGACATTCATAGTGCTGTGAAACTCTGAAATATAACAGCTTTATGGCAGAAATTCACAGTTTGTATTTTCCCTTCTTACTATATGTATTAAATACATGGCTGGAGGAATCACCATGTAACTTTTCACAAATAAATTTACCAAAAAAAAAAAAAGAACTTAATAAGCTTAATAACATACAATCAAAGTTTTAACACACTTTGCATTTGTGCTGAAAAAGACTTTGTTGGTCTGAGATGATGCAGAAGGAAGCTGACATTGCAGATGATTGAGATACCACAGTTTGTCCTCCAGAAGTGACGCTGCACTAAATATTAATGAAGAGGACAAGACGCAAAGAAAAATAAAGCTCATTTATCTATGAATTAATGCTGAATTATGAATTAATGTTGGTTTCTACCACATAACAGCTAAACATGGAGCTCCATCAGACCCAAGTGGTTTATTAGAATTTTTACTGAGTACTCTGTGTAATGCCTAGAGCTGACTATCAACCCACACTTGCTTATGTTTGGGTTGGATTGTTGGGTAACCTACAATGTTGCACACAAACCCATAATGCACTTTACTCTGTAGTCCTCTCGCTGCATATAGTTAGCCTAAAGCAGACCGAGACTAGCTTTTGTAGGTGAACTAAGTCTACTTTTTAATCTGGAGCAGGGTTCGTTTGCACACTCACAACTCCCCGACACAAAGCGGACTTTGTGAGCAAACGGACCATATCAAAAGGCCTGGTGTGAGAGCACAGAGTCGGGATGCGCATGACGCCAATAAAATGTGCTCTTGTACTCGGCGGTGGGTTTCTCTTGCAGACTTGTGCAGTTTCTCTTCCATGATTACCACATGAATTCAGCAAGACAGGTATCAGGAAACACGATAACAAACCGACCAATCACAAGAAGGGTGTACTTCTGAGTAGCCAAGCTATGAGCAGGGGTGCATGTCAGCTCTGGAAGAGGTGTGCATCAAGCCCCACCAGACCTACGCGCAGAATTTGGCAGTGAAGCCTCAACCGACCTCACGCAGAAAAAAACTGTAAATCCAGTTTTTGTTTAATAAAATTGTCCATAAATAAATTTTATGGAACACACATTCCCTTTTCTGTCAACCATAACAGATCACCTTAAAAACCTCTCAACAAGTAAATCTGAACATAGGATAATCAATTTTTTTTTACTTTCTTCTTGCTACACCCAAACAAAGTAAGCAATTTCATCCAGATCCACAGGATAGTCTGTAAGATGCAGGGGCTCCGTTATGTCAAACCTCTCCCCTTTGTAGCTTCTCCAATGGCCAGCGGGGAGGTAGATGTCACGCTCTTGCTTTCCAGGCTCTAAAACTGGAGCTACCATGAGGTCATCCCCAATCAGAAACTGAGAGTCGATTTTGTAGGCCGTCTCGTCACCTGTGGCAATCCACCAGAGAGGACGTATGATTGGGTCCCCAGTGCCGAGAACTTCGCCTGCCAGCTCAAGGATCCGGGGTGCTACGATGCTTTCATGGAGGGCTGTGTATTTCCGTGCAATTTCAACCACCTCATTGTCGTATTCCCAAGGCGGAACAGAAAACTGCATGGATGGCATGAAGGCTGACAGCTCCAGCCAGCGGATGTAGAGTTCTCGATCGGGTAATACACGATCTCCACTTGTACGGTTTGGATAGGCGTTCCCTCCAATCATGTCTGGTAAAATGAACTGATAGCCCAGAATGCTGATGGTGAGCACTGTGGGAATAAGAGATTTGAGACCCAACTCATAGCCCCACACAGAATCTCTGTCAATAGGTCTGAAGAAACAGGATATGTTCTGGGACTGATACCCACTGCGCAGCTCAGCTCTGTCGTTGTAGGGAATAGCCATTTCTGTGTAACGCCTTGTGAAAAAGCTCGGGTCCCGAATGGGAGTCCTTGTGCTAAATTTCCAAGGTAGGTAGTTTGTTTCTCCTGCATCAAATTTGAATGAGGTCACGCCATACCTTGAACGCAAAGAGCGCAACTGGGAGGCAAACCAATCACACGCTTCTGGGTTTGTGAAGTCCAAAATGCCGCCGATGCCATTCCACCAGCGCACCAAAGCCGGCAGTCGGCCTGTAGGTTCTCTGACAAACAAACCCCTCTCTACACAAGGATGGAAGTTTGCCGAGTCATAGTTAACAAAAGGGTGAATCCAGAGAGAGACCAGAAATCCGTCCGATTTCAGCTTCTGGAACATGGCCGAGGCATTGGGGAACTTAATTGGGTCAAACTCAAATTCTCCGTAGCGGCTGGTGTAGCGGTCGTCAAGCTCCAGGTGGCTACAGTTAAAGTTATGCTTGCGGATGTTGGCAGCGTAAGTCAAGAGTTTGTTTTGGTCAATTTCAGTTTTATGTAATGCCCATGTCGACCAAATAGGATGGCGGAACATAGCTTTGGCAGGTACTTTGTACGGTTTATTAAAGTACCTGCGGACCATGTACTTATGTATGGATGTTACATCTGAACCTACGCAGACTCTGTAGCTAAGTTCGGCACATGGCACTTCCCCTGGGTTCGGTTTGAAGGGGCTATCACTGTATCTTGCCTGGAAGTACATGGTCTTCTCTGTGTCATTCCAGCCAAGGTGAAAGGGCACAGAATTATTGATCTTGATGGCAGTGGCGTTGGATGAAAGCCAGTAACTCTCCAAGATACCACCAAATTCCTCACGGTTTGAGTAGATGTCACTTGTAACGAAGGGCTTGGGAGCTTGCTGGCCAGAAATAGAAATGGGCCAGTGCTGAACTGCTGACACTGCACCTCCATACCAGTGAGCAAACTTATAGGTCATGGCATGCTCAACAGCAATGTCAGGAACCAGTTCCTCCCAACGCACACGGTAGCACTGCACTGTGTCCTTTGGTCGCACAGTCTCAATGAAGAAGTTAAGGTTTCTGTCAGTGGTGCGACTACACCTGAGCATCTCTCCTTCTTTAGAGCAAGAGTCCAAATCAAGCGTCCCGGATCTGTCAAGATTAAGTTTGTAAATTAATTTCCCTTATAAAAATCTTATGTTTCCAATCAACAAAATGGTACTATAATAATATTAATAATAATAGTACATCTGAAATACACACCAAAACAACTTTTATAAGCTATGTGAAATTACCAACCTGAAATCCATTCTGAAAACGATGGATCCTCCCTGGTTGCGAATAATGTAGCCATCTTTATTCAGATCCAGCAGCTGAGTCTTCAGCAGTTCAGCTTTGCGTAGAGAGGCGATGTAGTAACACCAGGCAGTTACAGCCGCAATCACCAGCACCAAGCCGATTACTCCGGCTCCGACCAAGGGTCGAGTGTCTTTGGTGTGTTTTTTCGGGGGGATAGCATCTGTAATTGTGCCCCCAGCTCCTCCTGGTACTACTTGGTACATGGTTTGTGCTGTTCAGTGGTCAAATCCCCACAGATCATTTAAATGTTTAACAACAAGTTGGACTCTGGCCCCGCCGTCACATCTGTTTGCTAACCTGTCAGCAGAACAAAATAGAAGAAAAGAAATGGTGATATTGAGGTTTGCCCAAAGTATTTGCAGTTTTAGTCAAAACTAGGTTTTAACTGGAAGTTTGGTCAAAATATAATTATACAACCAGTTTTATGGTATCTTAATTAAATGTGTACTGTATATTAGAAAATATTTAGTTAAATTTCAGGATTCCAGGAAAATATGAATCACATGAAACAAGATGTTTGAGTCTGTTGCATTTCAAGCACATTCCTCAATACTTTTCATTGCTAAACAAACTGATTTCACATTGATTCTAGTCATTACCAGATCTGGACGTAAACTTTAAAGATGTATTTGAGATTAAACAAAACAAAAATGAGTCACAAGAAGAAGTGCATGTTCCCAGCAGCAACTCTAACTCACAAGTTCAAACTGAAAGAGGATTCATTTGTATGTAAGGAGGTAACAAGAACCAGAAAAGGGGATTCTGGCCTTAAACTTCTGCCAAGTTCAGGGGAGAAGGAAAGGAATACTAAACATGTGTTCCATCAAGATTGATTAACCAAACTGGACATAATCTGGATTATTCCACTTGAGTGTGAAAACACCAAAAACAAATCAAAGAAAATAACTCCAGGATAAAACACATCTATTTCCAGTGTATGCAAACTTTACTATATTTGCAAGAAAGTGCATCAGATAAAAGCTCCTTTGACTAATTAACTTGCGGGCATTAGTTGCTGTTGCTTTAGCTAATCAGAACAGATCTGTTTAAACTGTGCAGAGGACTGAGGGCAGTTCAGTCCTCTCCATCTTAGCTCTTTGCTCACTAGTCTTGACTGCAATTGACCCTCGTGCTTTGCACTGGCAGTCGGGGTCGATAGTAAAAAATGTCGGCTATTATTTAGCAATCTAATTGACTGATTCTGTGTTCCACCACACTTAGTATAGATTTTCCCCAACAACACGGGTGATAACATAAGCCCACTATTAATTAACAGAGAAGTAGAGGTCTACGCAAGCAGCTGCACTCTGGGTTGAACACAAAACTAATCAAATGTTTAATTCTATTTTACATCTTTTCTATTTTTTGGTGAAAAACTGAAGACAAATCTAACAACTCAATTCATTTATAGGTCAATAAGGCAACCATCCATCCTAAAGTCAGAAAAAAGCCGAATGTTCAAACCAGAAGTCGACAATGCCCTGGGTTAAAACTGTCATATTCATGTAATTTATTTTTAAAAATGAGCGTATATACAAACACAGATGTAAATGTGCAACAGAGCTAGCAGCTTTTTAGCATCCGACTGTTCCTTGGCAACCAACACATAACAGATGCAGATAATAAAAAGTTATATGTAAATCGGTCGTTCTAAATATTGTATTAAGTTCATCACAGTGCAAGATTTATAGTGTATATTTCAAGTGCATAAAGTCATATTAGAAGTACAACATAAAACACAAAAATGACTACTGTGTACACTTGCAGTAATTTTCTCTATAAATAATGACTTTGTGTATTGTAGAATATATTAAAATAAGCCCATAACTTTATCACTGATACCAAGATTATATTTGTACTGTTAAGTCTGATGGTGGCAAAGATACATGACCTGGTATGTACTTTTAAAAAAGTATCTTTCATATAACACAAGCATATATGACAACAATCTGTACATCAGTACTGACAACTTACCAAATGAAATTACTGTTTCTTCTGCTGCTCAGATAATAAGTAAATGGATTTATTTAAAGAGAATGTAAACCTGAGTGGACAAGAGAAATATGTCAGACTGGGACTGTTTTCTTTCTGTTTGTTTTGAGTGTATCACAAGAGTTAAGTTCTGCCATTTCAGCTGATTCATTATCTGAGGAGGGGGGGAGTAAACACAGAAGTGCTGATGTGTCCAAGCCAGCTGTTCCAGTCACACAGCTTCTTCCAGTCGCTGTGCCTGCATGCTGGTTATGGTTATGTACCAGCTGACAAAACTTGCAGGACGCAAGCAGGCACGTGGAATTACTGAGGAATTGTCACAATTTAATAAAGACACTGTGTTCCCTTGTGGCGTGGCTGTTTGTGGGAGCGTTTATCTGAGCGTATTCACTGCATCTGAGCTCAGAAAGTTCAAAAGTATAATTTATCTTTTCTAAAACTGATTTGTCCATAAAGTCAACACAAATATATGTCATGTACGCAGAAAAGGTTACCGTTTTGCGTCTCGGTGGGAGGCGCGAGAAAGTTAACGGGAGGAAAAACAAGCCAGAGTCCATGCGCCACGCGCGCGCGCACATTAGTGCTCATGCAGATTAATTTCTCATAAAAATCTTCTGGTTTAAAGTAGTTTCTGCCTACCGTCTAACGGCGGAGTCCCAGGAAGAACAAGTTTGTTTGGCACAGTCCACAAATACACCCCGAGAGGAGGAATCAAAGGATGTCGCTGTCTGCGCCCATGGAATCATGGGAAACGTAGTCCACAAGCAGGAACAGTGCACTTTATTTGCGCTTTACAGATAATGTTGATTAGTTTAAGCAAAACACAGATTACATTTCTTCATATTCATATATATATATATATATATATATATATATATATATATATATATATATATATATATATATATATATATATATATATATATATATATATATATATAAATAAACAGAAAACTAAATAAGTTAAATTAGACAAAGGATTCTGACACTACTAAAACGATATGTTTTAATTTACCATATTACACATTATCATATTCCATATGGTCGCACAAATAATAATTTTATTGCCCACAGTGTAACAACTTTTTTTGTTCTTACTTACTGTTTTGTTCTGATATTTAAAAAAATCCTAAATGTGGAAGATTATAACTCATTGGAGATTAAAATATCATACTCAGATTAAATTGTTTTCATCACAGGATCCTTATAGAATATTTACAGTAAGTATAAACTGCAGCTTACTTTTACGTGGAAAAATAATGGTGAATGTGCAAACTACATTATTCATTTTTACACCTTGTCTGAGTAGGTTTTGTAGTCTCTTTGTTTGGGGAAGCCTGCTGGTTCACTGATGCATAGCTGTCCGTCGGTATCAGATCCATACTTTAGAAGCCAGTCCTCTAGCAGTCCTAATGAAGGCTTTCAGAAACAAACTCTGGATGTATGACGTAGTGTCCTGCTTGGTAGGGCCTCACCACCTGGAAGCAACTGTAGCAGCCACTGCTGAGAAACCACATGAGCCACAAATCAGACCTCAGTGGCATTGCTCATGATTGATAAAATAAAAACTATGACATGTGAGTGTATGTGCACCTAATATCCAGGGCGCTGTTAGAACAACACCTGCGGTATTGTGGCTGATGAAAGCGGCGAGCAGCTGCAGGAGGGTTGCAAGTTTGAGGTCTTGATAGGTGAGCTCCTGTTTGCTGCCTGCAAAAATCAGCGTTATTCTAGTCTTTAAATCATAATTGCATGACTTATAGAATCAAATGTGTCCACAGTCCATCCAGTGTTGTAATTCAAAGATGAGTTAATTTCTTACTGACATGAGATGCAGTGCTGAGAGTGGACCACTATTCCTCTGATTGTCCATTATCCTGCAAAGAGAATCCATCTTAATCATCGTGTGACTATAGTTGTCTCTGAGCAATAGATTGAGTTATGAATAATTACTTTGGGGGATTCCTCAAAGTGTTGTGACGCTGAGTATCAGTGCCTGCAGGAGACTCTGTCGGCTGTAGTTTCTGCAGGTTGTCAGCAGAGGGCAGGTCTTGTGCTGTGGATCCATTGACTGCAGGCATGTGCTGTGGTTTGCCTGCAGATTCTGCTGGAACTTTAACAGGATGGTGAGATGAGAAATGTCTCACAGGGGGGAAGAGAGGACGACCAGTGTCTACAGGAGGCAGGAGGTGCGATAGTGCACGTGATGGCCTGTAGTTAGACTGAAGACTGTGGGGAAACAGGAAGTCCTGGGGAGGTAAAATATTTTTTTAATCTGATGTAACACAAAAGTGATCTTATGAAAATAATGAATCAGACATTAGATTTAAAAGCCTTCTGTGTTCATTTGTCTGAAATTACTCTGACCACCTCAGTACTGCAAGAAATAATAAAGATTCACCATTAAAAATACTAGTGGTGGGAAAATTGAGTCAAAAAATCAGAAATTGGGATTTTATTTCTACACAATTTGAAATTTGACATTTGGGAAAAAAAAACGTTTTTTTTTTTTCAAATAAATAAAATTAATCCACTATTTTAAAAAAAATGGTCATTTTTATTGTTTTTATTCTTTTTACTTGTCTTCTTTGGGATTATAGCAGCAGAATGATGGTTTGGCTAATGTGTTGTGTTTTCCTCATTGAAATGAAGAGAAAATGATGAAAAAAAAAGTTTTATACATTTTTTTTTTTTAATCTGCAAAAATTAGCAATATTGAAAAATTGTGAGAATCACAATTTAAATTGAATCGGCACCCAAAGAATTGGAATCAAATCGATTTGGGACAAAAGCATATCATCACAGCCCTAAAAAATACCACTTTGATGCTTTTCATATAGTTTCATCTTTCATTTATTATCTTCAAAATGACTTAAAAGCTTTTGAAAGGGTTGCATAAGCTACGCATTAGTCCTTTCTATGCTGCATTCATCTTTTTTATTGTTCTGCCCAGGTTTTCTTTGCACCGTGGGGTGATTATATGCCCTCTTACAGTAGCTTTGTTTACTGGATGACTAAATAGGCATTCAGGAAGTGCTGAATAATACATGGATGCACTTCTCACCATTCATAAACAAATGTAAACATCAGCTGTCAATTAAAATGCTTAAATGAAAAACAATAGAACCGACGTAGGGAACTATTTTGTCCTGAATGACCTTAAATAAATAACATACTAATTAAAATACTCCCACTTAGTTTCTTAGGAAACTGAACACTTCTTTGCACATTAATTAGAAGTTCTTCTGTCATGTTAGCCTCATAGGTCATACATGTGTTAGGAAGGGCTGTGCATCTTACCGGCCGTGGCTGAGGGTTGTTCCTACGGTGGGCTGAAGTTGGTCGAAGTTCTGTTCTTTTAACTCTGCCAGGCGAGCGGAACTGCTCCTTGTACATTGTGATGTAGAGCTGGGGACCCATTTTCACTGATGAACTTCTTTTTCTCACAGCTTGCCTCCAGTGTGGCTGAAACTCACGCAGCATCTTCCTCCTCCCTGCTACCTGTAAGCTCCACCCCTTCCCTCTTTTCTCCGTACCTCCTGTTTTTAAGCTTCTTTTTTTATTGTTAGGGAATATTTGTGAATGTTTGAGTTTTATTTTGTGTGAGCTGTAAATTTATTTAGCTGCTACACGAGTCTGCGTCTAATCTGCCACAGCAGATAATCTTGTTTGCGCCAGTGGCTGTAAATCTAAAGCATGGATATCCTCGAGAGGCAGATCAAACTTCTTGTTTAACTTGTTGCTAATGTGATGATGATAATGAATGTAGTTTGTTGGGACAGGTTAAGAGCATCCTTGCTGAAGCAGAACACCTCTTTGTGCTCCCTGAGCACTCAGTCACTAATCCCCCTAAGCTGCAAGCCCCCCCACAGAGCCACACATACGTGGGGTCACTGTCCTTGACCTGCTTCTCTCCCAGGGTCTCGCACCTATGAGACGGCGCTGATCTCCCACATGGCAACATAGTTGGTAAACGAGCCTTATCAGTTCTCCAGAAAAGAAACAAATCAACAGAGCAGCTAAACTTTTAAAAATCTATCCATCTTCCATCAACTCTATTTACTGTCAGCAAGCCACATATTGATTAATAATTCACCAGGCTCTGTAGGGTGCCATTGTGTCTGGTGCGCGCTCGCTGAGTTATCTGTGACAGCAACTGGCTTTCATAAGAAAGCCAAGCGAAGCCCGGAGAAATCCGTGTCAACAGATGCAGAGCAGAGGGTATGTGAGACAGCCTTCAAATCAGATCCAAGTTGTGCTTTGTGTTCCAAGCTTTGACAAATTTCTTTATTTCTTATAATCACAAATAACAAATTCAAAGTCTGTTTGCACACAGCTCAGAGACTTGGTGTGAGATGAAAGGTACAAACCTATTTAAATCATATACATTTCAAAGCAGATGCACACTTCACAGGATATGCATATGATCCCTCTGAGAAGTTCCATGTTGAATAGCTTTCATGTTCTGCACAGCCAGGGAAGAAATGTCCAACAAGTGCAAAGCGGACTTCAAAAGGTCTTGTTCTAGCCCAAATATTCATACTGTCAGCTTTACTGATGCTTGCTTTTCACTGCCACTCTCAGCTTTGTGTACAGATACCCGAAATTCTGTAAAGGAGACAAAACAGACAGCGAACTTTATACATCAAGGCGTCTTTTTTTTCTTTTTCAAAATCTTTCTAAATGCAAATGCTGAAAGTATAAAACTCAAAGTAGAAAAATGTCATATGATTCTCATGAATGTAAAAGTGGATTTCTATTCCAATATGTAAAGTAACTAGTGACTAAACTCCAGTCTCTTCCTCCAAACAGTAATATAAAAAGACTCCAGTAAGATGCAAATAACTCAGATCTGTGCAAAAGTAGATAACTCTAATAAATGTACTTAGTTACATCATACCACTGCCAACAAGAAACACTGTTGCATGATGATGTGCAACATAACAGAGGACATTAACATGATGATGTGCAACATAACAGAGGACATTAATATGATGATGTGCAACATAACAGAGGACATTAACATGATGATGTGCAATATAACAGAGGACATTAACATGATGATGTGCAATATAACAGAGGACATTAACTCACCTGGATTGTGTAATAAACGATTCCCAAATATGCAGCAATGCACCCGCCCAGAAAGAGATCGAAGGCTGCTGGCTTCACCCTAAAAAAGAAATGCACGGGTCACTAAATGTCTTATTGAAATTTAGTCTCTGCAGAAAAGCAAGAGGAGCTTTAACTGGAGATTTACCTGTACATCACTATCGGCTGGTTCATTTGATCGTAAAAGGTGATATCAGGATCCCTGCAAGAGAAAAAACCTATTGTTCATCATTATGTTTTTCCTTCAGTGCAGCTGGGAGTGTTTAGGAAAAGCACTGCATGTGTCACCTCTTGTCCTGTCGAAAGGTGTGTCTGTAGACTTGCTGCAGGTAACGTTTGAACTCGTGCTCCAGAGAGTTGACCAGCAGGATTTGGCTGGGCTCTTTATCAAGTAGCTGGGTTGCCCGAGGGACCGACGTCAAGAAGGACATTAAACTGGACACACGGCTGTCCTGGAAGTCCTGCGTTCAGGACATAGATTTGGGCTTATAAATGGAATAATATGGGAAACATTTTATGTACCAGCACATAAAGATAACTTAATGCATGTTAACAAGTTTGTTTTTTATCCACCATACATGTATCTTTTATAAATGTGAAATCAAACTGTAATATATGTATATCTAGACACACCCACTAACACATACACATGTACATATATATGATTTTAGCTGGACCTTTGCAGATCCAGGTCACTGAAGTGTTGTGTAATGCCTATGGATGGACACTAGAGGGCGGGCATTCTGACCAAGGTTGAAAGGAACTTACCAGCTGACCCTTAAAAACCTGCACATCTTTTGGTGAGCCCTTAACAGAAAGACACATTAACACATTAAAATCCTACTTTTACAAAAAAGAAACAGCTTATATGATGATGAATATGCAGGTTTCGTAATCATTGATTGCAAGTATTTAGTTTTTCTTTCATTTAGTCACCTTGTCTGAGAGATTGTACATAAACCGTGCCAGTGCTTCTGCAATGATGATGCCATTACGTTTAAGTTTCCTAAAATCCACTTGTGACCTGTAAAGTGAGATTCACATTAATTAGATGCAAATATAAACATAGTACTTTTTAACTTGAGGTCCTCTTCATTTCTGTACATACAGTCCTGGTCGGTAGCAGGGAATAGGTGCAGTCTTATACTGAAAACATGGGAAGAGATGGACAAAAACTTCTAAAGTTGGTATTTAATAAGAACCTTTAGAGCTGCTTTCCAGGAATATTGTAGTTCTCAAGTCTTTTTTGCAGGACTTTCCAAACTTCTTTGGATATTGGCTTCCTCTTCATTCTGTTCTCCACCAACCTGACCCCACACTGCTTCTATAATTCTGAGCTCTGGGGACGATCCATCACTCTATAAGACTTGTTAGAAAATCATTTGAAGTGCAGTTCTTGTGAGATTTGGCATATCTCAGCCTTGTCTACCTGTTTCCTTTCCTTATAAATGGCTTCTTGACATTCACGCCTCCACAGAGACCATTTCTGACAAGGCTTCAGTGAACATTAAATCAACTAACAGAACAGACGCATCCTTCAGGTCCTGTGCCAGCTCTTGCTGTACTTTTCTCCTTTTTTTTTTTTTTTTAAGGAAATCACTTGCAGACAGTTCTAACCTGCTGTGGATGCCACTTCTTTTATTCTCTACTTGTAAAGCACACTCATATTTTGAGGGCACATCGCACACTATGCTGTGATATCAAACTTTTGTAAAATAGCTCTTTGGGAATGACTGTCCTGGTGCAAAATTACTATTTTATTCCTCATCTTGGGCATTTTTGCAGCTAAAACAAAAGAAGGCAATAAATGAGGTGTCTATATAGGAGACTGCTTAGAAAGTATTATTTAAAGCGGGTCCTTGCTCAGGCACCTGTTCATTGTGTACATAACACTGGTTCATCCCTTCAGCTAAGTGCCGCTTTTTGTCCCTGAATGATTCAAAGCTCAATGTCAGGTAACTTAGCAAGTAAAAAAACATACATTCCACCTGCAAAAGGCCTGGGGAGCTACTGTTTAAGGCCTTTCAAGAGATTCCAAGGAAGTCTGTTTGCTTGGAAGTGTAATATAATGAAATGAAGGATGCCTCAGTCTTTTTCCACAGTACTTTGACTGAAATATTTAATCATAATAGTCATAAACAGAATTTCATTTTGAGCTTACATTGTGTCCAGAACTGAACCTCGAAGCTCAGATTTTGGGTCTTCCAGATGAGACAGAGTGAAGCCCAGGATCCTCCGTAAGCTGTAGCGTTCATGCTCCCAGGCTACTGTGGACTCCACCAGATTGATTTTCTTGTGAACTAATCCCACCTTCACCCAGGGAAATCTGGAGGAAACCACCTGGAGGGGCAACAGAAAACAGAGGCGCACAAGACCATTAATACTGACAAGACATGTTCTCGCTCGCTCTCAGAGTGAGAGTTAAACTACTTTCTTACCTCCTCCAGCAGCTGAATGAAAGCGTGCACAGGGGTGTCTGGCCTCGGGGGACGGGACACGTGTGCATACAGATCGTCACCCTTAGCCAGCGTATCCAGACACAGAACAAATGCCACATTGTCGTGAAGCAGGCTGGACTCTGCAGGGGAAAAGTTTGGTTGACAGATTGTGTTTTAATTCACATGCAGGACATGTTGCAACGCTGATCACTCACCGGCGTGGTCGAGATTCTCCTCAATCCATCTCTTTGTGCCTAAGAAGTTGTATTTTCCTCCCCCAGTCAAAGAGAACATCAAATTATACCTAAAACAACCATTTTTTCCATTATGAATCATTTATCGGATAACCATCAATTCAGTCTAATATTAGTGTTTTTCCTGACATCTGCAGTTTACACATTCAGGTTGGGATGTCATTTGTGATCAGTACTGCCACGTATATTGTCATATTGCTCTAATCTAGCAATAATAATTGATTTAATGTTCCAAACAAACAGACTAGAACTCACTGAGGTCTGGTGCTGGAGCTGCTGTAAAGTTTCTGGAAGAGGCGTGCCAGTTCCAGCAGGATGGTGACTCCACTGCCGTTAGAGTCGGCTCCAAACGACAACCACTGTTACGCACAAACGTATCCACAGGGTTACACTTGGAGAGGTTACATTTTAAAAAGGAAAGAAAATTCTCCAAGGTTAAAGATCCGACTCACTGGGGCCAGCCCGTAGGAGTCGTAGTGGGCGGTGATGACGATGGTGGGTGCATCCTCTCCTGCTCCGGGAAGCACTCCCTGAAATAAACATCACCACGATGCAAATCTGAAGACCAAAAGATCTGTAACCTAAAGTAAAACATTTGTAATTCCTGTCTAATGAATCATAATAAAGAAGAAACTGAGTTAGACTCACCTCCAATGTCACTAAGGTATTGTCAGAAATGGGCTTAATAGGAGCGTTGTTGCTTACTAAGATCTGAAAAGCTGTAGCTGTGACCATACTCCGCAGAACTGCAAGCAGTAAAACATACCTGATGAAAAAGGGCTCACTTTTCAGTTTGCTGTAACTTATATTTATATTCAGTACAAGTTTGGTATCAATTTTAGCTTTCATGTTCATATTTTTGCACTTCTGTAATACCTGTCTGTAATGATTTTTACTTTATTGATTATTCCTGGGTGGGAAATGTAGGCATCTCCCAGTAGAATGCCATGTTTTGGCACCAGTGCAGCTGTATGGAGGGGTTAAGGGCCTTGCTTGAAGGGCTCATGGTGGTTCACCTATGTGGACATGCCAGGGTTCTCCAGACCCAAACCGACCTCTGCAACCACTGGTTTCTCACTCCTCCACAGCAAGACTCAGATATACCGTTCACCATGCTGAACATCCATATTCAGTTTACCTCTGACAAATATGGATGAGGTCCGTGTTGCTGCAGCCTGCTTTACCTCCTCGTACATGTAAAGCAGCTGCTCATCCTCTGGTGCGACATACACTGGAATAAGGATCTCCTTCTGCAAAGCCTCACTTTCGCTCACCATGAAGGTCTGGGAGTGAAGACATGAATGTTATATATTAAAAAGCTGCCTTAACATTTCATTTTCTTCTTCTTTGCATTGCAGTTGCTCAGAGTTTTTACTCTGAGAATCATAACCCAAAGTACCGAGGTGTTTTGTATAAAACTTGTTCGGTGGGTCTGAAGTCTGAAAGAGGATGTGAGAACTGCCTCCTTGCAGGTTGTTTAGGAGCAGCTAAATGATTACCTGCATGGTCTCATGAGGGATGCTGGACATATTCTTGGGTAGCAGGATCAGTATTGCAGCTGCATTTTGTTTCTGGGCCTCGAGGTATCTTTCTGTAGTGAAGTCGTGCACCTTCATGACGACACAGCGGCGGGTGAGCAATGGCTCATCTGCTGAGCGGGCCTCTGCCACCACGATAGCTCCACGGCAACCTAAACAGGTCAGATTAAACAGAAATCATTTATTTAACATCATGCAAAACTTTTAATTGGAGTTGAAATTGCAGCTTCCTCAGTAAAGTTGTTTGTTAAACACAGTCAGGATCCATTCTTTCATTATTATCTTGTTCATCTGAGAAACAGACAGAATCTCTGGTCCAACCATTTATCACTGTGGCTAATAATTGTTTTTATTTATTTGTTTTCCTTTTAACGCCTTATGATCAAAAAATGATGAAAAGCAGCAAAGAAACATTGTTTCTCCCAGTTTGACCAGTTCGTTCACACGTTAAAGACATCAGATCGTACAAATTTATCCCAACGACAAATAAACTGCTGCCTGGAAGCCTGTGAGGCTGAACACGAAGAAGATGTACGGGACGATGATGGTGAAGAAGGAGGTGATGCCAAAGAACAGAATGAACATGAAGATGAGGATGAACATGATGAAGAAGAGTTAGAAGAAGAATGTGATGATGAGCAAGATGATGAAGAAATTTATTAAGATAATGATAAAGAAGACAAAGATGAAGAGGAAGATAAGATGTTGAAGTTGATGAAGAGGATTAAAAAAGTGATGAAAAATAACAGAATGAAGATGAAGATGATGAAGAAGAGTAAGAAGAACAACATCAGAAGATTATGATGAAAAAAATATGACAAAGAAGATATGGATGGTGATGAAGCTGATTAAAAAGAAGAGAAAGAAGAAGATGATGGTGATGAAGATGTTAAAGTTGAAGATAATGGTGAGGAAGAAGAGTGAGAAGACAATGATGATGATGAAGTTTATGAAGATGATGATAAAGAAGAAGAAAATGAAGATGACAATGAAGCTGATGAACAGGAGGGTGATGATAAAGATGTTGATAAGGATGAAGCAAAAGATGAAGATGACAAAAGTAATGAAAAAGAAGAGGTTGAACATGGAGATGAGGATGAAGATGATGAAGAAGAACATGATGATGAAAAATCAAAAAGACGAAGGAGAAGAATTAGAGGAAGCAGAAGAAGAAGGCATTTTCTATTTAACCAGTTGGAGCCGGACGTCCTGCAGGCTGGACATTTGCTCGGCCTCCTTTCCGAGCAGCTCCTCGTGTCCTACGCCGTCGGAAAACTGAGACTCTTCCCACCGGAATGATGGACACATTTCCAGGCGTCAATCATCGCTGGACATTCAGAGAGCAGGCCAGTCGTTATCTTTGAAACGCAGCTGTTTCCCAGCAGCACATGGTGCTGCAACAAAAACTCCTCTTAGTTAAAGTACTCCAGTAAAATAGTTAGTCCATAACAAGACTTGTATCCATAGAAACAGTTTTAGGTGAAAATGGAGGGATTTTACAGGGTTAAACTGTTAATAATGTATAGAAGAAATGTCAGCAAAAAGAAATGATGGTGGTTGAATCGACATCAGAAGAGGAATAAAACCTTCAGAGGGGATTTTCCTGATGACTGACTGGAAGAAAAAAGGCCTTCAGGTGTGGAAGAGTCTCATCCGGTGGTCGTATAGCATAATCCTACCTGCAGAAATTTTACTTTTATTCAAGATTCAGCAGTAAAAAAAAAAACTTTCCTGGATTGTCACTGCAAGTCAGCATCAACCCTGATGCATGTCTGGTGAAAAATACATCCAGAATACTTTTCAACTCTCTGATAAATGTATGTTTGTTGAAAAAAGTTACACAAGCTGACTGAAAGAGCAAATTCATCCATTCATTATGTGAACCGCTTAATCTGACTAAGGGTTGCAGGGGACATGGAGCCTATCCCTGCAGCCTTTGGCTGAGGGGCAGGGTACACCCTGGAGACTGGACAGGTTGCCAGTCCATCGCAGGGCTGAAAGAGCATATTGCACTGTTAAATATCGAGCTCTGAGTTTGCAGCAGTCACAAAAGCATCCAGAAGTTTTGAATACAAACTAAATTATCGTAGAAATATCACATATGTGCAAACAAGCTGAAGATTTAGAAAAGAAGAAAAAGGATAATGATCATTGATAAACTTCAAACTTCATTTGGAGCAACTGTAAAAGTAGATAAAGGTTTTCTCGAGGCTCTTGCAGCTCATCAACCTAAAACATCCAAAGGTTCTTCAATAGGTATTGAAAAAAAACAGCAGTTTAAGCAAAAGGACCCAAGAATCTCAGGATAAGTCTTTTTGGGTCAAAACAGATGCAGGAAACCCTTCTTTGCTTCTAAAGGAATGGCGACAACAATGTGATGTCATATGAGATATGATATCTTTTGGATATTAGTTTGAGAGTTCAGGTCACATTTTACTCCTTTGCCAATAAACCCAAAAAGTTATTTTGTGTATTTATCCAGCCTTTCTCAGAGAAGCATCTCCTCCATCTTATTTGAAACTCTTGGGGAAATATATGCAAATCTAAACGTTTTCCTTTGTTTAGTCCTGTGAAAGCGTGATCTTACCATGCCTCTGCTGTGCCAGGTTGTACTGCTGCATCCTGTAGGCAGTGAACTCGTAGGAGGACACGGCAGGAAGAGCGGAGCCGTGCAGATGCTGCACACAGAGCACCAGAACAACAGCAGCACTGCTCAGCAACATGTCTTCCAGTTGTAGCCTCAATCTGTGAGCGAAGGTGGATGTGAGATCTTCTGTGAGGCCAGACCACCGCGTGAAGAACAGTCGTGTCGTGTCGAGCAGTATTACAACTATCCCAAACAACTTCCATAAAAATGCATATTAGTGATATTATAACACCTTTACTGACGTAGACTGTATCATTTTTCAAGCATTTGCTCACCTGTCTCCTTCCAGTTCTATCTCATCAGCCCGTTTCTCTGTCTTCTTCTGACTCGGTGTTACTTCTTGCAAACGTGGACACACACTACTGTTAACTGCTTGGATTCAAGGCATCTAGGTAAGCCACCATTCACCATCTGCTCCAAAGGGATCAACTCAAGGCTAATCACAAGTGCCCCACCCCTCCACCCCTCACACTCTCTACTCTGCTCATTTCTGCCTATCAATCAGTCGGTCTCAATCATTCCTGCCCTGATCATAATGTCACTTCCTTCAGTGTTTTACCACAAACATAGGTTGTGTTGAAGACGTCCAGGAGTTGCATGTTTCCTCTCATACAGACAACCGACTGAGCCTGCAGAAGTGTTGGGCAGGATAAAAACTGAATCGAAATTTAATGACACAATTACAAACTTGAGATATCGAATATTTATTTATTTTTATGCTGCACTATTCACAGAACTGTAACACTGTTAAAGTCTAAATGGAACCAGTTCACAATCATAATGACAAGCATCTGACAACAGAAAAATGTCTGCATGAATATGAATCATTTTCCACCAAAAAAAAAAAAAAGAAATAAAAACACAACTGCATTTAAATAGCTTGTTTTACAACAAATCATCCTCAACTTAAAAGGTTAGTCAAGCCATTTCTCAGTTGATACAACTCTGAGTGTTGCACTCCGTCGAGGACATGTGTGTAAGTCCGATGGGCTGACGCTGCCATGTGGTCGATCACACACGCTATCTGTACACAATCCCCTCAGGCGGTAGCTGCATTAGTGACATTTAAATAAAAATAAAAGTTTTAAAAAATGCAAACAGTGCTGATAATGTCATTTTTCTACTTTGGGGTATTCATCTGAACGGACTACAAACACATGGCACCTTTTTGTAAAGAACTTTTTAAAACGTGTGTGTGTGTACATCTGTAACGCTGCATTTTCTGTCATCTCATCTGAGAACATTTTAATAAAAGACTGAAATACTTCTTTTGTAGCATTCCTTTATGTATTTGGAATTCTGCATTTCCTCTCAGCGAGTCACTGATGTTGCTTTTGTTGTCGTTTCTGTTGCAATCTAACTTTTCTATATTTAAAAAGAAAAAAAAAAAGTATACATCAGTAAAATGTTAGTTATGGCAAGTTGATGTGACATCTAAAATCATCCAAATAAATTTTAAAATATTAGATTGTGGATGCAAAAAGTTTTTGGATCCCTTAAACACCAGAAGAAAGAGTGCATGCAATGCTAAGTGCACACACACTTCAACTGTAGGTTAAAAGACGCATCTCTGTTAGCTTAGCTCAGCGCTAATTAGTTTAGTAAAGTTGTTTAAAGGGAGAACTTCTCGGGGTGTTATGATGAGGATATGGTTTACTCCTGTAACCTATAGTTTAAGTGTGTTTTAGTGGCCCAGCCTAACTTTATTATACTTTTCTCAGCAGCAGCATTGAACTGCAAAATGTCAGAAAAATGTTCTCATCGCTATGAAGCTCACAAACGTCTTTAGAGTTATGTAAACATATAAGAAAATAAAGCAATAAGTGCTTCCAAACAGAACAACTTTTTATTAATACCAGTAGGTAGCAGATCCGACACGTGCCAATTCAATTAATGTTCAAAAACTATTATTTTTCATCATACTTCAATGACAAGAACCCAGCTGGACGGTGTGACAGGAACAAAAAAAGTCATTGATATCGACCGGACAATTTAGGAAGACGGACCGGTCTGTTCCCCTAACGCTGAACGCCAGCGATGCGAGGAAGTGGACTAGCCTTACAGTCATGTGACTGAGCATGAATTTTACTCATCGGATTGGAGGGCTAGCGTTTGGATTTTGTGGAATTGAAATCGGACAAGTTCTGGTTAAGATTTACTACATTTGGAAGTTGTTTAAAGGCAAAACAAAATGTAACACTACAGGCAGCTCCGTTCCCAGCCCAGGTTGGTGGAGTTTTCTTTGTTCTAACTGTTGCAAACACATTTTCCTCGTAGATTCAGGAGACAAATGTGAACATAAACCAAAAATAAGTTTGATATGTGTTGTATTTATTTCTGGTGCAACATAAATAAAAGTTAGCGTATCTAATTTTGTTTCGTTACTTGAATCAATCGATACCAAATGGAGGATAAAGGTAGCCACAGAGGGAGGAAAAAAAACTTAAATGTTGAAAAAAGATGCACTAAAAAAATCATTAAACAATGGAATAGTAGCACCCTGAATGGAAATCTGTGAAGCATTAACAGTACACAGCTGTATCTGCTACATGTACAGCTCTCATCCGGACAACGCTGGAGGGATATGCACACATTATTCATCATAGAAAACAAAGACTTAAGGTAGATTTTAGGGGGAAAAAAGTAGCATTGCTGTGCAAGCAGGAGCTTCTTATTTCACAACAACTAAACATTAAAAACATTCCCTTCCAAGCATTTTGGCATCGCTTCACACACATTCCTCATAAGCCGGTTTGACAACCAGGACTGTCTGGTTCTAAGCCTTTTTGTCCATCTGTTTATTCCCTCATGTATTCCATATTCTAACCATCAGAGTGGAGGCTAACATGGACAAACACACAAACTACACACTAATTCACAAGCTCACCTCTTCCATTGTTGAATCTTTTTTTTGTTTTGTTTAGATCTACTGATGTTGCCGTAGATGATCCTAGATATGACTTACTCTGCTTCACAAAGCACATAATGTCTCCTGTGACTGTGGCTGAATAGGAACTGATAACTTATCTGCACATCTGACATTAGGACGCAGCGTTAACAGGCAACATGCATTTTTCACCTTATTTTAACTGAATATAAAACAGGTATAAGCAGTACAGTCTCAGTGTGACGGATGGAGTATTACCTCAGTGTAAAGAGCGTTTAGCACTAGTGTTTTATGAGCAGCTCAATGGTTTCCCACTATTTCTCTGGGCACGACCAGACATACGTACAGTCTGACATATATATATATACACAGGAAGACAAAGCAGACTGGTCTGAACGAAAGAAAGGAGGAATCGGAGGGGGGGAAGTCGCCACTGCCAAACTTCCAATCCTCTCTTGTCCAGCGTAAATGACCATCAATTATACACCAGCAGAGGAAGTCGACTGCTTGGACGGTCCACTGAGACGGTAATGACAGCTCGTCATTTGGCTGATCATCCCATTTTGTTGTTTCTCTTCTTCCACAACATCCTTTATTGTCCTTGTAAACCAGAAAAATCCACAAGCATGAGATGGAATTCAAATGAAGAAGCAAAAGTAGCTTAATTTCCCTCGAGGTAATGTTTCTGCCATCAGTCGAGTCCCCGTTGAACCAACAGCGCAGAAGTAAGACGCACACATCCTGCCATAGGAGGAACATGCACAGGTACTGTACATATTCTGATTCTCATTTTCTTCATTTATAAACTCTTGTTTTTGTTTACCCTTTGTGCCTCAGCCAGATAGTAGTTTTTCTCTTCCTTGATGCCACGCTGGTCAGCAGTTGGCCTGAGGGCAGGTGGCAGGAAGGACGGGCTGTGTGGAGGTGCTACTGGATTTGACAGGCGGTGGAGGGGGCAGCCTGGCAGCACATGCAGGTGGGATTGACTGCTTTAGGCGGGATCAGATCCAGGTCTTCGTCATCTGGAATCTCATCGAGCCGGTACCCGTCCTTCAGGAGCTGGATGTTCAGGTCCTGGTTGATTTGCTGCAGAAGCAGAATAACAAAAAGAAACATCAGCGAGACGGTTTTATCAAATCTTACGACACGCAAAGTTACTGTCATGGTTCAAGAAATATTTATCATTGATCCTTTTTAAAATCTTAATGGCTCAAATCAATAAAACTTTGCAAAATGCAGACATTTTGTCAAACAATCAGGCTGTTGATGGCGATGAGTGGAGGAAAGAGGCAAAAACCAAACATAAGAAATGAAGTGTGGGCTGTTTGGATGGAAATGATGGAAAAAGCAGGAGTGGGCCAACTTCAGCTCCACAAGGGCCGCCGTCCTGCAAGTTTTGGATTATTTTTTCATATTTATGCATCAATATGTTTGACAAGAAGCTGCTGAGGAGAGCCTTTTCATTTGAATCAGCTGTGTTGGATCTAAAACCTGCAGGATTGCGGCTGTTGAGGAGCGGAGTTGGACACTCCTGCCTAAAGGAGACAAAACACATTACTTGGATGAGTGCACGTAGACCTGGTGTGACAAAGGACGACGGTGTTCACATGGTGATGTTTGTGGTTTTGCCAGATGACGCTGTGAAACAATATAATATGTGTATAGATACCTGGTCCCTCAGACATCTCACCTCGGCTGAGGAGTATCCTGATGAAGAGTATCTGGACATGTCGAAGTCATCATCACTGAAAGACAAGAGACATCTTAAGCTGGACACAAAAGATGACGGCTGTTAATAAAACAAAAAATACATAAAAGTAACCAGATATAACTGTCCTGTAATACATCTCAGCTCGATGCTGCCTGAACTTGTGGTTGAAGTGAAACGCTCACACATTTTAAAGTGGACGACTCCAGTTTGTTAGCCTGACTTGTGTAATAAGATGTTTTATTAATAGTCTATAGACTCTGCTTAGCCTAAAAACCAAAAACCTCCAGTCAGCAGGAAGCTGCGTCTCCAGTACCCCAAGAATCAAATCAAATCAAAGATACTTTATTCATCCCCGAGGGGAAATTCAAGGTTCAAGCCAGCTCGTCCAAGGTTTGACATAGACATGTAGCATTAATGACAAAAAGAAATACAGAACCAAACTGAAGCTTAGGCCCCGCAGCCAGTTTTACCGGCGCCGCCTTATAACAGATAAGACCAGCGATACATTAGGATCATTGGGGGGGGGATCATGTAACACTCATGAGGTGTTTCAGACGTGCTACTGTAGAAGTAGATTGTTTGTAATGAAAACATTTCTTTTCCGTATTTACACTTTACCCAACTCAATCTGCTGGTTTCCTTATATAGGCTATTGTGAATTGGTTTCATTATGTTTTTTTCCATGTCTGTAAAGCATCTTGAGATGGTATTGCTGTGATTTGACGATATATAAATAAAATTGAATTGAATTAAATTGAATAACGTAGATGGGTCATGTGACCACTTTGTTTCAAGTCACGATGGCTTTTATTTTGAAAAAAAAACTGCTGCTTATCACACCATCGTAGGCACAAACTGTAAATCTCTCACCGTTTCAAAAATACAAATGCATTAGTAGTTAACTTTATCTTATTGTTAAAGCAGTCCAAGTCATCGGGGATGTATGCAAACATAAATAAATACATTTCCTTAATGCACTGACTGGAAAAAGTTGCAGGAACTCTCTAATTTCAGTTACATCAGTTGCTCACAAAGACAGGCACATTCAGGAAGTCTGATAATTAGCATCACGATCGATTTCTAAACTGCCATAAAAATCCAAGAGGATGACGTGTGTTGCAACATTAGCAGTGAAATATGTACCGATTAGAAAGTAACTAGTAAAGCTCCCAGATGGGTGAAACAGAAATGAAGGGAACTGTTTAAGATTCAGAGTTTTGGAAATCAACTAGCGAGATATAAAGCCAAGACGGGCTTCGCATCAGAGACATAAAAAGGAGCGTTGCATGCATTTTCTTGATCTTCAGCGTTGAACCTGCATATTTATATTTATCAGAACAATTTCTCCGCTGCAGCAGAGTTCATGCCCATACGGTATGCTTCTGGTAATTCCCATCAACACAGTTTTATGCTGAATCTGTTACAGGTATGACATGAGAACAGTTGTCAAAATGAACTAAAGATGATTCTTAATGAACATGTGGGGATTATGGTGAACAATAAATGTGTCCGTTTTCTGGCACTGCAAGAACAGAGCGCCGCACCAAAACACTAATGGCTCAAGCAGGGAACGAGACTAAAGTTTACCACAGCCACAAATAATACCAGATTTGATATGAAAACCTTCACCACACACACACCGCTCCTAAAGTGATGCAGGTGTGAAACACCATGTAGTCATGTCATGTTTTCATGCTTAAAAAGACTGACCACCGTGCTGCACAGACACCACACAGCACAAACAATATTTACAAGAAAAACACTGTTTTATGCATTGGTCCCTAGAAATGTAAAAAAGATTAAAGTCTACAGTAAGTGCTGCAAATATACTCAATAAATGTGTTATAGAGGTCTGAGATGTTCAAAGAAATAAAAAAATAAAGGCTTTAAAAATCTACGGTTTGGCTGCAATGCCAAAATATGCACAAAAAAGGCAAAAGAAGTGTCATTCAGATGTTACTTTCTGGATGACAAAAGCTTTAAATTACTCCAGACTACAGTCGCTGTGACAAAGTTAACCTGACAGCACACCAGTCAGACCAGAGGAGATAAATATGCTTCAACTTGACTCATAGCTGCAGATGCACAGCAGATTCTTCTGTGCAGGTGGGAGGATGACAAGATCCTGCTGACATTATTAGCATTAATAAAATGGATGAATGATCAGATTCTATTTTAACTATCTTTTTCTTATGTTAACCCAGCTAAGTGTCTGATCCCCATTACCGAGTTATCCCACCGCCCCGCACAGAGCCACACTGTGCAAAATGATCGCACTTGAATCGAAAACGTGGACAACAAACGAATAATTGTCCAGAGTTGTTGTGAGTTACGTAGCTTGTCAGAGAGTTTACATGATGCAATGCATGATGTAAGCTTGGTAGGCGCCCAGAGATCTGGTTTTACACGAGAGGGTTTGCCTCATGGCGACATGTGGCAGGAGGGGGGGTGAAGAGTGGGGCTCATCTGTGTCAAATACAGACCTGCTGGTACAGAGAGGGGTGGGAAGTAAGCGCTCTCTCTCTGAGCTGCTTTTGCCTGCCCAAATCCTCACCCCGCTGTCCTCTAATCCTGAGCCCTGGGAGAGGCTTTGCCCCCTTTTTAGGATCCCTTCTGTTAAGAACTCTGTCAAGTTGCTCTATAGATTAATGCACCATGAAGACAAACAAAGAGGTCCACAAAAACAAGACGGTTTCTCTCTTCAGGTCATCTCTGTTCCTTAAACATACATGTTTTCACTGGATTTCATGCGCTGCGCTTACCTGTCAGTGTCCAGCGCTACCAGAGGCTTCTCGTCCGGGCTCTGGTCTAAAGAGGAGTAGCCTTTGTTTGGCACCACCAGCCTATAAAAGAGTCCAGCAAACTTTAATGGGCAACCAGTAAAAAGTTCCATGATGAAACAAGAGTGTTTGTTGCAAATGTGTGTCTCATTAAATCATAAAAAACAGAACACTGTATTTCTTCTAAGTATGACATTAAGTCCCCCAGAATTAATCTGCAGCCTCCGCACTGCTGGCAGAGCTAAATTATCTTTCCGCCTCAGAGTTTCAGGGTTCAGACCAGTGGGTAGCCTTTCTTTTATTTCCACTAATCCACCAGGGAGTGGGATTAAAAACATGAGCCAGTTGTCAATGCTGCAGGCTGAAGCAGGTTTATGCTCCGTGGTTCGGACTCTTTTTTTTTTTTTTTTCCCCCCACATTCATGCTTACAAATCGTCTAATTTCTTTTCTCCGAGAAGCCTTGTTGTGCACTGATTGGATATAACATTAGGAAGTTTGCTGGCATCCCAAGCTGGCTGGCAGCAATTAAAGCCTTAAGAAGCACGACACACTGTTGTCATGCTTTTGCTTTCTGAGTCGGCCGCAGGATTTTGGGCTGAATGGTCCAAAAATATAATGCTTGTGATGCTAATGAATGCAGAATGTAACATTTGTGGTTGAATTAGTCGACATAACGGAGAAACAAAGAGGCAGTGGAAGTTGTTACCTTGTCCTGGCATTCTTCTTGGGTTGCTGATTGACAGGACTTCCCACGGTGCCATTCTTCACCGATGCCTTCCTGGCGAGATCCCTCTGTTTCTCTGGGCAACACAGGATGTGAGGTCATCAGTAAATGCATCAGCTGAGGTAAAACCATTAACATAACAGGGGACTGTGATGTGATAGCAAACCCATTATGAAGCCATTTGTGATAGTTGCTCACAGAGTCTCTACTATCACATGAATATATTGATGACCAGAAAAGCACTTGAGGAGCGCAGACCTCCGTCAAGCAGCTCATTTCTACCCTTATTGTTATTTTCATAGTCCAACATTTATTCTGCATGCATACACTATTAGACTCTTACTTTTTTTTGCATGTTTGTTTTATTTGTTCTCTTGCAGTGATGAAAACTCCAAATATCAAAAAAATTTTCCTGTTCCGGATGGTAGCATCCAGAATTTTGCCAGGATCCAGATCCAGCTTTGATAAAATCTTGTCAAAGCTGTTGTGAACTTCTCCTGCATCATTCGGCCGAGCACCCTGGACATTTATTGTGGTGTTATATGCATTTATACTGAAAATGACCCAGTCTCGCAGTGATAAAGAATCCTTCAAAAGCTTCCTGGATCCAGATGGAGATCCGAATCACTCCCAACATTTAATAGAATCTAAATTAGACCAAAACCAGACAAACAAACAGATAAAGGTCGGCAGTAACGTCACCTCCTCTGTGGAGGTAAATATCATTAAATGATGTCATTGTCTAATATAATCATTTCAATCTCAGGATACTATTGAAGAAATCAAGAAAAATCTGGGATTTTTTCATTAGATCAAGTGATAAAAGTTCATCATAAGGTGTTTACAAATAAATCTGTCTGAGAAGATGGATGAATATGGCTTTAGTAAACAGTTTTCAGATGCTGAATGGAAGATTTAAGAACAACACTGGAAAACAAGCTTTCTGCACACAACTGAATAAAAAGAGGAGATGATATTTCCTGATTTACTTCTGATCATCTGACACTGTTTTTTTTTTCTATTCTTTTACAAGCAGTAAGTCAAACATTTGTTTTCTTTGCTTATTAATAAGCCTGTAATATTAGATGTGAAGTCATGTCATCCGTTGATGTGCATTTGAAGTGCTGGTTAATATACCTATTTGGACCTGTAGCGGCGAGGGCTTGTAGTTCATGGCCACAGTCTCCCCCTTATTGTCGGGTTGTGCCTCTGAAGTGGAGGACGCTGCTGGGTCCTAGAAAAGGAGATGCAGAATGAAGAAAACACTCCATCTGTACACTAATAGTCCAGCTTTCTAACCTGATGTGCTGTAGAACCCCAAAAAACCCTGTTAGAGGGGAGAAAGGAGGGGTGTAGTGTAAATAAATTATGCAAATAAAAACATGATTGCAAACCGTTTAAACACTACAATCACATGGGGATTTGTAGTTAATACCACAGATCTGTTCCTGCTATGCAAGATCACTTTAGCACTCAGACTCACCAGCTGTTTGTCACCGTTCTGCTGAAATGTAAAAGTTCCTCCCTCTAAAACAAGTTAGCACCAAATCCATGCACACAAACACCTTAATTTTTATATGATAGACATTGAATTAAGTATTGATGACAAGCTTCTTCTCCCCTTCAGACCAGTGGATGTTTAAAGACGAGGAAAGTTTTCCATTTTGCATGTTTTGTCTCATATTTCACATGTAGCGATGAATTGTTCGCTGGCAGTGATTTTCATTATGGCTGCACAACATTGGAAAAAAACGTCAAATTTACTGCGAAATGAAAAAATACAAAAATTTCAACATGACGAACGGTACTTTAGGCCTATCGCAATAAGCAATAAGTCAATTAATCGCAGATAAGAAGAAATGTGTGCAATAAGTTTGCTGGATGCAATCCTTTTCATTTGTCTTTCTCTCTCTCTCGAGTGCCACATTTGTTTAAGACAATATTAACTAAACACAGCAATACAACAAGCTTCCATCTTCACATCAACTTCTGGGAAATAAAAAACCCTTAACAAGCAGGCTAGCTCCATCTTCCCGACTGTCCACGATCACTGCGGTGTTTAACCAACAGATTAAGTACAACCAGGACAGTGCAACATGGTGTACACTCAGTGTGGTTGTTAAAGCGATGCTGCCATTTAACATTATTAAAAAAGGTGAATTTTCTAAAAATATTGGAAAAATTTCACAGCCAGTATGAATAGCCTGGATGAACATACATGTTAGAAACGGCAATTCCACAACTTTACGCAGACATGAAAAATGACATTTATCTTTCCACCTCTGGTCAAGTCCAAACCTGTCCCCTTATATGAGCTTTACTATAGACTATGTAACTGTGTTACATGATGTTTAGAGACTATATGTTCCAGATAACCACGTCACCAAAACCCCAGGAGAAATCCTGATCTGTTGCAGCAGACTGGGGACTAGATGAGCATAAACTAGTCTGCACATAAAGCTAAATGTTCTTTAGAAATTAAAGTTAGTTCTTGAAATGGTGTACTTGCATTATTATGGCATCATTGTTATTTTAGTTGAAAATGGTCTCAAAATGACAACAATAATCGCTTAGAGCAATATTATCGTCTATCGCAATCATTTTTGAGACAATTAATCGGATGGCAAAATTTGTTACCGTGACAGACTTGTGATCTTGTCCCTTTTTTGTTACATTTACATTTTCTGTCTGTAATTGAGAGTTTTATTTTTGTAATCTTTTATTGCTTGCTTTTCCTGTGCTAGGTCCTGAGTAAATATTTCATTTAGTCATGTTTCATATAAATAAAAATGGACGGGCTCCCAATCTGCATCTGCATGTCCTCGATGGACAAAAGGAAAAAATGAACATATTGAGTTCATTTGCCTCCTACATTGCAGGAGCTGCAGTGTGACTATTGGACACACACACATTGCAATGACAAGGTATATTGTGCACCTCTAATTTTCATAAATATTCCTGAGCCCACAATGAAACTTGGTTTTCAGCCTCGTCTGGTGTATATATAGATTTTTATCTGAATTCTCTGAGCTTTCCTCTTCATTTTTACTTTAGAAAGTGTATAACATCAACCACTATGTCATATTATCAATAACATGAACCACGGTGGGTCCCTGACCATCCCCAAACTGCTCCAAGGACACTAAAACATGGCAACCCACTGCTCTCTAGTAAATCTACAGATGGTAAAATGCAAAGACTAATTTCCCAATCAGGATTAATAAATTGAAAATACACCTGGGTTTTGTTTCTCAGCAACATGGACTTCCACCACTGCAGTTTTCTACTAAAACAGCTCCAAACACTTTGTGCTTTGCATCCACAGGGTCAGTGAAACTAGCACAACAGACTCACAACTAAGATCCCAAAATCGATTCATCAGCAGCCAAGAGAAAACAGCTTGCTTCAGAGCGTGTTTGTGTAAGACAACCTGGCAAGATCACACTAACCTACTATAGCTGCTGTGCTGCTGCATCAATAGGCCCGAGTGTTGGTGGATCGCTCTCTCTTATGTGTGAGCAAGTGGTGATGGCCTGAAGGGGCGGCCTTGTGAGAACAGAGGGGGCTGCTGTTGGTTGTCTGGTTTCCCCAGACTGAGAGAAGGGGAGCTGGGCGACGCTTGGCCTGCTCTACTGACAGAGCTCCATATTATTTCCATCCTACAGGCCTGCCCTTGTTGCACGCTTAGAAACGTCACATGCACAAGAGCTGCCAGGCATGTTGCAATACATCCAGCATCTCTGCTTCTGTACTCAAAGAACTCTCCAAGTAATTAAACATCTGAAGACACACAAGCTCAGGCCTGTTCTTTGGATGAGAAACATTTCAGGCGACATTTTCAACGCAGATTTAAAAATAATAATAAAAGAGGAGTCCTTTAATATTTTATTTCTTCTTTTACATTTATTGTCAACCTAGAAATGAAATGTTTACTGTGACAGAAAAGTTACCTCCTTCCACTTCTCCGAACATGGGAAGAATTACCAATATCACTTTCATCAAGTCGCATCTGGAGACAATGCAGGAAGACTGAAACAGTCCATATAATACACACAAGCAGTGGGAATCACAGCACCCGGATGATGTATTCTCTCTGTAACAAGCACGAGCCTTTTCTGCTCTGTGACAGGCTTTTCCCTTAGATCATTAGGCTTACCCTCTGGATTCCCCCCCCCCCTCCTTTTCTTTACACTTCCCTTCAGACAGATATTGTGATGATGCAGGATCACACCGTCTGTCAAATAAGTCCTTTTGAAATTTTCCAGGAGAGCTGGTGGTGAATAATGAAAGGGATTCCTTATTAGGCTGCTCGTGACAGAATTTGCCGCCACTTCTAAGAAGCAGCAAAAAGCTGGTACCCCACGATAAACAAAGCTAAGACTTTTTCTGAGTCTTTAAATGCAGCATATTTCTGATTAACAAAATGAAGCCCTTTTTGAACAGGTAAGAGGGATTTAGAAAATGTCTAAAACATATTTAGATATTAAGGAAGAGCCGTTAGACTCCTGAAGAACCAGACAGCTGACAGCTTCTAATAAATGATAAAGTGCTGGCCTATGACTATGACGCTTGGGGCAACGCATTTTATGTGTAGCAGTAAAACATGGCCTATCACCCTGATATTCAGCATGTGTTCACACAAGCCTACACTCATTCATGATCACGTATGCACACATGGGTTAGAGAAATGACCACTCTGCATCGGTGTCATCTGTTTCCCACTGGTGACTCCTTCTCCGTCTCTGATGATGAAGAGCTACAAGGTTGCTGAGACGGCATAAACACCAAGCGATTGGTAGGATTATGCATCGTGGCTGCCCTCTGACCAATAGTAGCCAAGACTGATACATCAGGTGACCATTAAAACAGCTGAACGCTATCAAAGCGGGTGCATAGTGAAATCTGTGTGAACTGTGCAGCTGTAGTTATCACTCTCAGATGTCCTCGTATTGAACAATCTGTGATTGTTTGCAAAAAAAACAAAGATGTCTATATATTTTACAATTTCACTGGGGAAAACAAAAGGGGGAGATAATTTAAATGCATCACTTAATGCTGTTTTATTTGAGCAAAATTGGCAGGTGTAAAGTGTATTCATCCTGTTTTTGGCATCATAATTAAGTTATTAGCATTAAAATACACAGCCACAGCACCTGGGATCCTGGTACGACTGGAAACTGTGTAAATGTGCCAAGAGGGGGTGTTTGAGAGGTTGCGATTGTAAAACACACAACCAGAACATCCAAAAATCCTCACTGAGTGACAGACCAATACAGTGTGAGATATAAATATTATATGTTATGTTCAGCTGAATAAAAAGAATTTTCAATCAATTATATATCACTCAATGAGCATTAAGAACAGAAACTAACCACTGACACTATCTCTGGTTTTAGTCTGAAAGCCACAAAATCTTGGTAGATAAAAAATGAGGGCATACAGATAATAACGATGAGAAGAAGAAAAGGACGAGGGGAAGCATGGATAGGATGGACTGGGGAAGGAGAAGTCTGCTTATGTTTAAATCCCTGAGGCAAACACTTAGAAAGTGGAAGCTTTCAGAGACGATGCAGAAAATAAGGCCAGTTTTCAGGATTGTTTATAGTTAGAAGTTTACCTCAAATCTAACTAATCACAAGCTAGTTAAAGGAATAGGAACAGTTGTTTAGAATAGAGTATAATAATAGAGTTTTGCTGCAATAACTGGCTACTGTTGGACTATGCAACAGTATTATTGACAGATCACTGGTCATTTTGAAGCAGACACTCCTCTCACACGCCTGATAATGGTTCAGTGTGTGACAGGGCTTTAAACAGTGATCCACTTCACCCGATCGTTTGGTCTCACACCCAAGGCCGGATTATGCAATGGGCATTATGGGCACAGGCCCAGGGGCCCACGCCCACCTGGGGCCCATGTAAGGAAAACACCAGCAGTTTGGACATAAAACAAAATGTACATAGAAGCCAAGCATTACACCACAGTGTCCAGTGTGTTGCCATTGGTACCAATGGCTGGGAGATGTTAGAAAAGTCGTTTCACAGTGTATCATTCACAATTTTCATAATGTTGCGGTGGGAAAGGGGGCCCCTGGAACACTCTGGGCCCAGGGGCCTGTGCACTTTTAATCCGGCCCTGCTCACACCCATCCCGACCCAAATAATACGTCACCAAATGACTAAATGTAAAAATAGTGAGCTTTGCCAGCAATTGATGCAAACAAGCGCGTACTGACGTGGGTTTCACAGACTCTCCATCTTGGCAAAGTGCGTAGTTTCATTAATCCCATGCAATAAAGTGAATTCTTCTTCATCCTTCATATGTTAGACGCGTATCTGTGTGAATATTCAGTAGGGAAAGCGATGGTAGCCATCATTTCATCTTAATCTGGTCCCTGCACACTCATCATGAAGATCCAGTTTGTTCCGAAGATGCAAATAGCAATCCGTTAGCTCACGCACAGATTATGTGACACAGCTGTCACGATTAAATACAGACCAGACAGGAATGTTACATTTGCATGCGATAGAGACTGATTTGCATAACAAGATGTGTTTTTTGTCTTTCCTCTTACCAAAGGCTGCGTCTCTCCGTTGACAGGAGGCACCTGGAACCTGTCGATTTCTTCCATCATTTTGGCAAAGTGTTACAAAAACGACGTAGATATCTAAAATAAACGTTTAGTTTGATCTAACTCTCCCGGTTAATGGTGCTCGGCGGTCGGGATCCCTCGTTCATCAGCATGTTAGCAGCTCGTTTTCCTCCATCCTGCCTGACAGAGGTGACTCGACAGCAAAACAGCAGTACCGCCCTACTTCCGGGTCTATTGAATATTCATGAATGAATCTGTCCAATCACAGAGGAGTACACTCGGAAATACGTTATGAACTATTTTCATCTATATTCCTTACTGTTTATCTAAAGTCCTTACTTTTTTTTTCCCTCAATGATTCGTAAATATGAAATTATATGGAAGATTTAACTCTCTGGGTTTCACAATCGTAACGTACGTGATCTCACACGTGCATATATAGATAATAACATTAATAATTCAACGAAATAATAGGGGAACTGCTTCGAACGTTTAAGTCTGTTAGTGGCTTTTGTCATCTTTTTTTCTTAAAAAAATAAGCTGATTAAATGAGAATTTAACAGTTTACAACAAAAAAATATGAGGAAAATATTGTGGGGAACTATCTTGAGTTTTCCCTTTGACTCTTTGATGAGGCGCAGCCGCAGACGAATGGGAACTATCTTGACTTTTCCTTTTGGCTCTTTGATGAGGCGCAGCCGCAGAGGAACACTGGACAAGTGGTTGCCCTGACAACCTATACACCAACGGCTCCTGCCGCAGAGGGAATTCCTCTTGACGATGTAAAAGTTTCTCTTGAGATATTAATATATATATTTAAAAACACAAACTTGCTTGGCTCTAAATTTCTTCAAAAACTGGAAACTTTTCGCAATGCCCGTTACTAATAATAACAATGCATCACAAGCAAAAAAGGTAATAACATCTTATTTAAGCTTGCGTTAATTAGCTAAGTAGCGTAGTCTTAAACGTGAAAATCAGCTCTTAACATGAAAGTTAACTTTGAAAACTGTCGTGTAGTTAGCTGTCATTTGTTTAATTGTTTTATTTCTATGTTTATTTTGTTTGTTTGTTTCTTTTTGCACAGGGCCCAAATGTTCAAAAGGGTCCTGGGACCAAGTCAACCAAAGCCCCAAGTAAGAAAAAGGTACGTTTTACTTACAGGCTCTCAGTAAGGGGTTGCATTTGTCACAACTAAAAGAAACGTATGTAATTACAGACATGAATCTTTCTATGTGTGCTATCATAGGATGAGGACGAGGCTGTGGACATGGGTGATGGATTGGACGAGTGGTCTCCTGGGAAACTCCTTAAGCCTGCAGATCAGCTGGAGCTTACTGAGGCTGTAGGAGAAGGATGGGGATAGTCATGGATGAATTATCACAGAATAGGCCCATGCAGATCATTAGTCCTACACAGGACTGAAAAACCCAGAAAGAAAAAGACGTTATGCAACCTCAAGATGCTTTTTATGGTTGTTGTGTGTCTCCAGTTATCAGAGATACAAATGATTTTATAAGTTTTTAAATTACTTTGGGTTTATTTTACACATTTTTTGTGACTCTCTTAACACTGTAGTCCATTTTGGGCATATTTTATATATCTTGGATAAAATAATGGGTTCTCTGACTCCTTGAACCCCTGGGCACATTTTAATAATCCATCTAGAGAAATATGCAATCTCTTGTGTTAAGACAAACACATGGTGTTAACTAATGCATATCAAACTTTGTATTGATTGAGTTTTACTCATTCATTCATTACACTAATACTCAGTATCTCTGTACTGATATGAGCAGGAGCTCAAAGAGGAAATTACAAGGGTCCTGACAGCCAACAACCCACACGCGCCACAAAATATAGTGCGCTACAGCTTCAAGGTAAGAGGGTAACAACTCCAAGCATACATTCACTACATTTAACCTTTGAATCCTTCTTTCTAAAAAAGAAAACATCCCAAATATGTCATTTGATTCTGTATTTACAAATTTAAAGGAAATCTTTTTCAGTATCTTAAATCTTGAATTTCATGCCTGCAACACACTCAGAATAGTTGAGATATACGGATGCTTATCCTGATGTCACCCTTGCTACTACTACATTACACTGGGTACCAAGGATTTACATGTTACATTTTCCAAATTAATCTACATGTTGTGTTTATGAATACAAGATTTAGGTGTCTGTTTTTTTTCATCATGATGCATCATACATGTTAAAAACAGACAGATCTGGAACAGGTACACTCTGTGTAAATGAAGCCATGCTGTTGGCAGGAAAAAATTGTCTAAGCGATAGCATAGTTTCTCTTAAACTTGTAAAACCTGCTTCTTCATCATTAATACCTTTTACACATGCCGATCACACATTTTATTTACTCTGATGCACATTATTACCATCACAAATTCAGATTTTTGCACCTTTCACAATGGTCATTTATGGTCATTAATAACCAACATCCCTTTTTCTTCAAAGCAGCTGAAATGTGGAATTATCTGACCCCAGGCCATGCGTCTTTTATCTTTCTCCATCTGAGATGAGCCATTGCCCAGAAAACTCAGCTGTGTTTCTGAGCAGACTTGATATAAAGCTGTTTTCTTGTGCAATACAGCTTCGGGTCATATTTCTGGTTCCACTGATCAATTTTATTGAGTTATAACAGTTTTCCAAGGTACTCTAGAGACAGAGCGGGTATACTGATGATGTTAGCACCATGGATTCTTTTGCAGTGCTGGGCGAGACTTTGTGCACTGAGATTTCCCCAGATCTCCTGAATTTTTTTTACCTTTATATCCCTTCAATTTATTTAAAGAACAAAGCCGTTTTGCGATTTGGAGATACAGTTCATGCTTTGTTTTAAGTGATCAATGATTCTCTGATGGACTACATTTAGAAGCAGGAACAACCCATTTTTGGTTGGAAAGACTAAATCTTTGGCAAATGATGCAGGATTATTTGACTACCGTCAAATGAAAAATGAAAAGGATTTGAAAAAAAAATCAGTGTTTTCTCCATTTATGAAAATTTCCTGGCTTAATCTGGAATGAGGTTTGTAGCTGCCAACATATGAAATCCTTTAGTCACCTCACAAGAAATGTTGATGCTGTAGATTATTTGAAACAGGCAGATTATCTTGCTTCACTTTTATTTCCTAATATCAACCCAGGAGTAACATGTTCTCAATGAACATGTTTTTAATATTTGTTGGATTTATCATAGACATGTCAATAATTATCTTTTAATACCAGTTAAATAAAACCAAACTGAACAAATGTGTTTTCTGCCTGCATGTTTGATGTTTGTCTCAGGATCGTTCCTACAAAGCAATCAGCGTTGTGGATCAGCTGGCCATTCACTTTGTTTTGGAGGGTAGCCTCCTGCATCAAGACTCTGATGAAGCTCGAAGATGGAGAGTCAAGGAGGGTCTCGCTGAAGGTAGATAATGGTGCATACTATGTATGTTTTTATCTTGTACACAGAGCACAGATGATCCCCTGCTACTTCCCCAGGCAGCTGCTATGTTGTAGTGCACACAAGGAGCCTCTAGATGTCACCGACAAGTTGTGTAATGAAAAAATGAAAGAAAATATCTACAGAATTTGCATGTAGAGTGTTGCTTTCTGAACTGTCCAGTGTGTACATTGTGTTCAGAGAATAAAACAAGCGAAACTGGAGAAGAATCTGATGAGGATCACGCAGAAACTGTGGTAAAAGCACATTTCTCTCACAGGATTGACACCACTGTCTTGTGTTGCGCATTATAGTGTCTTTGTTTTGTTTCAACAATGTGTGAAATAGGCATGAACAATTTTTACGCACAAAGTATTTACATATTAATTTGGACTTAAACTGCAAGCTCCATTTGTTGACTCCCCACAGGCTACACCTGTAGAGGATGGAGGAGAGGTGGAGGAAGCAGGAGAAGATGACAGACCAGACAGTACTGTCTCCAAAACTGACAAGGAAGAGCTGAAACTTAAAAATCAGTTCAATTTCAGCGAGAGGGCCTCCCAGACACTCAACAATCCATTCCGGGTTGGTAGGAGCAGAGTATTTAGTGCTCTGCTTGATGCTGACCGAATATTTTTACATGTGAAGTGATTGGGAGAAAAGGCTGTTTTAACAGACATATGGTCAGATATTCAGGGTCTCAAGTGCTGATTGTAGAAAATGAAGTCATTTTCCTTCTCCTTCAGGAAAGAAGGTGCCAGACTGAACCTCCTCCACGCAGCAACTTCTCTTCTACTGCTAATCAGGTACTTCAGTCCCCAACTTGTTTAACAGATCTGCTCTGGCCTGGCTTGTTTTCTCATTGCTGTGCATCAGTGAATATTTGCTCTTGCGTGGGATGACTTTAATATCTGGTGTCTCTTCAGTGGGAGATCTATGATGCCTACCTGGAGGAGCTGCAGAGGCAAGAAAAAAATAAAGAGAAGCAGAAAGCTCCACAGCTGAAGAAGGATGGTGAAAAAATGAAGAGGAAGGTGATGCTGATGGAGACTCAGGTTCATTGTACTTTACTGTTTACTGGCATTCATGCAGGAATACAGCAAAATGAGTGTGGTGTGTTTCCTTTGCAGTGTTTTTATGTTTGTCATTTTATAATTTAATCACAAATCATGTATAGCAATGTGTTCATTAAGTTTTTTTCATTAAGTATCTTCATGTTATTTTTGTTAGAGCGATGACATCAGTAGAGTTGGCAAAGCATCCAAGATCTTTGAACGAATGGTCAATCAAAACACATTTGATGACATAGCACAAGGTATCTTCTTTTCAATACAAGGGATGCAATGTCAACTACAACCCCATTTGATTCTACTTTTTGCTCTTCTAATTTATCTTTTTTTATGCCCCTTTAGATTTTAAATACTTTGAGGATGCTTCTGATGAGTTTAGGGACCAGGAGGGCACTCTTCTGCCTTTGTGGAAATTCCAGTATGACAAAGCCAAAAGACTTTCTGTCACTGCCCTCTGCTGGTACGTCCCTTTATCAACTCTGCTGAAATGTCTTCTGAGTATGGCTGCCACAAAAAAGAGGAGGATGACTGAGCGAGCAATCTATTCTTAACAGGAATAACAAATATCAGGACCTATTTGCTGTGGGAATGGGGTCATGTAAGTACAGTTAGCATGGCTTGTTTATCCAGTGTTTTCATTAACTGGTTTGTCTTTGTATCCTCCAATCGTCTGCCTTGTGTGACTGTCCCGAGTAGATGACTTCACCAAACAGGGTCATGGCATGCTCATCTTCTACTCAATGAAGAACTCTGCTTTCCCAGAGTACATTTACCCAACGACGTCTGGCATCCTGTGCCTGGACATCCATGAGCAACACTCCTACTTGGTGGCAGTAGGCTTCTATGACGGCTGTGTGGCCGTCTACAACCTGAAGGTGGAAGGAGTGGAGCCTGTTTATAAAAGTACTGCAAAGACTGGCAAGCACACTGATCCTGTCTGGCAGGTGAGAAGGGAGGGGGCATGGCAGAAGTGGACAGGGTGCTGGGAGCTCAGTGTGTGTCTGTGTCTCTGTGTGTGTCGGCTTGTCCATATATAGTACCAGTCAAACATCTGGACACACAATACACATTAAAATGAATGGATAAGTGTGTCCAAACTTTTAACTGACTGCTGGGACATTCTCCAGCTTCCCCGCGACCCTTAATCGGACTACGCGGGTAGGATAATGAATGAATGAATGGATGAACTTTTAACTGGTAGTTTTTGCATTTGCAAGTTTTTTTTTTCTTCACTTTAAAGATTTATGTAGAATTTAATTTGAAGCGAGAATGGACTGGTAAAGCATGTTATTTATCCTGTCCTAATACAGAATTTCAGGTAGTGGAGAATGAAGGAAATGCATGACATATTAATTTGTCAAATATTAATTTGTTCTGAAATTAAATGTGTTAAAAGTGTTAAATATATGTATATTATATGCATATTCTATCCAGGTGCGTTGGCAGAGTGATGACATGGACAACAACCACAATTTCTATTCTGTGTCATCTGATGGTCGAGTCGTCTCCTGGACACTAGTCAAGGTTTAATACGGAAATATGTTTAATAGCTGATATATTTAATAGCAATATGAAAGTATTTTTGTGTTTGTTTATGTGTTGGTTTTTCCAGCATTTGTACTTGTCAATAACTGCATCACTCTGTGTTTACATGACTGCAGAACGAGCTGATCTTTACAGACATCATCAGACTCTCAGTGAATGGTGCCATGTCAGAGGGATCAGATGGAGCACAGCTGCCCAGCATTGGTACAACTTTCTCACTAACTTATTCAAACATTTATTTGGATTTTCTGTAGTCTAGTATATCAGGCTGGTGTCTACAACAGTGTGTGTCCTGAAACTTCTTGTGTGCAGCTTGTGGAACATCGTTCGACTTCCATAAACAGATTGACTATCTGTTCTTGGTTGGCACTGAGGAGGGGAAAATACACAAGGTATGTAACGAGCGTTTCACCACGCTGGTTTGGCTGGATGACACTTCTGGAACTGCGTCAAGCAAGCTGCTGACATGACTCACTTTGACAGTCATACCTCCAGTGAGAGAGGAAGCTCGAACATTTCCTTTGGCTAAATTTGCTTGCTGCGTATGCATGTCTGGTAGCTCCACAAAGAGTAAAGTATTTGTCACCCCACATATTGTCTAAAAAAAGAAAAATATGAACAATTCTGCGATTACATATTGTAATGTTTCACACAATGTTCAATGTTTCAAGCAGGTTTAATTACAGAGGTTCATATTTTTGTACTTTCCTGAAGTGTAATTATGATAAATTATAAATTTAAGCCCAAGTTCCCACATCTGTTTAGAGAAATTAAAGCTTTTTTGTATTACTCTGAAAGCAGGTTTCATGCTGTCAGATGCTAAAGTTTGAGACATACAACTCATGTGATCTCTCTCCATATGCCCCCTTAGTACTGGTAAAGCTCAGGGAGATATGTCTCGGCATATTTTATTGTAGTTTGTTTTCATTTTTGTTTTTTTTCCTCATTAATCTACATTTCTATTTTCCCGTGCCCTGTTGCTCCATCTGTTAAGAAATTATTTACTTTTGCTTCAGTCTTGTTGAAATGGCTTACCTGCCTCTGCTTGTCAACCTGCTGACACACAGATATTCAAATGTGTGATACATAATGATCAGTGACAGTAACACCAGCATAAAAGACAGATTAAAAATCAGAAGATATTTTACCTGGATGCAGGTAAAAAAAAATCAAATAGTCAGCAAAAATCCTTCCCGAGGTTATTTTTAAATTTAGCCAAAGTTTGGTAAATCTTCATTTATCATAAACACCAGTTTTGTACTTCTTCTCTGTTGCAGTAAGTAAGGGCAAGGTAAGGCAAGTTTATTTGTATTGCACCTTTCATATACAAGACAATTCAAAGAGCTTTTATATGAAACATTAAAAGCATTACAAAAAAAAAGCATAAAAAAATACAAATAGCAAAACCACAATAAAATCATAAATTATATTAAAATAGTTAAAAGCAGAATTAATTACAAGTTACTGTGCAGATGTCATGCGGAGGCGCATGAGAAAAGAAATGTTTTTAACCTGGATTTAAAAGCAGCGTTCACTCCGAGTAACTTGCCATTCCTTTCTCAGCTTCAGCTTTCTGACTTTTTTTAATATAAAACCTCAACCAGAAACATTGCCTCAAGAATATTAGTTTTTTATGTTTTTCTAACTTTTTTTTAAATTATTAAAATACAGACTTTGCATTTATTCTACAGTGTTCCAAGACTTATTCAAGCCAAGTCCTGGAGACCTATGATGCCCACACCATGGCAGTAGATGCTGTAAAATGGAACCATTTCCATCCAAAGGTTTTCCTCTCCTGCAGTTCAGACTGGACTGTTAAGATTTGGGACCATACCATAAAGTAAGAAACATGTAAACTGGTTTACACTTTATATTCGCTCACAGTAACCACAACATATACATTATACCATATGTAATAGTCCTCATTGCTATCCATTTCAGTTTCTCATGCATTTGTGATAATGATGTGCTGTGGTACTAATGACTGAAATGATCTTCCCACTGTATAAAGGTAGCAGGGTTGAAGCTGCTTAGAGATCATGTATTTGTTGCTGTACTTTGGACTTTGCTTGCTGTAGAAGCTTAAAACTCAAAGGGACAAAAATACTCTGTATTAGAGTTTCCTTTAATGACTTAATGTTTTTGTTGTCATGTGAGATGTATTTGAATGGTTAGTTTTGTATTGTGGTGGTGTTCAATTTGTCGCTTTACTGGCTTTTAGTGGGAAGAAAATTCAAGACACATTTTACATCTCACTCATTATGGAAAGCAATGTTGCTCTTAGTTACAGAATGGAAACATTTCCTCTTTATTGCTGTACAATTGTCTTTATCTGCACTACTAATACATTGTGCAAATATTTATGCACACTGTGAAGTAGGTACAAGATAATTACCGTTGCTGTAATCTCTCCATGATATTGCAGCGTATTAGTCTTTATTACCTTCTTCTACTTGTTCTGGTCCAGCATAATTTTGCTGGCTCATTTGGCTAACCCACA
This sequence comes from Telmatherina bonti, assembly GCF_933228915.1. Lineage (NCBI taxonomy): Eukaryota > Metazoa > Chordata > Actinopteri > Atheriniformes > Telmatherinidae > Telmatherina > Telmatherina bonti. The sequence goes on along the minus strand of NC_136624.1, from coordinate 37,401,195 downwards.
GTGCCTCCCACATCTTGTCAGCACCAGCAGCTTGACTGAATAATGATAGTAATCATTTGCCCATTATGAGAAGCGTGTTTTTCAACTGATCTGTAACATCCTAAAGATACCAAACCTATTGTTTCTAGGAGAAAGCAATTTGATAATAACTGAGTGACCAAAATCTCAATTTGTTGCTTTCTGTTGAGTAAAGTTTGTGTGAGGTGTGAAGTACCAAATGCAGGAGTGATTCTGGTCACCTCCTAATGCTGAACACATCGAGCAGGTGTAAAACGATTAAGGAGAGGCTACTGCAACAGTACATGCTCATTATAATCAATGAAACGTGCTGCACTGAGAGTAAAATTACTGTGTAAAGGACGGGTATGCTCTGCAAGCACGAAAATAGTTTTCTTTTTATGTTTGCTCAGACAGGAAGGAGCTGCAAAATGTCCAAAACTTAAGCTTACTGTCTTGTAATTGCATATATTGTTTGTGATTACGCATTGTGCTTTGTTCTGTAAAATTTATTTAGTTGTGATAGTTATATCCTAAAATTACTGTAATTTCCAGGCGATAAGGTGCTTCTTTTTTCACATGATTTGAATTCTACAGCTCAAACAATGATGTAGCCATTGTATGGATCTTTGCTGGCTAACAAGTCATTTTGCACTTTATACACTACACCCTCATCAAGGAAAACACAAGAAGAAATGCATATGATGCAGCCTTCGAGTTAAAGGTGATCGATGTGGCTGCTGAAGAAGGAAATAGAGCTGCTGCATGCTCAGTGAAGCTTATATTTTAGCTCAGAAATAACTGTAGCATACACAGAAGCTGAGTTTGAGAGGATGCTGCTGGAGGAGGAAGACCAAAAACTAATGACTAAAGAAAAATACTGAACAATGAAAACTGAGAGCATGTACATACGCAGATGAGTGACAAGAAAGCAAGTTGGTAATCAAAGACAAACTCAAAGATAAAGGTAACCGAGCACTTAAGGACAATGCAAGGAAACAGGAAGGCAAACCAAACCCTGAAGATAAGAACCAAAGGCTGAAAACTGTGAAACAGAACACAGGAAGCACAACTGGAAGACAAAAAAAGGATTTATTTAAACTAAAAAGAAAGTAAACCACGAAACAGAGTTTAAACATGAAAAGGCAACATTCAAGTGCAACTGTGAGATTTATTATATCCCAGAAATAGAGTAATGTGGGTTGTTTCTGAAGCCCTGACTACATCTGGCAATGACCTGTCTTTGATGATGTGATTAAAAGTGTGCAGCTCGAAGTGATTCAACTTCCACCTAAAGTTAGAACGCATCTCTGCAAATGTTTCCAATAACCACCGATAATCAGATCTGATTATGGTTGCTACACATGTCTTAGATTGCACACATCGCAGCAACTATAAAAGTATTAGTTATTAATGTTTCTGCAAAGTCCCCATTTACATTTACTAATCTGAATAATTTTTATTAAAGACAGAGATATGAAAAAGCTTCCAACCTGCTTGAGTTGCATTTAAAGCAGCATTTTATGCTTCACAATTCAATGTGAGAAAAAAGTAAACCAGAGAAACTAGATTACGTGATTGATTTATTGTGTCTGAGTGTTCCTCTAATGACCAAAGACATTCAAGCATCATGCTTTAAACCGCTGCTGTTTCCATTAAGGCATTTGTTCATCATCCCACTGACTGAAAATGCAACTCGACTGCTTCTTTAAACACCCATGAGATAATGCTTTTCTCTTCTGCTTCACTTGTCACCATTCTATATTAAAACACTGATTTTGGTGACAAGAAATATTCAGAACACATGGTGCACAGAAAGGTGGAACACCAAAGACCAGGTAGACAAACCGATAGCTTTAGATCCGTTGCTCGTACCTGTTGTGTTCAGCGTCCCCGCAGCAATACAAGCAGCGCATACAGGGATTTCAGAATATTTAAACACAGGGAAAAAACAGACTAATAACAATTAAATAATACCAAACAATAAAGGCACGTTTATACATTAATCAATGACTGATTTTAAGTGGATTCCTTATATCTTTATTTGTTTCTCATAGACATACCACACCCTAGGAGTCTTTGAAGCTTTGGGTCACTTAAATTCTGCCTTAAAGATGCTCTTACGTTGCGTGTTTGCTTAGTCGCTCGCTAATTAATAAGCTTACCTTTCTCTGCTGTTTTTGGGATGGAGGCCCGGTGGTGCCATGATCCATCTGATAATACAATGACAAACCTGCTTTGAGTTGCGTGCCACATATAAACATTGTGAGGAAAATATGTGCATTCTGTTAGATCACCAGGCTCTTATGGGTGATAGGTTCCTGAATGATCTTTACAGCTAACTACAGAATAAACATCTCATATTGTGCTAAATTTCCTTCCTAAAAGTTTTCTAACGTAGCTTGTATGTCGGGACAAAACTGTAAAAATTCAGTCACCTCTCTCGCTTGCTCTACTTTTTAGCAAATGTTGTTCTCAAAGTGGTGAGTCTGGGGTCTTTCCCTTTGTAACCTCATGAAGGGAACAATCTTTTTCCTAATTGTCTCAGGATCTTTCTCTTTGACATCTGTAAATGATGATTAAATTCACAAATGTGTTGCAGTCAATGGTATGAAGAAAGAAAATATATATATTTCTTTTTGTATTCGCAGCAGTCCGATGTTCACCGTTGACCTGAGTGCAGGCGTTGGAGACGTTGCCTGGTCTCCGTACTCCTCTACTGTGTTTGCTGCTGTGACAACAGCTGGAATAGTAAGAGTTTTTTTTGTTACTTTTTGCACAGCGTGACTTAACTTTTAAACTGTCCTGGTTGTCCAGGCATCTTTTGTGTGCTGCAGTTTGTGAAATGTACTTTGACTTATCTTGCATTCGCTTGTGCTTTCAAGTGTTTTGCATTTTTAGCTGAACTTAGACTTTGCACAGGCTGCATCCAACAAACTCTGCTGCATATCTGTATGAATTTATGATATATGCATATATATTCTTCAGAAAATATTTTTTGATTTCTTATTTGCTTATTATATAAATGGTTGAGTAAATAAACTATAAATATGGTGAATAAAATGATAGACAAGCTTTACAGCAGACTTTGACATAATGTTTTTTCAGTCACATGCCATTGTTTTGTTTTGTTTTTGGGTTGTTTTTTTTTTGCCTCGTAACCAAACTTGCAAATGGAAAACAAGACAATTTTATTATATCAACAGGAACTGGGGCACTTGATTTATTTTTATTAAAACCAAAACTCTTAGCTGTGAAAGAATGATGTGTTGAAAAAGAATCAACAACATGGCTAAATCTAAACTCTGTATCTGTCCAGGTTTACTTCACTGTTGCTGTTTTTATTTATTTATTTATTTTTTTATTTCTAAAAAGAAATTCACGTTGTGATATTCTTAGTGGGCACGTTGAGCCAAACTTCAGTGGCTTATTCTTCGCCAGGTGTTTTTCTGAAATGTATGTGACTGGAAAAGCATTTTGAACCTCCAGTCTGTTGCTTGTTATTCTAGCGTTTTATGTGGTATTACAAATACCACAGTGTGTAATGGTTTTTGGGTTTCAGTTTGTGTAGTTATCATGTTTTTTTCTGGTTTCCTGTTTTATTTTGCAGCTTTTTCCCTTCTGTTTTCTGTTAAACTTTCTGCTCCCTGTTTGATTTGTTTATTGGCTTTACCTGCTCCCTGTTATACCTGCGTATGTTTACCCCTTGTCTTTGGTTCCTGTTGCCTGTTCATTGTCGTGTTTTTCCATCCTATTGATTCTGTTTGATTAGAACCTTATTCCAGCACAGGCCTGCCTTGTCGGTCTGTGTTTGGATCAACACCGCGTCACAGAAACTTGACATAATGAGACATGACATGAGGGTGGTTTATGATTGATAGACAAACTCAGTACAGAGCATCATGGAAGGTCAGTCAACTGCTAATGATGACAAAAATAAAGACCTTCCACTTTCCAAATATGTTTAATTTTCATGAGCAAGAATACAAACTTAAGTTGAGCATTGCAATGTTTTGAAACTCCATCACTAATTACAGCTTTGAAATTTACCAAAACATTCAGTCAAGAGTTTTACCAAAAGCCTGATTTTTATCATCTTATGGGATTAAATTGAATTTAAACAAAAAAAGAAAAAAATCATTGAATTACTTTTTCCCTCCGCACACATGACTGATCGTCTAATTACAAGGTGCAAAGATATATGACATATGTACATGTTGACCACTGTTATAATTATTGTCACACATAAATCAGGGCCCACAGATGTTGAATGAAACCGTTACAATGTAAAATAACATGAGCTTCTGATTTGACTGAACATGTAAAAAAGCCAATGGTCACCCTCTGTACTATCTGCCCCCTCCCACTTTATATTAAGTCTAATATAGTTGTAGACTCAGTTGGCTAAATCCTGGATAAGCCTTAGATTCATTTTCAATATCCAAACTTTCTTTCATGTAACAAATGAGCTTCATGCTGGGCCATTAGTCATTGATTTCAGCCAAAAAAGTAATTTTAGTGGGTCCTTTGTTGCCTATCTCCACATATTTTCTTAGTATGGCTGCAAGCTGTCCCCATCTGTTTGTCTTCACAGCCTGCGCCACACTATAAAAGTCCAGAGTGTTGTGTCTGACACGTTTCCCGTCCAGTGTGCCAAATGAAGTGGAGTGAGAGTGACGGAGAGGAAATGAGAGCTGTGCAATTTGAGAGACACCTTCTGTGATAGTGTGTGTATGTGTGTGTCATGTCCTCTTCAGCGCCAGCACTTTGTTCACCAGAGGCACAAGATGCACCATGATACACTCATCTTTCATCATGTAGATTATTTCCCAGTCAGGCTTGAGTGTTGATAAGACTTATAAGTAAGGACACAGATAAGCCAAAACCGTTTTATAGAGCACAAGGTGCAAGCTGCATAGATAAAATTCAAACAGTGTGTTTACACAGATCTTCCGCAGGATTGCCATTCTATAAAGCATGCTGGGAGTTGTGTGTGCTGTAATTTAGACTCTGTAACTAGATCACAAGAGGGCTTTAGTTGCTTAAACCTAAAAAAGAACCATATGTGTCTTTTAAAAGAAAGGAAAAGTGACGAGTCATTTCAAGAGTCATGCAGATATTAAGGCTGAACTCTACCAGACTTGTAATCCTGGTCAGGTTTTGAAGAACGACAGAGTTCTCAAATTTGTTGCATGATATTAATTGGCATAATTTCTCCCAGGATAACCGTTTTGTTGCAGCACATTTGTCATTTTTTCTGTGACAAGTATCTGACAGAGCTGAAGTGACTCATCATGAGATGTGAACTCCTTGACGTGTACTCCTGATGACAACCTGGCTTTCTGCTACTTCTGCCACCCTGCAAAATGTCAGAAACACAATAGCGTGCGTGTTGTGTGGGTTTGTGCATGACTGCATGCACATGTTCAGAAGGTTAATGAACTGCCTGGTAGGCCGAGGTGTAAGAGTGACACACGGTTGTGTGGTGCAAACAAATTCTCTGTGTCTCTGTCCCTCCGTCTGAGCTGACTGTTTTGGACATCAAGTGTCTGGATGAACTGTGTTTTTAGTCTTCAGAGCCATGTTTGCTCTGTCTTGTGCACATTTGTTTAACCATTTTCATACATAGCGATATTTATTGTTGTTGTTTTGTTTTTTTATTACAATATTTTAGATTTCATTGTTACAGAACATTGACCCAAAGCAATAAAATCTTTTTTTTTTTCACTTCAATATCTTTGGATTGCGTGTCATAGTTAATATTCTTGTCATTTCAGATATAACACAGAGAAAATTGAACCCAAATTGAAATTTTCCATCTGTTTGAGTCTGAACAATATATGCAGGCTTCATTTTGGAAAAGATATTAGGTCACAAATATCACTTCATCTCCCTTAATATGAATTTTCTAGTCATCTTTATCTGATTTTGGTTTCTCTGAGAGGTTAGTTCAGGCAAAGGAACAACATGCTGGAATTCTAGAGTCCATGTATCATGAAATGTCTAAAAATCCTCAGAGAAGCCCAACTATCCAACAGTACCTTATTAATATAAAGTACAGGATTGATGTAGGGGCTTGTACAGCACAAGGCTCTGTATTTGATTATATCTTAAAATAAAAGTACAGTTGAACAGGATTCACAAAGGGGGAAAGAACAGCTCCAAGATACCAGATATTGGGTTTAGCTCTCATTTAACTTAATATGACAGTATTATACACCTATGTTTTTTCACTCATAGACTTTTCACTGTTGGCCTGGCGACCAGTTTGTTTTCTACAGACTGGTTTCTTTAGCATCACCGTCATCCACCAGTTGGGCCTTGTGATAACGCAGTCCCATTTCATCCTCCCTGTAATGCAAGACAACAACAATCAGACAGGTTAACCGTGAAATTAAAGCTAGTCATTATGCACATTCTTACACAAGAGGTAGTCAACATCGTAATCTTAAATGCTACCATGAGTGAGAAAAAAAGTTTTTTTTTCTGATTAACCAGCTCATTTAGGGTGTTTGCATTTGCGTCATACTTTTTTTTTTTTTTTTAACTAGAGATGAATCACTGAGGCTTCCCAACCGCTCTGTCTGAAAAATGGTTCATTTCATGACGCCTTTTGCCCTCAGTTGTGCCAAGTTGATTAGTTTTATAGTATGTATACATAAATTATTGTGCAACACTGTTTAAAATGATGTTTTCATTTGATATTCTCATTGCTATACTATTTAAACCAAAACTTAAGACTTAAAGCCTGTTTGATTAGCTATTAATGTCATGCCTTACTTCAGCTGTACTCACTCGGCTTATCCTCCCTCTCCAGCCACAGCTGCACCTGATTACATTAGATCACACCTGTCCCCAATCATTACCATCCCTATAAAGGCAGATTGCTCTACCTGTAGTCACCAGTGTGTTGTTGCTCTGGGAGTTTGTTTTTTGTTTTTTTTTTTGGTTTGGGAAATAAATACGTCTTTAACTCTTGACAACACCTTGGCAGCGTGAGTCCTACCTCAACACATGAAAAGAAACGTCTCCTGTCCTGTGTTTAATCACCTTTTCTTTTGAAGACAACTTCATTTCTTGTGTACTTTTTCTTCTCTTCACTTATGTTTTATTAGATTCTTCCACTGCATGGCTCTTTAAGTTCAAGTATTCTGTTGTGAGTCAGACATAATGTTGTATAATGGAAGAGCGACAACATACTAAGAGAAATTTACAGTATTATGCATTCACATTTGCAAACTTCGAATCTGTAAAAGTAGGTTGTCTTTATCTGAGTCACAGCTCCAACTGTGGTGTCAATGTAAGTTAACAAGTGGTTACACAGTACTAGATTACCTGCAAGGCTATAAAATACCACGAATTTCTCTTTTTCTTCTTTTTTTTAAGGGGACAATGCATATCATTGGACACTAAAAAAAAAAAACGTAACTATTCCAGAATCAGCCAGTAAATAATTTCCATCTGTAGTAAACAATATTTAAAAATCGTGACAAAGACAAATATCATCCACACAACCTTTAAAGACAACAGAGTGCTTGATTAAAAAGGGATTGGTAGTTATATGTCTGGTTTCTCTTTAGCTGTTTGAGTTTTATTTAAAAGTGAAAACTTCTCCATCTTTACTCCACATTGCAGTTATTTTGAGTTTTTTTATTTAAACATACTGGCAAATAAAAAGGACGTAAAAATAATTGCAACCTTTTAAAACCCATTTTAATTCTTTATGTGGCACTAAATGAAAGCTGGAAATTTAAATTTTCAACCATAGAAAGGAGTTTTTGATCATATGAACCACATTTCAAGACTTTAAAACTTGGATTTTTTTTTCATAATAACAAATTGTATAGTAGGCGGTCAGTGCTAACATTTTCTGATTTGATGCTGAATACTAATCTCAGTGAAGTAGCTGGGACGTAGCCTGATCTTTGATTGGCGTGGTTCCATGATTTCATGGACGAGCATGCAGAGGCATTTTGTTTGTCCACTGAAGTGATCAAATATGGTCATTAGCCCAACAAAGGGTTAAAACTCACTTGTACTCGTCAGCCTTCAACCCAAAATGAGACTTGTTCTTATTTGGTTTTTATTTTATTTTTTTGTCTGGATTTTCTTTTTTCCCCATGTTTTAATACTTTTATTATATTTTATTCATTTGAATTGTTTTATGTTTTTGTTTAGCATTTCGTTTAGGTTTGGCTGATGTTAAAACATATTATAAATAAAATAAAAATGATGATGAGCAGAAGGTATAGATGAAGGTTTGCATTTTAAAACCATCTGCTGTCCATAACAAACTCTCTTTTTGTGCACAATAGCTTATCAGTTTAAACAATCAGTAACAAAGATGTAGTGAGAAATATGTAAAGTAGTCGGGAGGCATCGATGTGTGCGGCTGTGTGTAATTAACAAACCTTTTTCTCTTAAGAAGTCTTTTAATGATCGCGACAATGAAAACAATGAAGAGGAAAGCAGCAACACATGTCAGACCCACCAGCCACGGTTTAAGAGTCACAGATTTAGATCTTTCTGCTGTGAATGATATTAATCATGATTAATAAGGATATTTAAATGTAACAAAACATAGTTTACAGATTTTACAGTAAAAACCAAAATCTCTTTTTTTTCAGAGACCATTTAATGTAAAATAAATATGTCTGTATAATCTGACTCAAGATTTAAACAGAATAGGATCTTGTTTTTTTTTTTCCCAAATACATTTTCTCAGTTTATTCCATTTTTTTCTTAACAGCAACAATTATTTTAGCACAACAGCTTAAACAGGGGTTGTCAAATGTGAGTTTAGATGTTTACCTGCTCCAACACAGTTGTTTAATATCAATGGATCCAGCAACTTGTTCTGCACATTTTTTTTTCTTTTTTGTTTGTTTTTTTTTTTTTTCATTTTAGTCAGCTGTGTCTCAACAGGGAAAATCTAAAACCTGCAAGACTGTGGCTCTCGAGGACCAGAGTTTTAGTTCCCTGAACTAAACTTATTTCCTCAAAAGCTTAAGTTATGTCAAACCCTGTAAATACCCCATTAATCTGAGTCAGGTTTGATAAAACAGAACCTGCAGGACAGTAGCCGTCAAGGACGAAAACTGGACGTCCCTGTTTCAATAATGGAAATTATGGTTCCCAGACAGTGGGTTTTTTTTTTTTTTTTGGTTTTTTTCATTTCTTAGAAAATATGGACACACATTTTTTCTATTAATGAGAAAAGAACTATTTTTTTAAAAAGTTTACCGTTTTCAGCAAAGCAGCCAGTGGCAGACAGCAGTACACACAACACAAGTAGATTCATCCTGTCAGTCAACGTGGCAGAAAACACTGAATATTCAGCTCAGCCAGACTTTTAAGAAACAGACACACACTGTGTGTGATGAAAGTCTGCAGCATGTTTATCTGTAAGTTGTCAAAGTCAAAGTCAAAGTTCATAGTCCACTGGAATATCAGCTTAGAAAATTGGGTGCGTGATCCCATTTATTAGTCATATTAAATACTAAACACTACCTGCTACAACATCAAATAGAGAAATTCTTTTCTGATGTGAACTTCCATAAATAATCTTTCATTATCTAAAAAATAGATCAAATTTCCATTAGAAATTTTCTTAGAAAGCCAGTAAATGTGTTTTGGGTACATATGTATATGTACAGTGTGTGCATGTATGTGTAAGTGTGTGTGTATGTGTATGTATGTATGTGTGTATATATATATATATATATATATATATATACATATATATATATATATATATATATATATATATAAAATATACAGTATGTATGTGAATATGAACATGAATACATGTAAAGTTTAAATGTATTTAACAAAGAACCAAGGAAGAATAGCTGCTACGAGCTAATAGGGATTGAAATATAATAGAAAAAAATAGATTTTGTGGCATGTCTCTGCAGTTACATCTAGCTTTGAGCTTCAAGCCGTTCTAAAAAGCAGACCCTAAATATGTCTAAGATACCGGCCTAATTTTTTGTTTCAGTGTCATGTATTATCACAATATACATATAAATATATTTTGTAATTACTTCCCGAATCCACAGATACAATATAAACACACAGATAGCAGCGTTTAACAACACCCCAAAGTAGACATCTAAATACTCTGTTGCAGGAAGTAGTTGGGATAGTTTTAATCCATGCAAGGTTATGTGTATCCAAAGATTGCTGGTGTTAAATAATTAGCTGAAGGTCTGAGTGAATAGTGTCCCAGTTATTTTCAAAGCCCAGCAGCAGGAGTACAGAGCCCATGGGCAAGGCATTCAAGCAAGGCTGTTCAGGAGGTCAACACAGTGACAGAACAGGCAGGCAAGGCCACTTGGCCCGGGGGGGGAGAGGCATGTAGATGGAGTGGCTTTTGAGAAAAATATAATCAACACATGGACACAAAAAATATGTGCATACAATCTGCAGATGATTGCCCTCCAGAAAAAAAGGCCCTTGGGTTAGTTACGGCAGACGTAACAATAAAAGGCTAAAAAACTAAAACACCACTGTAAAATCCAAATCCTTGCAGTGTGCACGTGTAATACACAAATGTCTTCTTCTGAGGATAGTGCTGCAGAATTATGACCAGACTTGTTTGCTGCAACCATGTGCTACTGGCAGGTTTTATGCATTCCTCAAATGGGAAATACTTCATAGCATCAAGGCGCACTGAACGCCTCCATACTGGATGTTTTACCTGTTGTCAGGAATACTCAGGAACTTAGTTATGGTCTCATGTCAACCACTGGAACTGGAAAAAATGTTTCCATTCTGTTGACAGGTCTGCACTGAGTAGACTCATTTTTTCAGTCATTATAGCATTATTTCATGTTGATTCTTTTTTTTCTTCTTCTTCTTGTGCCTCAAATCCAGTTTTTTTTACTTCATATGACATGCAGGTGACTGCCTGTGGTCTTCTAGGTGATTCCCAATGGCATTAATCATCGAATGCCGTTTGCCATGACTTTGACTCTGAAATTCTGTGAACAGGGTTTCTAATTTTAATTAGATATGCAAAGGCAGTGGGAGGGTTAGACCTACCACTGATAGTGTGAGGTTCCATCCTGGAGGTGTTGATTCTGGGATGACGATGGCTGCAATGTTTATGAAAATTTCTGCAAACAGCTTGTGAGGTGACTTCTAAGAGCAATTTGGTTTAAAGTACCAAGTGCCGTAGCCTCTGTTGATGGTTGGAAGAATGCCAGTTAGCGGTTTACAATTTAGCCACATGCAATATTTAGGGTGGCATGAACCCTTTAGTGAAAGCTGGGAATGCCATACTGTGGCCTGCGAGACGACTCGTTCTGATATTCAGTTAAATTCCATCTCTTCCATGATCCGCCTGACCTATAAACCTGCACCAATATACAGACTGCAAGGTAGATTTTAAGCTCAGTGGCTAAAATACTTATTTTCCAGGATGGTGCCGTTGTCTTTTGGTTTTTTGCTTCAATTACTTGATTCATTAATTCCAGCCCAAAGAACCAGTTATCAAATAATTACCCATATTAACGACTAATGAGTTTCTAGGAATTTTGCCTTGGCTTGCCTTGCCTGATTTTTGTTTCAGTCTTTCATACATCAAGTTCAGCCCTCCTTTAATACGCCACAGCTGTTTCATGATTTTCTTTCAATAATTCCATTTTTTTCTAAATAAGTTTGCTTCAAAAACATGGCAAAATAGCACCCAGTTTTAAAGATGTCTAAACTTACTAGAAAGCAAATTATTAAATCCATTAGCCAAGAAACTTTCATAATGAAACTTGAAATGAAAAGAAAAATTGTGTAATGTGTGACTTTATGTTAAAGTGAGTTAAGCATAAATTCAACAGCAAATAGTCTCTGTTCCCAAGTTTTTGCATGAATAACAGATGTAGTCAGCGTGCACTGCAATCAGTCGTGACTAATGTTACATTAGTCTTTATGTATGAAAGACAAAAACACAGTTGTTAATGGCTGTAGTGAGAAGAGGTTAGAGAAAGTCATTCCACGGTGGAGTTTGATGATTGGCTACAAATGATAACTGTGAAGCTTTGTTAGGCGCTAATAGACTTAGACAGTGTTAACCTTAGCAGGCCAGGCACAGTAATTTTTCTGATAAAAGAAGTGGGCTGCTCTTTGTGATGGGCTCATTTGATGTCAACAGATTGTCTAAACCCACTCATGCTGAGAAAAGAAAATCTCTCATCTGGTCTCAACTGAATAAAGATGCCTTAAAAGATCACAGACGTCTTGGACCAGCTAACACATGTGCATGTACACTGATGGGTATTGAATTATTAGGAACACCCTTCTTTTCACCATATGCTGACTGAGTTTTGCACCACCACCCTCTTTTTTTCATATAATATGACCGATAAAAGATCAGAAGAGGACTTTTTAACCAAACATAAATCACAGCATCGGTTTATCTGTTCACAACATAGCTCAAAAAGTTATGGATAATTTCTGAATAAATTATCAGGAAATCTCACAATTCGAATAAGTAACAAGTAATTGGGTTATTTTTTTTCTTTTTGGTGGGGGGATCATTTTTTGCCATAAGAGCATCAAAGTGGAAAATAACCGAAAACTACTTGGTGGAAGTTTGTGCTCTCTGAGTGATTCTGGTTTGGAGATAAAATCTAAGGATTGAGTGTTCAGTGATTTCATAGAAGACGTTTTACTTCCAGTCTCACTAAAACTGAAGTGTTCATATATTTAGACCCGTTTCCCCCAGTCCTGGTCCTCAGTTAAAACAGCCCTGCATGTCTAAAATTTGGTTCAGACAGAAGGATTATCAGATGTTTTTTTCCCTAATTTTTTGTCTTCCCAACCAACGACAGCCAACACCCGATTATCTGAAGTTTCATAAGATTTTTTAATAAAATGATCCTGTGGTCTGAGGTGTGTTAAGAGGGAATTTGTCCAGACAATTGACTACAAAATGTGTTGGGGTACAAGTACTTAATCACAAGTATTAAACTTATTAAAATATTTATGACCAAAAATCTACATTTTGTGGGAAAGTCGACATCTGCCGAGTCATGGATTTATTTATTTATTTTTTTTAGTTCTGGATTTTTCCTTCATCAATTGTCCCAAGACCACCATCATTCCCTCATCTTGTGTGTCCTCTGCCATTGTGTTTATTCAGTTGTTTCATCTTCGTTTTTGTTGGATCACATTCGATCACGCAAGATTTTTGGCTCGGAGGACTAGATTCTAGACTGCCTCAAGGACAGAATCATTTTGTCTGTAGTGCGTTGTGCTGAGATTATCGAAGCAAACCACATACAATGCAACCAAAACTTTAATTCCTGTTTTTTGTTGTTTTGTTTTTTTTTAATCTGAGTGGGGTCTCTAACAGGTAAAAAAATAATCTTAACAGGCCACTCATTTAATTTATGTATGTTAAAGTAGATGCACTTCTGAAACATGTGGTACTCGAGGATCAGGACTGGGAAACACTGATCTAAATGACAAAAACAAGTGTATGAATATTTAACAAACAGATACAAGAATACTGCTATAATAACTATTCTCTCTCTCTCAGGTTCACGTCTTTGACCTCAGCATAAACAAATACGAGGCTATTTGCCAGCAGCCAGTGGTGGCCAAAAAGAAGACCAAGCTGACTCAGATCGACTTTAATCCCATCTATCCTGTCATCATAGTGGGCGATGACCGAGGGCATGTCACCAGCCTCAAACTCTCCCCTAACCTCCGCAAGAAGCCCAAGGTAAGAATCTATACAGTGACTTAAGCTAATTTATGACGCCATGTTTCAAATCCATCAAATACGTTTAATCTATTCTATTCTACAGTCATTTATCAGACACTTTTATCCAAAGCGGCTTACATATGAGAGTGAGAACAACACAAACATGAAATCAAACCGTAGAGGACATCGTATGAAGGTGCTAGTGGACTGCAGTTAGACGCAGGTGTTGGCATGTAGCGCTACGGGCTATTATTCTTCTTCCCCACTCCACAATATTCCCTATGTTAAAATATAAAGGTCGAATGCCATAATATTTGTTGCAAAGAACTGGGTTAAGTTCTCCAACTTATCTGACAAATATAGTTAAACTAAGTGAGGAAGTGCTCCTTGAAGAGCTGAGTCTTTACCTTGCTCTTAGAGCAGATAAGGACTCTGCCGATTGGACCGTTTGTCAAGTCGTTCCACCATCGTGGCACAACAGAGGAATAGAGTCTGGTTGGTGATTTAGTCCCACGTAGAGGTGGAAACACGAGGCGTCTTTTGTTGGTGTAGCGGAATATGCCTCTACTGATTATTAATTTATTTATTACCTTGGAGCACCACTCATCACTTTTAATTAACCTAAGATTCAGGAGGATGAGACACCTGAAATAAACTCAATTCAATAAACACAGTCTCAATTTAAAGGAGTAAATTCTAAGAACAAGCGAACCAGAAATTGTGCATTCAGAAATTATGACAAGAACGGATGAATTTATTACATATTTAGTGACAATGATGATAAACAACAAAGTAGGAGAAACCAAACAGTTAAACAGAGGTTATTAATGGAATGGGTTCATGAATGTCTGCATGGGTTTTCAATTCTGACATTAATAAGGAACGCTGAAATTAATTAAATGAGATGGAGCAGGAAGAAACTGGTTGGAATTTAGCAAATAAATCGGGATGATTATCTTACTCAAATCTTTGATAAGAATGTGTTCAATAATTCTAAATTTGGATAAGAATTCAAAATGAATTATTTAGTTAGAATTTGATGTACTGGTTTGGGACATCACAAATGTCAGAGCGCTATCAGATCCTACTTGGACGCTGGAGGTCCGGAGTGTGGGTCGAAGCGGGTGGTTGGTTCCCTATTCGGCGCGTTTCCGGGGGATTGGATCCTTGGAGCATCAGAAGAGGTAGGTCTATGCAGCTACTCTGGGCTTCTGGGTCCGTTCAGCGGAGTTCCAGAGCGACGTGATGATGATCCAGATTGTCCCAAAAATAGATAATTCCAGATTTTACGTGTAAAGACGCAGTGGAAAAAATTGGAGCTACAGTTCTAGTTAATTACTGATCTCTGGGGGGGGGAAATGACTGGTTACAAATAAACACTTGTACTTTCTCCCGTTCGGAAGAACGGAGAGGTAAAAGGCTTATAACGAAATTAAACTAAGAAAGAAAGAGTGAAAAAGAGAAAAACTAAAAAGAAAAAGAAGACCAAAACTAAAAGGGCAAAAGCAGACTGAAAAGCTGAGGAAGTCAGGCTGCAAGTCTAATTTAAACAGACCCGCCTTTCGAACTTCCAGCCAATCATGAGTTGCTTCTGTCAGAAGCTGACCAACCTTATCCAATCAGGTCAGCTCGAGTTCCTTCCCCCTGCATCTCATTATTGTTACCATGATACTCAAATTCTTTACTTTGTTTCGTCTCCAATACACATCAAATCACATTCTTAAGAGTTATGCAGACTCCTCGTTTGCTGGGAAGAAAAGCATTAACTTATAGTATTACTTTCACACATGAAAAGGTTGGCTACATGTATTTTTATGAAATGTGGATTAATTAATTGTCATGACTCGTCTTCATCGGGCAATAAATCCTAAAAAAGGAGAAATTCACATTTTATTCATTCATATTAGTAGCTTAAGAGAGGTCTGAAGCTTGGAAAACACAATCAAGATTATTTAATGCAGTGTTTATGATTAATATAGGTGTGTGATCAGTTCAAAGAATTAAATCACATATCAAGATAAGATAATGAAAAAGAAGAAATTCAATCAAAACAATTAACCAAAGTCATTTAGACCAAGTTAAATCGGTTCGACAAACTTGTAAAATAAGATCAATGAGGTTAAGCATCTAAAGTTTCCCTTAATTGGGGGAAGAAGTTTGAATCTCTTTCCAGTCCCCTTCTCAGTCAGGGGAGGAGGTGTTCTGGCACCATGAAGTCTGGTACTTTGATGAAAGGTGTCATTTTTGACAAGAACCAGGTTTGGTCAGATGCGACTCTCGGCATTTCCCTGACCTGCAACTATAAATTGCGTTCCACTTAGAAACCTCCCTTTGTTGATGCAGCTGCATTCTGTAGAGAGGAGGGAGAGTGTAAATCTCTGAGTGTTGTCCTCCTTTGGGTCAAATGGTCACCCTTCTCGTCCTGTGTGGACCAGTCTTACTGCAGAGAGAGAGAGATGGGAACTATTGTTTAATCCAGTTCGAATGTCTCTTAATCCTGGAAGGCCAAGATCATTACATTGGCAACAGTCGAGAGGGAGTGTAGCTCTAGATTTCAAATACAGTCGCTTCACATCTTCATGAGGATGTATTAGCTCACAGCAGTAGTAGTCCTGAAGTCTGTTTTACTGTTCTGTAAGTATTCCTACATCTTTCTTGCTTTATTCATTTCAGCCAAGTGATCCACATCAGCGAGAGCAGATCTGATGATTTAATTATTTCAGATTCCTGACCTCATGTAAATCCCCCAGCTCCCAATCACACCATCATGATTACAATTAGTGTCATCATATTTTTCCTCTGTTTCTTTGCCAAGTGAAATGCCAAGACACAATTAGAAAGAGAAAAAAATATCTGAAAGCCTGAAAGCTCAGTTGACCTGAGGAGTAATCACAGCGGTCTTTCTGAGCACAGGAGGAAACCAAACGGCACGCTGAGTCACAACACTTTAATCACGGCCCATTAAGAGTTAGCACTACAGCCTCTCTGTTTCCTTCTTGCGGTGTTCACATCAGTGCAAACGCAGAGAAATTTTAATGAGTAAATGCATTCAAGTTCTTGACACACTTCATTGCACATGCTGTTGCCACGGCTTCATGCAACAGTTCCCCTTAAACCACAAACATAGTTGTACGATTGCTGCGCAACACACGCATCGACACGCTGTTCTGCTTCATTAGCGACCTCAGACTGCAGTCCGTTCAAGTGCAACTGGGAAATAATTGTGAAGTTCAGCACCACTGACAGCACTTTTTTGGAATCCATTGTGATGCATAAGGATGAAGAGCAAAAAACCCAAAGCAAATATTTTTTTTATTTTAAATCTGTCTTACAAAGCTAACATTTTAGCACTGTGGCCTGAAGGCAGTGAGGTCGCTGGTTCGATCCTCGACTCTGGGGTTTAAATAGTGGCTTTTCTGTGTGGAGTTTGCATGTTCTCCCAGGGTACCCTGGCTTCCTCCCACCGCCAAAAGACGTGCATGTTAGGTTAATTGGTTAGTCTAAAAGGGTCCCTAGGAGTGCGAGTGAGCGTGAATGATTTTGTTTCTCGGGTCCTGTGATGGACTGCCGACCATGACTGGGAGAAACTCCAGCTTCCCGCAACCCTTAACTGAACTAAGCGGCCATGAAAATGACTGACAAAAAAATGAATTCATATATTCAATAATAATTCAAGTGTTTTATTTTCCTGTTTGAAAGTTTACAAGGTGATTTTTTGCCAAAATACGTTTATTTCTGTTGATTATTTGGGAATTTGCTAAATGATCTGTGTGAGAAATTATAAAATATGAGCTCTGTGTTTTTTGTTTTACCATAACAACAGTGAGCTGTCATTTACTATTATTTGCTGCTGTTCTGCTCTGAGCCTGAAGGTGTGTAAGGTTTTTATGATGTGCGCTTAGCCTTTGTGTCTGATGAGAAGGAAGATTTGTGAGCCTGTTGTTGCAGAAACATTCTGTTGCATCACAATGGCATGTGAATTTTCTCATGATCTGTTTGGATCAGACCTTTTGCTTTATTCATCTCAAGTTAATTACGCTGACATATAAGAATGTTTTTTTTAGCCGTTAGCTCTGAATATGTGATAGTTTCCATGTTCACCTTATACATTTATGATACAGCAAATATCTGCTTTTCAGCTAAATTGATAGCAATGCAAGACCTAAGCATACATTTAATACATTTGTTTCTTTTATTCTAATAAACATACTATCCACAACACAATTACTATGTCAGATTAACATTGGCTACATTGGCAGCTAATGTTAACAACCTTCACCTTGGTGGAGGATATGTATTCGGCAGCATTGATCTGTCTGTCTGTTCGCAACATAGCTCAGAAAGATATGGATGGATTTTGATGAGATTTTCATGAAATCTCAGAAATAGATTAAAGAACAAGTGATTCGATTTTGGCGGTGATCTGCATCATTGTTTGGATCCAAGAATTTTTTTAAAGGATTCTTTACTACTGGAAAATAAACATATTTTTTGCCATTATGGCTTCTAACTAAACGGATAATGCTCAGAATCATTACAAAAATAGTAAAAAAATAAAAATGAAGGATGACATCATGGTAAATGTAAACAACAAACCCAGATTGCCGCCATTAGAGAAACTACTAATTTCTTTAATAAGAAACTAATATAAATTTGCTTCATCTTTTCAAAGTGAATGTTTCCAAGAAAAAGGATCGTAAAAGAGATACGGGGTCTGTCCTGATGATGGAAAAAGATGGTGATATTAGCTGGAAGTGTGCATAAAGTTGTTACCAGGTGTTCTGTTGGCCCTTTCAGGGTTTTACTTATGTGCGTGACCCGTTGGCTTGGCAAAGGTCAGTAAGCCCACAGCAGTAGGAGTTCATTTTAACACCATACCAAACTTGGAATATTTTCTTTATTTGGTTTATTAAACGTTATTTCTTCAATCTGCTGCCAAAGACAGACAGTCAAGAACCTTCCGTACAGCATAAACTGTTGGTATTGTTTCATAACTTCCTGTTTTCATTTGTCAAGAAAAAAAACTGCATATTATCTTTTTTATTGATCTAACTGATTTGACTCTGCAAACACCCGAAACATGTTATTACACATTACCTATTTGTTCTTTGAAATTAAACTAAAATTACATTTTTGCAGCATATCTATGGCATGTTGCTTTACATAAATATAATTCAGATTGTGTTAATTAATTCTAAAAATGTGTGTAACCACTGATCAAGATGATTAGTCACTTAAAGGCTTTTAAACTCGTTTGGTTTCATTGAGTGTCTTTAATCAAATCTAGTTCAGTAAGAAAAGACTGTACGTGTAGCAAATGAGCTTCTTAAAATATTCTGTCACAGAGGTGGAATGAACACCTACAGCAATGTGAATAAATGCTGAGACAGAACGCTTCTTTAATCCCTCGTTGATTTTTATCCATTTACACCATAATTTTCAATTCAATTCAACTTTTTTTTATATAGCATCAAATCACGGCAATGCCATCTCAAGATGCTTTACAGACAGGAAAAAAACATGATGAAAGCCAATTCATAATATCCAATATCAGGAAACCAACAGATTGAGTTGGAGAATTTAAAGGCCAATTGGCAAAGTTAACAAAATGCAAAAATAAAGTAATAAAACATTCTTCTGCTAATTGTCTTGCTTGTTTTTACTGTCTGATGCCTACTAGTAAGGGTTGCTCTTTTCATATTACGCTGTAAACAAAAGGTCAAGTCATTTTTAATATCTGTGTTCCTGTTTCTGTGTTTCTGTAGAGCAAGAAAGGTCAGGACCTGCCTAAGGGTCCAGAAGTGGAGGTAGCCAAGATGGAGAAGCTTCTCAGCCTGCTGAGGGAACCGGAGAAAATCCCAGTTTAAGGTGGTTTCCCTGCTCAGCATAGCACACTTCTCATTCATAAAAGCCCAACTTCTTCCATTCAGTGTTTGAAGTAAATGACATCGACATGACAAGGAACGTATTTGTATCTGTTTATTAAGATGCTTTCTGTCAATTTAACATTGAATGTTGATTAATTTTTCATATTCAAATAAAACCCCCACGCACTGCTTCTGCAGTGCTTGATACACATCACAGATACAAACAACTTGGCTGAGCCTCTCCACAAGGATCTCTTTAACTCCTTCCATATGCGCTGTACACGTTGACTGAGCTGAAAAAGTGAGGCAGAAAGCTGCTGCCAGTGAATGGGGAGACATATCAGCATACTAGACTGAGCACTTGTGGACTTCATCCAGACAACCCATCTTGGCAGGGATACAGTTTCTTTGGCACCTGTCCAGCTATCAACCAGAAGCCTTTTAATATCCCGTCCACAGTGAGAATTTTGCATCAAATCCTTCAATAGAGTACCACCCAGAGCTTTAATGCCCAACTGTTGCCACAGTGACCCAAATGCTCTTGATTCCTCAGTGCCACAGGGAGCTTCTCTGCCTTTCATGTCCTGCTGGGATCACACACAGCAGCTTCTCCCTCATGTGTGATTCATTAAACGAGCATTTTCCTCAACTTTAGTGGGAGAGAGGGATGTTCAGTGGAAATGCAGCAGCAGTTACACATACACATCATTACGACAGGAACAGGAAACTTACTGCTGCACAGCCTAAATATCGTCATCTTAAACTTTTCTGGAATATTGGGGCTCCATGTTTTATGATCAGGTTTGTTATTAGAGTGATATATTTGTTAAAATGCTTCTAATATAAAGTGATACATTGAAAGACATTTATGTTTTTACTCCTCATTTGCTGCATCTCTGTCACCTGAATGTCTGCATGGTTGTTTAAACTACGTATCATACAATCTGTAAACTCTACAACATGCTTTATTAAGTCTTTAAAATGCAGCACCAGTTATATTGGCTAAATAACTATGTTTGGTCGCATGCTTCTGTTGCAGTCTTCAGGGTCCAGTAGATTTAATCGCTCTGTATGTGAGTATCCTTGACTCAGTCCAAAGCAAATGGCCCATCGCCAAGTGCCAGAAGCAGATGTGAGTGTGAGGGTTGTATTAAAGAGGACAAAATTTCAAATGAACCTCTCTAGTCCTTATGTAACACCCTCAGCACAACGTTATGCCTCACAGTTCACTGATATTTATGACTGACAATGACACACATATTTTACACAAGCTTGAGTCCCTGTTATTTGCAAAAAACTGGTGTTTGGTTTTTTTTGTTTTTTTTTTTAGGCCACCATTTGAAATTAGGGGATATATTTAGAATTCTTCAACAACAGGCTGGTCCTTTTCCTCCACCGCTGTGCAGCCTGCATCAGTCCTTGTGACTGTGTCTTGGAGCCTTTTTCTTTGCATTAACTCTACATTCATTCTGGCATTCCCCACTGTCCTTTGTCAAACTAAAGGCTGGATTTGACAAGTGATGGGTGTTTAAAAACAGTTTCTTACTTCACCACAGTTCATCCTTGCCATCTTTGTGAGGCAAAGCCACTTCTGTCTTTAGATCAGCCTCTGGCTTAAAGGATTTTTCTTATTATTCCTTGCAGTCAGTCCTCGTGCTTCGCCAAGCTCCACTCACGTGGAGATGCAAGCTGAAACCAACACTTGCAGCTACATTTGACTCATCGTTCTGCAGTCAGGAGGTCAAGAGGTACTTGTGCTCGCTCATTTGCTGGGTTCCCGCTTCACTCGGTGCCAACACCGGCAGCCTCTCTGGGCTAGAAGGGACTCTGCAGGCTCGGTAGACAATTAGACAAAGCAGGAGAAGGAGGACAGCAAGGAATGTGTTGCAGGCTATAGCCACCAAGGCAGCTGTTGACAGTCCTGTCGCGCTTACAGAATCCATCATAAAGACTGGACGTGATGACACATAATGTAAGTTCTTCAGACGGTATGAGACTGAAAATTTAACTCAAAACTTATATGAAGAAGCTACTGGTGGTTTTCACTGATATATGTATTCATATTTATATAAAGCAAGATGAATAAAAGAATCACTCTCACAGTGTGAACTGTGACTTATATTTGGGTGAGACAGCAGCAGGGAAGTCTGTCTGTGGATCTTCCTGCAGAGATGAATGTTGATAGCTTCTTTAAGATGTCACATCACCACGCCATGATGCAGATGAGTCTGGCTGAACTCTGACAGCGATGTTTTCACTTGTCTGCTTCAGGAAAACAAGACTTATTTTCCAGCAAATGCCTACTGGTGTCTGTTAGAGAGGAACAAATAAAACAGTTATGAATGATTGAGCACAGACATAGCATAACAGATGTGACATCTACTGCAGCATTATACAATATATAATTTGCCGGTCAGTCGTTTAATTTTATTTGTTTCTATTCCTTCAAAATCCTTATTTCCCCAATAGATCATAGTAATTCGTATTGTACTTTAGAATCAGTCAGTTTTAAACTGGGGTCCCGAACCACATGGGGGTCCTCTGTGATTTAGGGGGTCGCTAGATCATAATGAACACTGTTTTTGTACATATATATATATATATATACATATATATATATATATATATATATAAATAATAACCTGGATAATGACGACCTGATTTTTCTATTTTTTTATTTTTATTATTCATTTATTATTATTTGTTTATTTATTTATTGTTTCTTCTTTCTTTTTTTTCATCTTTACTGGCAAAAAAATCCATGACCAGGAGGAGTAGCGGAGCTAGCAAGTCAACAAAAAAAGAAACTAATTCTGATTGGGAGACTTGATAACGCAGCACGTGTGAATGGCAAAAATGGAAAATCAAACTTTTTCTGATCCATAAAGCAGGGAACTGATGGAGATCTTGTCGATCACTCTGTCTTCACATCCAGATGGCATGACGAACATTTGTATACGCTGAGGATGAAAACTGGCTCTGAGATCCTGAAGAAAGACCTTTCTCTGCTGTTTCCATTTCAGACCCCATTCCTACTGCAGACAAAGGAGCTGAGCTTTTCACCAGACTTCTAACACAGTTATCACATGCATGCGTCGCCCATGGGAGAAAGTTCATTGATCATTTTGATATCTTTTGGATCTGTAAGGAACGTTTCAGTCTTGATTGGGTTCATCCAAATCTAACTGGATGCAGATTACTCAGTGCTTGTTGCTGGGATGGAAAACCCAAACATGGGATAACTGATAAGAGCGAAAGATACAGCAGAGAGGTGAATAACCCTCAGCTCTCCTTCCTCACCAAACCCTCTGCTGCACATCACCCAAGCTCTCTAAAGGATGTCTCTATCCCTGTCCGGACCTCAGCGACCACCATCTGTCTAGAATGCAGTGCTGACCTTCCTCCCCCTCCTGATCCTCATCTTAGATCACTGGCCCTGGCAGAGCAGAGCACAGGACGTAGTGAGAAACAAAGATAGCATGCCATGATGCGTTCAGGGTCCTCGTTGAGTAGACCTAACACTGAGCGCTGTTCTGAGAACAAGCCAGGACCCAGTAGGATTCCTACGTTAGATAGAAAAAGAAGGAATCTAAAACAGTTAGCAGTATTCACTGTACCATGTACAACAGAGACCATTATGAACTCTATAAAACTTTACTTAATATTGGATCTCTGTCCAACAAGTCACTGTTAGTTAATGACTTCATCTTTTCTCAGTTTAAATTTTCTTTCTCTGACAGAAACAACAGAAGACACAAGTGCTATTGTTAGGAATAAACATCAAAACTGAAGGTAAAGAGTTGAAGATGATGTCTTATTAAGATTATATCCTAAGACACTGATCAACTGGTCCAGACCAGAGTCCAGACTGAACTCTGAGAAGCAGCATTTAGCTGTGATGCTGCAAACAACTGGAACAAACTTTCACTCCTACATCCAGGCAAATGTACTGGCAAACATTACGGTCATTTTCCTTCAGCAGCCCCGATTTTTATAAATAGAAATCATATTTTTTAATTACCAACCAAGTGATTATCTGCAGTTAAAATTCAATCAGCTGGAACATTCTAGGTGACTTATTTTATATGGAAAGATGTAGAATAAAAGACATAAATACAATGATGTGTTCACTATGTGTTTAGTTCTGGGTTCTTTAGACGGTATGCCAAAAAAAATCTTTTGCCGAAGTTCCACAAACAAGCTCAGATTGAGCAACATTTGGCTCTAGTTAGTTATAACCTCACTAGTAAACAAAATGATTTTGGAAATGTGAATTTATGAGACATGTTTGTGGTTAAATGAAACCAACCGCATACTGCATGAACTTCATTTATTTCTTTTTGAGTATCGTGCAGTTTTACGCTTCACACGTTAAAAAATGCCACATTATAAAAATGTAGCCCCACCCTGCATTTTTCCTTAAATACACTAAATTCAACATTTGTTTTTGTTTTGTTTTTGTAAAACTCTGCTTGTTACTCGACTTTAGTTGCAGTTTTCATCCACATCCCACTCCTTCACACACACACACACACACACATCTGCAAACTTAAAGTCCTCGTAATCCTCATAGTCCTTCTAATCAACATCTGTCATACATACAGGCTGCATGCTAATGCAGAAACCTCATTAAATTCTTGACTAAAACCTATTCTCATTATTTTACCATTTGGTAAATTAGCATATCAGAACATTTACATGGGAAAAGCACTCAGCAGTGGGAACAAATGAAGACGCACCTTAGTTCCAGTCAGGAGTATTTCCTTCACTTTTTGATTAGTTTTCATCATTTAAAATTTATGAAAAACACACTTAGATGCGGTCTCTAAAACATACTTTTATGTGCAGTTATGTTCATTGTATAATTCTGTTGAGCACATTTAGTAAAAAGAAGTGTTTATTAAGACTTTTACACAGTTATTCTTTCTTTAACTTAGTCATAATAAAGATCTGTAAATTAAAATTAAACTTATCTGTGGTTAATATTTCACAAAAGCAATAATAACAGTTATTAAAAATGTTATATTTTTAATACGAATTTTAATAATAAGACTTAAGCCCCTGGAGAAAAGAATGATACACATGTTGCTGAAAATAATTTTTTCATCCACTGTTACAATATTATAATTATGATGAAACCTTTTAGACTCCTTTGTTCCAGTTTTTTTTCTTTAATGAATCAAGTAAAATGTCAGCAAGTCTTTAATTAACCACAAATATTAATCAGGTAATCCCTCTGATTAATCAAGTCAGAAAATAAGAACAGTTGCTGTGGCTAAATTTGTCAAGTGTTATATATTTAATTAAAAGACCAGTAATTATATAATATATGTATAGATGACGAAGCTGAAGTCATGCATGCAGCGTGAGCAACATCCCAGCTCTTCCTCAGTTCAGTAACCTGCCCCAGTTAGAAAATCCCTGAAAGAGCCACGATTTTAGTCCACACAGGTTTTTTTTACCTAAATACAGAGACCTGTTACCTTTTTGTTTCTTTCATTTCGTATTTTTGGTTCAGTTTGTTTAAACTGTTTAAAACAAAACCATTTATTCATTTTAGCAACAACTTTCATCCGTTATTTGTTGCTAAGGTTGATACGCCAAATGAGGATCATTAATAATCATCAGGAAGTAATTATTTAATACTAACCTCTTAGTTTAGTTTATTAGTTTATTTGTCAGGGAAAATGTGTAAAAAAAAAAAAATTTAAAAAAAAAAAAGATCCAAAGATGCCTTACACCAGATTTATCCTTAGCTAGTTTCCATTTGCAGTCCCTGTGCGATGCACAACTTTACATGAAGACGCACTAATGATGACATTTAGAAGAACTTCTTAGTAGTTAATTAGTATCCTTTATGTCTGTTTTTATAATTATTGTTTAAGAAATTGATAATTTACTGGTTTACCTATTGCTAATCGGTATGATCAGTTCACAGATACTAGCACTTACTAGCAGTTCATCATTTCTAACCTTCTTCCTCTGTGTCTTGGTAACAGCTACATTTTTCACCTTAAGTTCACCTTTGCTGTGTAGGTTACATGATAATTAGCACTGTAGCTGATCTTGTTACTCAGTGTATTAGTTTACCAGATTTTTTGCGATAAATGTCATTAGAAGAGTCACTACCAAACAAGAAGATATCCCCCATGGGTTCAATCTTCCATGTTATTCTTCCCAGCTTTTCTTTCCTTATTTTCCCTCTGACTTACACATCGTCTTAAACATGAAACTCCAGATGACAGCTGAAAAGCATTTTGAGTTTAAAGAAAACACACTCCAGCATCTGAGTGCTGGCATTATCACAAACTCGCATTATCATCTCTTATCAAATTTCACTGCCTCAGTGAATGTTATACCCTCACAGCAGAAGAGGTATGAAAAGCTCCTCAACAGGAAGCCAGTCAGACCAGAGAGCGTGATAAAGAAGGAATCTGATAAAGTCACTCAGTGTTTAATCAAGCCTTCATGCAGCTTTTCTCCCCTCAGGTAAAGAAGAAAGTCCTATTTTCCCTCTTTAAGAGGATGTTGAGATCATAGTTGAGATCTCTCTTATGCAACATCTCTGAATTCACCCGCTTATTTTGTCCCTTTTTAAGGACACAATCCTTTGAATTAACAGTTCGTATAACAATGTTAAGTTTGTCACAGAAATGTTTAGACCCTTGAATGTTTGGACTGTGCTGAACCCTGACAGATAAAAGTCTTATATTCATACTAGTTGCACACTTACCTGGCAGATTCAGCCAACTGTTTGGTGCTTAAAATGTCCCCGAGTATAATTCAGGCATCTCCCTTTCTCCATTTCCATTCACATAACACTTCCCTCTTCAGCTGTCTGCCACATTCTTCGTCTTCTCTCATCTCTGCCTCTTCCTTCGGGTTTCCATCTGCTCCGATGCGCTACACACATGACAAGGCAGGACCGCGCACTGCCAGCGCAAGAGCTCTCCAATCGAAGAGATGCAGGGAGACAGAGAGAGGAGGGGCCGTGCAAGTGGATGTCAGCAGTGATATTAAGCGTAGAGGAGAGGAGAACGCTTCGGATGCAATTACACAGGTCTCCTGCTGCAGTCAGGAGGAAGGCAAGCAAGCAAAGCTGCCTGTCAGACAAAACAATGACAAAACAAAACATTTTAATTATTCAGCACAGGACTGGAAACAGATGGAGATCATAATAAGCTACTGCGGAAAAGAAACTAAATAATGACTCAATCTATGGGAAGGTGTTGGTTACCAGGGGTACCCTCAGGAAAGTACTCATATCCTATAGTTCCTGTTCTGCTCTGTCATCTTGATGCTGCATTTTTTTCTGTTTTGATCTGACTCATGATGCACCGCAGCTTTCTGGGTTTGACAAAGCTGCCTTTAAAGCTTAGAACATCTTTTGGTTTTGGTTGTTTTCTGCTGACAGATTGTAAAGAATCAGTCATCACTGCAAACTCAGTAAAATAAAGAGATGATAACTTTAAATATGAGAACATAGCATCATAAATCTATTCTGCAATACAAGCTGGCTGCAGCGTCATGGCAGTGGCAGTCCAGCTACTCTGTCAAGCGAGCTGCTTTACAACTGTCACGTAGGCAAGACTCAGACGTGCCTGATTATGTCAGGTATGATCCAAGTCGGTTCAAACCAAAGCACAGTCCTCTGAGAAATTAAAAAGATTACAGTTGTTTCAGGTGCACACGAAATGGAAAAGGCCCTGAGGGACTTTGATCATTTACAAAGCTGGATTGTGACTGGCAGACACAAACTCATCTACATTTTCACAGCAAACTGGAGCATTGTTATTTATACGAGTTGATACAGTCCAATGACAAAAAAATGGAATAAAATTGATGTTAATATCTTTATTTCTTGATTGATTATTGAGAATTTCTTTCCTGTTAAGTTGAAGGGACAGTAGAAAGTTTAGCTTTAGGCCCCTCTAGTGGCGAAAGATTTTATTACAGAGGTAGATTAACACTGAAGACATGGAGGGCTCTTTCAGCTCTTGCTCTCCTCATATCGTGGTCAGTTGCCTGAAAAATGTGACTTGAAGTTAATTCATCTCTTTAGTAAAGTCACTGATTTAAACAAATTATCTATTTTGCTGACCTTTCTGGGCGGGGAGGGTTAATACATAGTTGTTACTTGTAAATATAAACAGCCCTCAGTTCAAATCTGTCAAAGTTAAGTGTTAGAGGTGCTCGTTTAAGTTTTGGACCTGTGGATCCCTGAACTCTACTGGCCTCAGGGTGGCCGGTGGCTGTTGTCCCAGTGGCCATGGGGGCCTCTGGCTGCCTCTGGTCGTCCCTGTCATTGGCTGACTGAGCTTCATGCACTGGGACAGAAACCGGTCTCACTGGTCTTTATTTGTGCTGTGTATGTCATGTTTTTATGCAGCTTGTCTGTCTTTTCATAGGTGCTCCTGATGATTGTCAGCTTTGTTTTCTTGCATTTGGTTGTGCCCTTCTCCTTAAAGCAAGCGGTTTCTGATGCTGTTGCTTTTTATATATTTTAACTTTATCTCCTTTTTTTTTCTCATCCCTCTCTGTTTATTCTCTTTTCCCCCCTTCCTCCACCCTGCCAGGTTAGGCATTAATATGTAAATTCAGCATTAAATAAATTAAACAATACAGAATAAATACCAATCCACTTTATTTATATAGCACATTTAATAAACGTAAACAGTTTCCAAAGCAGAATAAAACAAATAAAATGTTACAATACTAAAAATCAACAAATACAAATAAACTTCAAATTAATCCCAATAAACAGATAAAAATCAAAAAGTAATTTAATAAAAAATAGATTAATGAATTAATTAAAAGAAAGAAAGAAAGAAAAGAAAATACTTAAGTATCAAGAGGGGCCTTTTGTCCATAAAGCACAAGATGCCGCCAGGCCACCGTTCTGCCTGCTATGATGCTGGACGAGTAAAAAAAAAACCTTTTAGAAAATGGGGAAAAAATTACACATGATCAGTTTGTATAATTCATGCAACCTGCTGCTCCTTTTACACAGCAGCCTAATTATTCCACCAGTTTAGTATGCATATAAAGAGATAACATTTATCTGAGAATGTACATCATATTCACCAATCCTATGCAGTACTTTGTCATGTTCGTAGTTTCTTATAGGAGCCTGGATGCATACAGTAGCCAGCAGCTGGTTGTCTTTATATTTAGGTTGAGTTGGACGTGGATTCTCTGAAAAATGGACAGCTTCTTTTGATGTCTGGAGCGTTCAGCCCTGTTGAGGTCAGGTGCCTGCAGGGGAACATGAACGACATGAAGCGCTTTGTGCCAGTGGAGGAGTTCTGATGTGTGTTTGACTTCATTAGTTTGTTGTGTTTCGACTCTTTCTTCACAAAGATCCTCATTCTTGGTCAGAGTGGAATCGGTTCCGTCTCCAGAGTAGCAGGACACCCTGAGAAAATGGTTTCCCAGTCACCACGATTCATTTCCTTTTTGATGAAGCCTCATTTTTTCTATTTATGCCCAAACTTGGATCAGTTAATAAGACATTTTTTAACCATCTTGTTGAATCCATTCCAGGTTTTTCTCCTCCCCGGGGATCTTTTCTACTGAGGCTTCTGGATGATGTTTTATTTTACAGGATTTTTTTTTTTTTTTTAATAGGAAATTCATTATTATGAAATGCCAAAGTTGCTTCTCAGTCTTGTTCTAGTCACAAGCTGATTTAATGATTTACTTTAGCAAACCTTTGAGGGTCAGATCCACCTGAGTCTGATCTGCATGTTGCTTCATTATTATGATTCATTTGAAGCTGACTATTTCTACAAAGGCTGGCATTTTGCATATCAGAACTTCCAAGTCTCTCTCTCTTTTTTTTTTTTTTAAATTATTACAAGTCTTCAGGTTGCTCTCAGAGCGATGGTGTGCCGATCATCTGAGCTTTTCTTGTGTGCACAGCCAGAAGTCATGACCCATTTTCCTACCACATGTGTGTTTTCAAAGGGCATCCCTGTC
The DNA here is from genome assembly GCF_933228915.1 of Telmatherina bonti. Classification (NCBI taxonomy): domain Eukaryota; kingdom Metazoa; phylum Chordata; class Actinopteri; order Atheriniformes; family Telmatherinidae; genus Telmatherina; species Telmatherina bonti. The sequence goes on along the minus strand of NC_136624.1, from coordinate 37,371,645 downwards.
ATAATAAAGAAAAATTGCATCAGGTCAGACACAAGGACCTCTAATGCGTTTCTAATAATAGCACAGACATATTAAACACATTACCTGTAAAACATGTGCACACATCTGCTCACATCCACCAACAATCTTTTTCTTTATTTTAAATATTTGTGAAGACTAGTTATAAGACATCTCCTATAATTAAACCTTTTACTATTTCCCATTGCATTATGTCAAGGTTGTTAGAATTATTCCTCAATAAGGAATATTATGTCAATGTTTGCCCAAAACTATCAAATATTCTTAAATACTATGAAGGTGGAAAATGTCTTCAGGTGCAGCTGCAGGAGAGGATGGAATGATGTGATAAACATCAGTAGTTCAGATTTTAGTACGAGGTACATCTCATGACACACTACCATATCAGGCAGTTTAATCAAGAAATGAAAAACACTTTATGAATCTGAGAGGGAACTTCTAGTGGCAGTTCAGATGTAAATTTTTAAAAAAGAGGCTGATTTACATGGCTGTTAAACAAACTGCACGTGATCAGTTGCCTCTGCAGCTTCAGTTCTGCAGGTTTTTTTTTAATCTTTCTGCTCAGTGATGTGACTTTCAGGCCATTAACTGTTTTTGGTTCGCTCTCACAGAGAGTGAGTGTCACCGTTTCCAGAGCAGGCTCTAAAATAACTCTGTACTCTCCACTCTACCCTCCTGCATCAGACGGCTGACAGACTATTTTAGCAGCTACCAGGTGAACACAGTGGAGTGTTTCAGAAGTGAATAAACAGACATTAATGTCATTTCATGACAAAAAAAAAACAAAGCTAAAAGGATAAATCTGTGTTTGATATAATGGCCAGAAATGTGTCAGAATTCATAATGTTGCTCTGGATTGGCTGAATGTGTAACAACTGTCTAACAAACACATTTTAATTCAGGTGATTAGTCACCGCTGTGTGCACTGTTCAGTTACAGAAGGAAAAATAAACATTTATGCTTTTTAAAAACATGGAAAAATCTTAATTTGTTGTTTGAAAAGCAAATCTTTGAGTTTTTTTAGTTTCAGACACCCAGATACATCCCAGTTATCTTCTTTCATTTATTCAGACCTGATGCAAGTGTTCAATAGGAGGAATGTGTCATGGGATATGTGTGCATGGAGACTATCTGCTGCTAATGGAGGCAGCTTGTTTGAGTGGCCTATTTATGAGCACTTCATATGACTCATGTACTGCTCTCCAAAGATATTGGCAATCCTGTTTAACAACACAACACAGCAACAGGTGATTTGTTGGAAATGCAAACAGGGAGATGATATTATAATTATTCTTTCACAAAGATAAACATCTTGTTTTGATGTAAATAAAAAAATACATGCAAACAATTTAAATTAGCTTTGTTTTTGTGAAAATTTCCTCCTCACATGGTCCAGGAATCAGTTTCCTGCCACAAAGTACACCTTGATTCATTGAAAATCTCACTCAAATGCTTTCAAGCCAACTTATCCCTGCGCTCATTCTCATCTCGTCCTCAAGTTTTTTTCCGTTAGTGAGACATGAAAGAGGTGGCACAACAACCACGTTGCAGTTTTCTTTCAGCTAATGGGAGATAATAGTGCAAGATTACTGCCTAAACTGGAAAATGATGTCGATCCATCATCATCATCATCATCATCAGATGGACTGATTTGAGTTGCACCTGCACTAAGGAGGAAGGTTCGATGGAGAAGAGACATGCCAGTAATGAAATGTTAGAGACATTCTGGTTTTTTGTTGCATGTAGGTGTAATTTGTATGTCAACAGGGTCCGCGGGGGACACGTTGTTAGCTCACGGAGAGCCGTGAAAGTGCTGTTTTTAACAATAAGAAAAGTGAAATGAGTCATGAGATGAGACTGAAATGGACGGACAAGATCATGACTCTCCTGCTTGAACCCATCTGAGTCATCACTTTATTTCCTCCTACCTCCTGAGCCACTTTTCACATGTTTCAGTCCCCACCTCCCAACAGCAGTGTCAGCTTTGTTTGGCCATGTGACGGAGTGGGCCGCCTGCGAGTTGGATGGGAAATGTCCTATATTTAGTCAGAGATACACTCTGACATATCACACAACAAGAAAATGTCCCACTGAGGCAGTTTGTAATCCAGGGCTCGAGGAAGCGCCCAGGTGAGGATACAGTATGATGGAAACACAAGCAACAGGCTTTACTGCTTGTTTCTATAAATAATTCAGAGAGAATATGAAATCCTGCTTTTAAAAAAGTCAAAAGAGCCGAGTTGTGCAGGTCTAATAGACAACAGGTGTACAGATTTACCACACATGTAATGTAATATTTGGCTTTGAGTTCAGATGATAGCCCTGCAGCCAGATTTGGAACAGAACTGAGCCTTGCCATTGGACCGCAATCCACACAGGAAACTGCATCGCATGACTGCAGGAACAGCTTTGTCAGCAACCTGATGGACTCAGTTAAACATGTGCATGAAAAGTTCTGAAATAGTTTTTATGTTTTTAAAGAGATGGGCTGGTTTAAGGGGGACCCACAGGAGACCACCATGAAACACAGCAGGGACAATCTGTCCAAAGTATCCAAAAAAACACACTGGCGGTTACAGTCCTAGTAAAAATACTACAGACTGCGTATCATCAGGCAGATGTTCTCACCTGCAAAGGAAAGAAAAAGACTAACAATACTGCATGTGCATATCCAAGACGTATGATATCTGAGACTAGAAAACTGCATTTTGAACATTGTATGATGTATTTATTCTTATAATTAACAGTTAAAACTATATTCATGTTGTACAAAATAATTACAAATAGAATATCAAGATGCAAACATATTCAGGAAAACATCAATTTGTTTGCAGAGATGAAGGCATTTTTTTCCATTTTAAAATACGATATTAATAAAGCACTGTTGTGAAAATATTATAGGCAAATAAAAGACAATTCTGTAAATTAGAGCTTATTCTTATTACTGAAATATAAACTGTGAAAAATAAGTTTATCACATTTACAGCCAAATAAAAATCCATGAATTTCAAATATTTTCCTGAAGAGCTGCCTTTTAGTCAAAGCATTAATGACATCAAGTACTACAATATTTACATCCAGTATAATTCATGGTCATTAATCATCCTTATAAAAGTATTTTTTAAAAAGAAAAAGCAGAGTGAAGTAAAATTGTTTCACTGCCTGACAGGATAAACTTGTGAGCCAATCCAAAGTCTTCATAAAGTTCCTCAAAGCATTTTTCTTCTTCTCTGCTCTGTAAGTGTTAATACTCCATCTGAAACACAGACAGAATCACATTAAACAAGAGACTCCCATTAAAAAACACAAGGATTGTCCACAGCAACAGCCATCTTATTTTACTTCCTGTTCAGTAATTAAATCTTTTAATTGATTTGAAATTAAATTTTCATGTGTTTTAATCTAGCAAAATAAATACATACAATTTTGGCTCAGAAAATGCCTTACTGTAGTAAGATGAACAATGCAGCTGATGGCGATGACGAGAAGGCCGATGATGATGGAAGCAACGGCAACACGGAGGGCGTTCCTGCCCAGTCGCCGGGAGCCATCATAGTCCCCTTGGTAATAACTGTTTCTAGACTGGAACAAAAACAAAAAAAAAAACACTATAAACATAAAGCTTTATGAACATTTTAGTCAAAATTATCTTTTAAAAAAAAAAAAAAAAATTAATGTGTATTAAACAGTTAGTTGTCATGGCAGTGCTCCTCCTGTAATTTTCATGTTTAGAAGTTATTCCATCCCTTTAACTCTAAAATAAAAGGGTTAAATCTGAGTTGACAGTTTGTTTTATTATTATTTAACTTATAATACTGGAAGATATGTTTTATTGAGTGTGCCTGGGTTACATCTTCATGTCCAAAACATTCACCCACAACAAGTCAGAACATTTAAACACCCTGAATGAGAACATGTTTATTTTCTCCTTATGTCTTACATGAAATCCAGCTTTGCGAAATTGTAAGTTGTTGCTTACCATGACAGAGAAAACCAGGGCCACGATGTTGACGGGGTATGCTGGACAAAAGCAAGCAAACATGGCCCAATAAAGGTAGCTACGGAGCGGAGGCGGAGGTTCCTGCTCTTCTACACAAACCCTGTCAAAAAATGTGCTCCCACTTAAGGAGCTTTTCTCCTGTGAGCGTAGCACGGAGAGAGCCATCGAGCCTGATAGTGACTAAATGCTGCCAAAGGATGAAAAACAGTTAAACTCACTGATTAAAAAGAATAAAAAGTTACTAATAAGAAGAGAAATGAAACTTGAGGAGCTGAACTCCAGCTTTTAACTAGAACAGAAAATCTGAAGCTTGAAGATCTGCTTAGTAAATATGATCGTTTGGTTCTAAACCTCTTTCCATGATAGAAAAATGTAAGTTTGTAGGCAGCCGGGGAGAAGGAGAGAGGTGGGAGAGGATCACTAACCTTTCTGGCCTCCATCCAGGACACCAGTACAAGTGTGAGGGATCAGATTCTGTTTACCGCTGCTGGCCGGGCTCCTCACACCAGAGCTGCACGATGTGTGTAGCTTCTTATAACACAAAGCCACGTTCACTATATACCCGATGCAGCTTATACAGCTCTCTTTTTGTAACTTTTAAGATCATTCATAGTTGTTTCCTTAAAGACCCTTTCATTGCAACAAGCCAAAAGCTGCAGACCACCCCACCCTGTTAGCAAGCTTCTCAGCATGAATTACACATTCAGGCAGAGTCATGTCCTTAGTAAAAGTAAAAGTTAAGAAAGTAGTAGTAAAAGTTAAAGTAATAATCAACATAGAGTTAATCATCTGCATAGGCATGGTTACCTCCACCGGTACTTCCTCCAGCTCATGACCTCGCTACATAGATAAAAACCGATTGGATGCAGAAGGTGCTGCTTAATATGTGGCTTTTGTTCATTTTGACTGTGGAAATGTTTTAATTTGTGGTTTTCTTTTTAATAAATAAACATATATATATATATATATATATATATATATAAATATATGGTGGAATAGTGGTTAGTACTGTGGCTTCACAGCAAGAAGGTCGTCGGTTTGATCCTTGGCTGGGGGCAAGGTTTGCACAGTGGCCTGAGTTTGCATGTTCTCCCTGTGTATGCGTGGGTTTTTTCCCGGGTACTCGAGCTTCCTTCCACCATCCAAAGACATGCATGTTAGACTAATTGGTTGCTCTAAATTGCCTGTAGGAGTGAGCGTGAGTGGTTGGTTGTCTTTGTGTGGCCCTGCGATGGACTGGCGAGCTGTTCAGGGTGTACCCTGCCTTTCGCCCAAAGGTTAGGTTAATGAATGAATGTATATATACACACTGTTCAAAAAAAATAAATGGAACACTAAAGTAACATGTAGATCTGAATGAATGAAATATTTTTATTCAATACTTTGTTCTTTCCATAGTTGAATGTGCTGACAACAAAATCACACAAAAATTATCAATAAAAATCAAACATATCAACCCATGGAGGTCTGGATTTGGAGTTATACTCCAAATGAAAGTGGAAAAACACACTACAGGCTGATCCAACTTTGATGTAATGTCCTTAAAACAAGTCAAAATGAGGCTCAGTAGTGTGTGGTCTCTGTGTGCCTGTATGACCTGTATGCTCCTGATGAGGCGGCGGATGTTCTCCTGAGGGATCTCCTCCCAGACCTGGACTAAAGCATCCACCAACTCCTGGACAGTCTGTGGTGCAACTTGGCGTTGGTGGATGGAGCGAGACATGATGTCCCAGATGTGCTCAGTTGGATTCAGGTCTGGGGAACGGGCGGGCCAGTCCATAACATCAATGCCTTCATGTTGCAGGAACTGCTGACACACTCCAGACACATGAGGTCTAGCGTTGTCTTGCATTAGGAGGAACCCAGGGCCAACCGCACCAGCATATGGTCCCACAAGGGGTCTGAGGATCTCATCTCGGTACCTAATGGCAGTCAGGCTACCTCTGGCGAGCACATGGAGGGCTGTGCGGCCCTCCAAAGAAATGCCCCCCCACACCATTACGGACCCACTGCCAAACCGGTCATGCTGGAGGATGTTGCAGGCAGCAGAACGTTCTCCACGGCGTCTCCAGACTCTGTCACGTCTGTCACATGTGCTCAGTGTGAACCTGCTTTCATCTGTGAAGAGCTCAGAGCGCCAGTGGAGAATTTACCAGTCTTGGTGTTCTCTGGCAAACGTCCTGCACGGTGTTGGGCTGTAGACGTGGACATCGGGCCCTCATACCATCCTCATGGAGTCTGTTTCTGACTGTCTGAGTAGACACGTGCACATTTGTGGGCTGCTGGAGCTCATTCTGCAGGGCTCTGGCAGTGCTCCTCCTGTTCCTCCTTGCACAAAGAAGGAGGTAGCGGTCCTGCTGCTGGGTTGTTGCCCTCCCACGGCCTCCTTCACATCTCCTGATGTACTGGCCTGTCTCCTGGTAGCACCTCCATGCTCTGGACACTACGCTGACAGACACAGCAAAGCTTCTTGCCACAACTCACATTGATGTGCCATCCTGGATGAGCTGCACTACCTGAGCCACTTGTGTGGGTTGGAGACTTTGTCTCATGCTACCACTAGAGTGAAAGCACCGCCAGCATTCAGACCAAAACATCAGCTAGAAAGCATCGGAACTGAGAAGTGGTCTGTGGTCAACATTGATTGCCAATAAGTGTTGCTTCTTAAGTGGACAGTTTCATTTCACTGAAGTGTGTTTGACTTGGAGTTACATTGTGTTTTTTAAGTGTTCCCTAAGTTACATTGTGTTTTTTAAGTGTTCCCTAAGTTACATTGTGTTTTTTAAGTGTTCCCTAAGTTACATTGTGTTTTTTAAGTGTTCCCTAAGTTACATTGTGTTTTTTAAGTGTTCCCTTTATTTTTTGAGCTGTGAATATATTAGGACTGGGCAATGACCAAAATCTCAAATCCCAATATAGCTCATTTTATGTCCCCATAACGATATACAGAACAGTTTTAAATTGTTTCTGTAATGTTGTGTCAGTCATCAGTTATGTGTCAGATGTGCTCGACAACGGCAGCAGTGATCTCCTTCCATCTTCGGGAACCATGGCCGTATGATGTTTAACGGGGAAAAGCCTGTTGCAACGTTTGTGTCTGGAGTTTATTATGAGATTTCGCCTCCACTTGACGCTGCTTTTGTTTGTTGACTATTCTTTATTCTGTATTCTTTATCCTGATTCCTGCACAGGTGATAAAATGAGTTAGTTGTGTCGGAGTCCGTTGTTGGGACTGTGAGCTAGTCTGTCGTCAGTTCCTTGTTGGTCTTTTTATATCCAAACTGCATCCATGCGACAGATATTTCCCCCCTTTTAGGAACAAGCTCATCGGTTTTGGTTGGCTGGTTATCTTTTAGTGAATTATCCTGCTGTAAAACGCATCTGCTACCGTCTTCCTCCATGTTTGCTTATCTATTGCACTGTGCCATAAAGGGCATCTTAACGTAAAATACTGCAGCAAAGCAATTTCGTAGCGTAAACGATAGACTTTTTCATTTGAGACTCCAAAAAAACGCTGCTTCTACATAAATGAAAATGACTAAATAACTGAAGAGAAAAACTTAATGGGATGCATGACAACTTTGCCTTTTCACAGCCCTGAAACAGTTAAAGCCTTAAAGACACTCTTTGTGGGCCTTTAGGGGGACAGGAGCCCCAGATTGGAAACCACTGATTTAGAACATTAAGGGGTAACACACAACATATCCTGAAAGCATACTTGCTCATTCATTTTCTTAGCCGCTTAGTTCGCACGGGGAAGCTAGAGCTTATTCCAGCAATCATTGGCATGGATTAAAAAGACAAACAACCAATCACACTCCTAGAGACAATTTAATGTAACCAGTCAACCTAACATGCATGTCTTTGGACTGTAAATACCACACAAACACATGTAGAACATGCAAGCTCTACGCAGAAAGGCCGCGTTCAAACCTTCCCCCAGCCACGTCTCAAGCCAGCAACCTTCTTGCTGTGCGGCCACAGTGCTAACCACTACGCCACCGTGCAGCCCTTAGTGCATATTCTGCCTCTAAAGTATGGTGTGTAAGAGTTTCTGACAAACTGGCAAAGATGAGTATAGTAATTATTGTGTGTGGGCCATGCAAGTAAATATAAATGGGTTTTTTTTCTAAGATAATAGAAGTATAAGTTATTTTACTGAAGTGATTGATACCAATAAAAAATATATTTTATTGAAATGTAAATTTTTTGTCATTAACCTTTGATTTTGTTGCTCATTGCACCTTTAAGTAACTTTTTACAAACACACTTTATACAAAAATGATATTGTAACAAGATGACCAGTGTTATTTGTTTAACCTTGATGTGATTTTAATATTATGGCTGGTTAATTATTGGGAAAAAAAAAACACTCATCACAAAACACTTTAGAATAATTTATTAGGATTTTCAAATTGAAATTGTCAGAAAAAAAGAGGGGAAAAAGGAAAGCTTAGTGGGGGACAGTCCAAATCTTTGACTTAAACCGAGCTCATGCAGAGCTCCGTTCGAAACACTGGCCCTTTTCCTGACATCAAAACAACAACAAAAAATCATCAAAATTAATATACAAGGGGAACAAGATTTCAAAACAGAAAAATATAGTTTCTTTTTTTTTTCTGAAAATAAGTCTTAATGCCGCAGAATTTTCCACATGTTGTCTGCTTTTACCAATAATAGTACTATTTTCATTTGTAAGGTAAAAAATAACTTATTGCTTTATTGTAAGTTAAAAAGTTACAGTGTTGGTGTCCAGCAGTAGTTTTTTTTTTTTTCTTTGTGTCCCAGCGTGTCTGACAAGAGGAACCGCTGGCTGGATCAGGAAGTTTTCTGCTGTGCTGCACATCAAACAGGCTGCAACAAGAAGGCTGAACAAACAGACTACTTGTTTTTGCAAAGGTTCAGTTTGTTCCAGCGTTTTTCCTTCTCCTGCCAGCCAGCGTCACCTCGCACTGAGGTCCCGTTTCAGAACTGACTGGGAGCAGAACCCTGTTCCATTTCTGGTTCTCCATCCAAGCCCTGTCTGTCCACCACCACATGAAGCAGCAACTTTATATAAACAATAATATGTTGGTTCCAGAGGAGCACAAATTTATTACAACTAAATATGAAATGGGAGAAAGTCAGGCCAGAGGAGCAGATGAACCAAAATGGAACAGAGCGATCTTTTTTTTTTTTTTCAGTACCAAAGAAAAAGGCAATCAAAATGCTCCTTCGTTGCCAGAAGTAGTTCCATATTACACTTTGATGTATGCGTACAAACACACACGCACACACACGCACGCTCAGACGCAATCACATGCACCTTCGATAGTGATAAGAGGACAGAAAATGATCGTGATTTTCTACAACTGCTTTCTCTGAGAATGTCCTTCATTTGTTTCCACGGTGGACAACACCGCATAAAAGAAACTTTTTTTTTTTAAAAGAAAACAATAAACAAAAACATTAAGAAGTGAACTGCACAAAAAAATATATATATATTTTCAAAAAAGAGGAAGTTAAGTCAACCCCCGATCCCATGAACCGCCCCTCCCCCTGATTTCTCCTGTCTAAGCGTGGTTTTCTTCCATAAGTCCATCGTGTTTACTGACGTCATTTTCATGAAAATGCAAGACTCAAATTTGCTTTCTCACGATGTGAAGTGAACGGGATGACTTGTAACATAAACTGTTAAAGAGAAACGTACTCGTCAACAGCTTCCGTCGACGGCGCTGCGACTGGCCCCCGGTGTGCGCACACACGCCATACGCACACAGATGAAAAGCAGTGACATGAGCAGATAGTAGCAGATGGCATCCAGTCAAAATGCCGTTAACCCTCTCTAAACCAACCAATGACATGCCAGCCGGTTCAGTAACCCCACCACCCCACCCCGAGTCTATGTACAGTATCTTACAGGAAGACATAAAAACATTGCTTTAAAACCAATTACAGTTAAAATACCATACAGATTATCATTATTATGTCAATATTAATAACAATATTACAAAGGTTTTGTTTTTAAAGACTACCAAAATATACATTTTAGTTTTTTTTATTATCCATGTTTCCGTGACACTTGACTGTAAAAAAAGGACTTTGTGGGATTTGTTCTTCCTTTGTTAAAAATGTGTCTCAGACCCATCTAACCCATGTTCACATGAGTAATGGCTTGAAAGGATTTCATGATGAAATGATGTATCACATTGGAATATATCATAATAAAAACTGAAGATAATTCTCTGTGTTTTACTGAAAGGTGACGGTTTCTCAGAGTTGTTTGGTTTTTTTTCTTTTGTTTTTTAGCAGTTGTCTTCTCTCGGCTTTTAGAAAGAACAGAAGCGGATAACTGAGGGGAAATCTACGTTGCTACACTACATGAGGATAAAAAGAGGAGAAATGGGGGGGAACGTTATGTTGAAGTGAGATTAGTACAGCAAAACAAGAGTTCTGGTTTTTAAAAAGATATTCAGTCGGTGGGTGGAGCCACGTGGAGCCCGGAGAGCCTGGTAGAGCGTGTGGCCAGCCAATTAGCTTGTGCCATCAGTGGGCAGCCAGCATTCTGATTAACTCGACAGCAGAGGAGAAGCCCTCCAATCCTCAGAGACCTGAGTCTTCTCAGTGGTAGCCATTAGTGAATGCAGTAGCAATCAGAGGACCCTGAGGACACGTAAACAAAGACCAATACTCATCTTACTGAATACATAAGTGCAGCCTTGCATGCATTAAAGTGTGTGTGTGTGTGTGTGTGTGTGTGTGTGTGTGTGTGTGTGTGTGTGTGTGTGTGTGTGTGTGTGGGGTGACCTACCCCGAGACTGTGACCAAACCCTGTGCTAGGGGCGGGGCTAGCAGCACTGATGTAGCTGCTGACTCCTGAATCCTGATTGGCTGCAGCATACAGCTCAGCCATTGGTCCGGGGCTGCTGGTACCCAGGAAGCCAGCTGTGCGTGAAGGGGTGGAGCCTGAGAGGCAGGAGAGAGGAGTCAGGCTTCAGCACCAGAGGGCTTCACACACACATCTAAAAATATACTTTTATTTGTTTAAACAGGCCATTGTGCAAACACTCTATGCGAGACACACAAATATTCAAAACACACACACACATTACCTCTAACTACTGCGGCTGCTGCAGCTGCCATTGGTCCATATGCAGTCAGGGGGATGGCTGAGGATTATACAACAAAACAAATTATTGCACAAATGAGTCATTGCGCATAACTCTTATATCAGATCATAAGCAATAATCTACAGCTCAGTGTGGGTGAATCTACATCTGCTCACACATCTGCCATGACATTTAAATCCAACTGGTGAAAGGGATAAAAGGCACCAGTCTCAGCGTTTCATCACATCTGGCTTTAGGAACTGAAGAAAAGAAATGTGGATGTTGTTTCCAGATAGGATGCAAGGATACCACTGTAGATTTAACAGCAGAGCTGCTGGTAAATCCACCCAAAACATCTCTAAAGGCTCAGGACTTGTCCCACCTAGCTATGCGTTTTTAATCATTTAAAGTCTTTTTGCAAATAAATATGTCTTCTTAAGGGTCAGAGAAGATGAGAGGCAGTCCGGGGGTCTCTTACATCCTAAAATCCTGCTTGTGATAAGAAATGTGCTGGAAAAGTTCCTTTGGAAGAAGATAATGATGTCCCTTTTAAAAAATCAGTTTTTCCCATTTGTTCCGCTTTTATCTTTTGATAGCAAACTCCAAAACGTGCCGTTATATGTACATTAAACAATCAATCATGTGTTAATTTGATTGTTACATGATGAAAGTGAGGAAAGACAAAAATGGACAGTAGTCAGTGTTTGTTTTTTTTTTTTTTATTGTTCTTAAAGTAAAAGATTATTTATTGTCTAGTTTCGGTCTAAGCTGGAGTCTTGTAAAGTCATCATGACTCAGCGTAACTTTGTAAATGCAACCCAAACAAAATCCTTATTTGAATTTAGCCCTCTTGTTGCATGAATTATTTAAAAATGATGCCACGTGTACAAGGATGCTTTATTTTATTTTCAATACTTTTCTTAGTAGTTTTTTTTTATCTATTTGATGAAAATATCTATAAACTAAAATACATTTTTTTTAAAATGGCTGTATCATTGGTTGCCTTTTTTATAATGAGGCTTAATAACTAGGTAATTATAATATATGTGCTTATATAACATTTTAAGATCTATTTAATTATTGTACAGTGACCATTGGATGACTCAATGACTAATTTGTAAATATAAAATCCACATTAGAGCTGCCAAGATTTGTTGATTAGTCCTCCACAATTAAAACAGTCAACGATTAATTTATTAATCAACGAATCGTATAGATAGTTTAAACTTTTTGGGGTTTTTTCCTCTCAAAACTCCCACGGTACCTTCCACTGCCTCGTCTGGCTTTCTGTCCTTCACACATATGCACATTCGTGGAAATCAGGGTCAGCCATCAACGAAGCTCGACAGTTTGGGGGCATTGAATAAAAATGAAAGAGACACGTGTCCAGTGCCAAATCTGTAAGGTAGAACTTGCCCTCCACGGTGCTACGGCCGCGACGCACAAGGAAGAACGTTGCAAATGATTCAGTTTCTGGCAAAGAAACTGAATCGTTGCTGTTTCTGTACAGCACTGTATGTCAGCTGTATGTTGTTTTTTAAAGTGCTTTATAAATAAACATCGTATGGTATGGTAAAGGGGAACACTCAGTACACTAATAATCAACTGCTAACATTAACGTCAACCGTGAGCTAAAATGAATTTTATTTTTTGTTTCAGGTGCCGACCTCATTGGATTTTATAGCGTTATTCCGTACCTATAGATGTAGCTGCGTTTGATGCCACTGACAAAAGAAGTTTTTTTTGTTTTCCTAAACTCACCGCACCGTGTTTTCTCTGTTTTACTACAAGCTGCAAAGTTCATTTCAAGTTGTTGAATGACATGTCATGAATGTCTTTATTAATACATAGCACATAACACTGAGGAAAAAACACTTCAAGCTGGAATCTAATGATGTTTATGTAAGCACAAGCTATAATTTACATATGATCCAGTTAGTCAACTAATTACCAAATAATTGGCGATAAGTCAATTATTTGTGGCACCTCTAATCCACACCCATGCATCTACCTGTACCAGAAAAAAGCCTTTAAACAAGGGTCCACGTTGCATCAAAGGGTTAAAGAACAGCTTGTAGAGTCACTTTTCTCTACAGATGTCTTCACACTGAGTCAGTTCAATGAACTACAGGCAAGAGGTAACATGCCACCCTGCGAGCATTAGAGGTGTGTAGGTGGATTTAGTTACCTTTCTAGTCTTTATGCTAACCTAAGCCGTCTAGCTGTTGGGGATTAAATTAAGTCACAATTTAATTCACATCTACACCAGGAGACCAGAGAAACAGGAGGCTTTGTGAAGGTTTTCTGGTTTCTGTGATCTCTTTTAGCGGAGACATCAAGCGAACGCAGTTGAGTTTGACTTTCTGCTGCTAAATGTGTTTGTTTTTCCTCTCTTGACTTTTGGAGAAGTACGGAGCTACTGACCTGCCAGCTCAGGGGGGTGGGATGATGTCAGGAGGGGGGTCCTCTCTAAGTGGAATTCTAGAAACAGAGAAGGTCAAGAGAGAGCGCCTTGTAAATACAGTCACCGGCCAGACTACAAAGCCACACACACAGTCAACGCCAACACAAATGAACAAGCAAAGGAGGTTAAAAAAAAAAAAAAAAAAAGTGCTGCAAGGACAAGCAGGAAGGTAGGAGCAGAGGAAGGGGGAGGGGGCAGCATGGCCACATGAAAGGAGGCTCCATGAGTAGATCAAATAAACAGAATATTTTGGAGAAAAACAGCAAATCAGCAGCAAAACATCAACAGTCTGTGTGTAAGACAGAAGAAGACGATTAGGAAAAGAGAGGAAACTCCAAAAGGTCAGACAGAAACATTTAAGATTTCACTTTAATCTACAAGCAGCCAGAAACGAAGGCGGTTTTAGCTCTGACTGTTTGTGTGTGCATGAGTGGGAGAGAGGAAAAGATCCATCCGCATGGCTGATGTTCACACACCTTTCATGTCCCACACTTGAATCAACTACATGCCGCAGCCTGTATCCTTTTATAACTCCTCTGCCCTTGTCTGCAGACCCACAGAGAGCCGGCTGTGTTTGAGCTTTACAGGGACTTACCTGGGAACTGGTAAGTGTATCCAGGAGCAATTCCAGAGTAACTGCGGCTGGTGTAGGTAGTAGTCTGAAAACCTGGGTAACCTGGTTAAAAAGATAAAACATAATCAGCTTTTAGTAAAACATGACTGATTAAAGACAAATAATAACTTGTATTGTGCAGCAATCTGTTCATATGCTGCAAAGGAAAGCTCACTGGTCTCCTCTCAGTGTTATGTTTATACATGGATGGAAGTAAATAAATAAAACTGAGTACTAGGACAGGAAGGTTTAGTAATTCTGTCATTTTGGTTCCATTTTGAATGCTTCCAAGTGAAGCTCAGGGTTGATGGATCTACAATTAATCAGAGAAATGAGATATGAGCTGCACCTAATACAAGAAGGTGACATCTGCAGACTTAAAGCATTACTCATCAGATTACTCTCTGAAATGGCCAGTAGAGGGAGTGAAACAACCACGGAGAAAGAAGCAATAGGTTTGTTTTCTCAATGAAAATCTCTTCAAACATCCTTCTCCTCCAATAAGATCTCTTTACGCGTGACTTCTGTGTTTAAATGCATCAGAGATGAAACATCAACCAAACCAGAGAGATTAGTTTCACTAAATTCAGCTGAATTATTCATGTGGGAATTACAGTATGAAATCAACACAGAAAGGTACTTTTTTTTTTTTACTCCAGCTTACATTTAAGTGACTATATTTTAGATACACTATTGCTTGTCTACATATTTCTTCCTTTTTCTTTATTTTCTTAATATGTAATTATAAAAATTCTTCTGTCAATATCTTTTCTGAGGAATTAAAAACAGTTTCCAATCATGTAAAGTTTAAGCTGTACTTGTAGATATCCTCTTAAAAGCGCTTTGTTTACACAATATGTCACATTGTATTCTTTTAATTTTGTCAAACTGATATTTTATCTTACCTAACATGCCAATACCCAGCATGAAGGCGTCCATCCCATAAGGCATCACTCTGGAACGGCCTCTGGCTGAGCCTGTTGGCGTCATCACCTCCTTGGGCTGGGCTTTCTTACACTCCACCTACATTTACATAAGCATTTACATTTAGTCGTTTAGTAGAGTTCTCCATCCAAAGCAACTTGCAGGTAGCAGAAGACCACCGGATATGCATTACATGCACAATTCAAATCTATTTAAATGACAGCGTACATGCAGATCAGTGCAGGAGCTACAAAGTAAAAACAGGACTTCGGATCCCATCGTTCTTCCTGCCAGACAACCTGAACATGAGGATGAGCCATGTTCTTGCTCAGAGACGTACCATTTTGTTGTTGATCTCATGGAAGTGGATCTCACAAACTTTCTCCACAACGTCTTCGTTCTCAAAGGTGACAAAACCAAAACCTGGAGACGAAAACAGAGATGGACCAAATTATCTAAAGGCTGCGTTTGTCTTAACATAAGAAGTAACGGCTTCAGCCGCCATGACCCAAAGCGCTGAGGAGACAAGGCGACCCTTGCGTGTTGTGCCCATCAATCAGAGGGCGGGGTTCTCCAAACATCATCAGCAACACATTTATTTATCTAACTCTGCTCTTCTACATCTCCACGTTTCTTCACCTGTCTTGTTAAGTTACATCATTGTCAGTAACCATCCTGACCCTGTGGGATGACCCTCAGCAGGCCGTGCCCCCCCTCCCCCTCACCCACAGAGAGGACAGAGATAAATGGACTAAACGTGATTGCAGAAAAAACACAGCCTTGTTTGCAGATGCTCTCGCAATGACTGTCACGCTGTTTTTTCCTGTCATTTGTATGGGTGTGTGTGTGTGTGTGTGTGTGAGAGCGTGCATATGACTCTGCTCACCTACCTCTGTGTCTGTTGGTTGTTTTGTCAAACATGAGCATGGCATCATCGACCTATGAAAACAAAGAATACATGAGCTTCAACATATTACCACTCACACATCATTACCCAGCATGGGGTGCCATTGTCCCTCTTTAGCATCGGAGTTAGACGGGAAAACAGATGGAGAGGGTGGAGGGGAGAGAGAGGGAGGGAGGGGGTGACAGGTGACAAAGTAGAAAACTGAAAGGGCGAGAAAGGAAGAGAGCGATGGGGAAATCAGGGAAGAAGGGGGTGCGCTGTGTGTGTGTGTGTGTTTAATCTGAAACAGGAGTGAATGTTGAAGAGATGATGAGGAAAATCCTTCTGCTTGAGTTCTCGCAAACTGTCCTGCTTTCTTTCACCTCTTTCGCTTTCATTTGCTCGCCCTCGCTGTCTCTCTCTCTCTCTCTCTCTGTAAAGTTTACTATCCCCATGGAGACTGTGTAAAGAATTTCAATTAGAAGAACTTGCCACCCCCCCCCCCCCCCCACCACCACCACCAAACTCATTTTAATGAATAGGATGGAGAGAAAAAGAGTGTCGGAAAGGGAGAGAAGGAGAAACTGACAAATGCTAGGATGATTTCATGAAATCAGTAGAGGGTAAAGTTTTGATGACAGATAGAAAATCTGTTGGGGGGGGGGGGTTAGTATTATAGAATAGAAAACAAAGTGAGCTGGGGTCTTTGTCAGCGTGCTCTTCTTTTATTCTCCCTCTCCCTCCTCTTTCCTTTTGCACTCACTCCACTGCCCTATTCATATTCCACCTCCTCCCCCACCTCCTCCCTCACTTGTCCTTCACTGGCAGGAAAGTTAGCAGCTTGTGCTCGACGGCTCTGACGGCATGAGGAGGCACACGGGGAAGGCAAAACCAAGGCCTGGAAATCTTAACTTTTCTGCTTTTAAATCTGAAACGGCCTTTTTGCTTTTTTTTTTTTTTTTTTTAGATTTCATGGACACACGCGTGTGGAGCATGACTACACAGCTATTTTCATTAGGCCATAAGCAATGAAACTTAAACCAGGGTAACATGAGTGGCAGAGGCCTCTGGATGCACCGGCCATCTGATTTCTAACACTTATCTCACATGAAAAACACACACACACACTTGCTGTTCGATAAACATGTACAGGATCAAGGTTACTTCCACAACCCTCCTGACTCTCATCCCTGTCATCATATAGCTTGGACACACATACCCCCCCCCCATTCTCGCTCCTCTCTGTCCTTCATTCAGTTTTTATCCTCCCCCTTCATCTCCTCTCCCCTCATGTCTTCCGCCTTTCCGGTCGTCCAAACTCAATGACACAGCAGAGAGCTGGGGAAGAGAACACTAGGTAGACAGCTGCAAGCCAACATGTTATCATTAGAGTAAGGTTACACACACACACAGCTAGCCCTCCACTTAGCATTAGCAACATCTCTTCTTGGAGGAGATGGCTAACGGTGCCAGCCAGATATTTCGAGCTGTGCCGCTTTTGCTGGCACATTTTCCAAGCAAGAAAGAAAAAAGATAATACCCTGCACAGAAATGCTAATGTGGTTCAGCTAATTGTCTTCCATGAGAATACAATGGTGTGCAGACATGCAAACAATCCCGTCACGTGTGTGAGCTTATGCTGTGGTCCCTTGCCTTTGCCAAAACCAATAAGAAGATACTCTCACGATGTCCACTGCCCAGGGTGCTGTAAAACAATCTGATTGGATAGCTGTAGGAGACTGAGATTGGCTTAGCAGCGGCTCAGTCACTAACTGCACTGCGTTGCATGAAGGCAGTGAGGAAAAGTTAAGGTCATATTCTCAAGTTCTGACATTCTCAGATGTACCCAAACAAGGCTGAGCCGAGATCCCGCGCTGCTGAGCACAGCCTTAAAAATATCCCGTTTTAAGTCAAGCGTAAAGCCATTGTCTGAAGAACAAGTGTTTGCTGACAAGTCCATTACACTTTTTTTGCGAGATTATGAAAGGTGGCATTCACATTTTTTCCCTGCTGTCTCCTCACATCTCCCTCTTTCATTCTCGCTCTGGCTCTCCGGCCATCTCTCTCTAAACAGGCCAGCAGACAAAGTGTTCAGTCAAGCCTTCTAATCGCCAGCTCACATGGGTGAGTGGAGTCCCAACTTTTCCCGTCTGCTCTGTCCATGCTGCATTTTTCATCTTATCCACTCCTTCCTTTTGCTCGCTGCTCGAACATATCCTCTCATTTTATTAGAAGTACCTGAGGGGGGGTGGGAGGGTTGAATCACAGTTTTTCCTGTAAGGTCCTTTCAGGTATGCAGTGCAGAGGCAGGATAAGAAGGCATGGAACAGAGATTTCCTTTGGATTTAGGAGAACTGACTGCACAGCCGAAAAGCCTGAAATGCTAATCATCAATTTATCTAATTGCATGCTCGATTACCAACTTAAAACACATTTCTGTCATTCAGACAGGTCGTATTTTAAGTCTTTTGTCAACTTTGCACTCGGCTAAAGGAGATTACAGGATCTCCAACCACCAGATTCAGATTCAGTTTTCATACAAACAAGATAGCATCAGTCTTCTTGGCCTGGAGACATTTAGTAATAGTAAGTCTGATTTATTATGTTCAAAACCACGCATAAAGCCAACCCTTCGACTCCTCGGTTTGGCCCAAAACACCTGATGTGTCAACCGAGCGGCGTTAAGGTCTACTTTGAGATGTGTATTGAAAAAAATAAACTCCGGCACCAATCAAAGAGTTGAATAAAACACAGAGTGCATTCTGTGTTTTCCTTGCAAGGCGGTGCCACAGTATAAAAATAAACAGGACACAGAGTCCTGCTCCATCTAAACCTGCACCTTGTAACCAGGCTCAGATAATAAACAAGAAATACCTCCTGCTCAGCAGGAATGCACTGTGGGATTGCCGCTATCCATGATACAGCTTTGGTCTCACGTGTCCAAACAGCCCAAATATTCCCTCATCCTGCGGAGGGAGTGTTGTCTTAGATATGAGTGTCTGTAATCGCCAGAGAGAACTGATTCGGCACAGAGCCGCAAACTGCCATTTTAGAAACCGCATTCACGAAACAAGACACATGTCACAACGTCCACCGGAATGAGTGTGATGGTCACACACGTAATTCCACATTTACCAGGCTTTACGGCAGAGAATTAATAGACATTATCTAAATTTGAACCAGCACCTGAAATACAGTAACGCACCAAGCATGAGTCAGAGGCCAACAGAGAGAAAACACAGCCAGACATGAGGCAGAAGGAGCTTCATGCTGTTAATTTCTTCCAACCCATTAGGCCAACATCCTGAAGCCGTGCTCATATTCAGACCGTCCTGCTCACCGACAGCAGCAGAACCACACACTTAATGTTTGTGACAACTGGATCGCTGCCTGTGAGCCCTACTGTCTGTCTGTGTCTCCACAAATGTATGCAAGCTCGCCTCCATCCGCAGCCATGACGATGACACTGTCACACTTCCATGCGCGCACACACCCGTCTTTCCATTCATGCAAATGCACACTTCTCTCACATTTTTTTTTTTTAAAGGAAACAAAAATACACTGGATTACAGCAGGACAATGGGCGAAGCCAGGTCACCACGGCAACAAGCAGAGAGGGGCTGGAGCTGGGGATGCTTATGTGGAATAGGAGGGTGTCTGAAGTACTGATTTTGGGTGAGGTGGGGAACAGGGGGGAGTGGAGGGGTGCTGTTACAGGAGCAGCTGTTGCATTTGATTAGTTAACACTGAAAACCCCGAATGCTCCTCAAACACACTCCTAATCCCCTTTAAGTGTAGTTTGTTAAAAAAAAGTAGCCCAAATGTCATGCATTACAGATACTTTGATATATTTGCGACCCATCAGATTGACGTTCCCCTTTACGTGTCACTTTTGCGCCTCACTCTCTCAGCATCCCCCTTTTCTGTGCCCTTCAACCTTTTCTGAGATCCCCTCCCTCTCTCTCTGTGGGGGGTTAGTTCTTTCCTTTCAGTCCCCTGCCATCTCTCTCTTCTCTTCCCCTCCTGCCTCTTTTTCTTCCTCCCTCTCCCCCAGCCACTCATCTGTCTCCACAGCATGGGTTTGTGCCTTTCACCAAATTTCATTCAAAGAAGCTAAACAGGACAAACGCAGAGGCCAAAAACACTCAAATGTGATTAGAAAAGAGCAAAACAGCACACAAAGGAGATAAACTAACAAACTGAGTAAGAAGACTCAGAACTGGCCACACAGGATATTTCTTGTCTTAGTCCTCTTCATCACTTTTATTGTCTACTGTTTTTCTTCTCTTTTTTCTCTTTTTGTTGTTTTACAACTTGCATAAAGATGGAAGGCAGTGAAACAAAATAAATAAGGTAAGAGGTAAGGCAAGGTAATAAATAAGCTAAACCTTCTGGCCACCAATATTATTATTGTTAATAGAAAAGCTAAAAGATGTCAAATGGACAAACCAGATACGTTCACCAGGATTAACTTCCACAGCTGACATAGGATACATAGAAAGACTTAAAAGCTCAAGTAAAACAGCCATTACGATATGATTAAAATGGAGAAAAAAAGCAACAAGAGCAAACATTAGTAGTCAATCAGCAATGACAACTTTTAAAGCGCAATTTGCCAAAAAGGGGGTCAAAATAGCAAGCAGGTAATGACTTAAACTTTCTTCATTATTTTTGTTTTGTTTTATGTGGCTACACTTCCGCGAGTTGAAAAGTGCAAGTTAAATAAAGTATAAGAACTCGGTGAGAAAAGAAATGCATACAAAACCATGGAAATATTCAAATAGTTTAAATTTTATCATACGGCTATAACTAAATAGCTAAGGGTAACTAGCTAACTAATTTAGCAACAATCTTAATTTAGCTATATAGTCTTTAGCTAAAACAGCTAAAGCTATCTGTTTCAACAATTTAAGTTAAAGAAGCTAAAGTTAACTATTTAAGCTTGGTAATGTTTCTAGAATCACAAATTTTGTTTAGCTGAAATTACTAAAACAATTTTAACTATTTAAGTCAGGGGTGTCCAAAGTCTGTCCTCAAGGGCCATTGTCCTACAAATTTTCCATGTATCCCGCTCCAACACAGCCAGTGAAGTTCTGCACAATCCCTGATTCATTTGAGTCAGGTGTGTTGCAGCAGGGATACATGGAAAACCTGCAGGGTCCTGGCCCTCGAGGACCAGAGCTGGACACCCCTGATTTAAAGTGTCTCTATGATGCACATTTCAGTCTAATTTATTTTAATATGCAAGTCTTGAAAGGCAAGAAATAATCAAGCATTTTTCACAAACCCCTTCATTTATGTTTATTTATTGATCCTCTCAGATCAGTCTCGGCCAGAAACAAGCGAACAGAGAAAGCTCCGCCCTATGCCTGCCTGCAGGCTGTGTCTGATTGGTCAACTGCTCGGAGTAGTTATACTGAGCAGTGAAGGTGGGCGTGGCTTTCTTAAGGTAAACGTGCACAACCGAGAGAAGATGACCAATCACCAAGTCCCTCCCCCGGGACGTCTCTAAAATTTCGAAGTTGAAAAAACTCTCTAAAACCAATTGTTTCCATCACCATGGAAACCAAATGTAGAGAGTGCTGGAAAACTCAAACATGCTTTTAGGTGATAAAAAAATGACACCGCTTATGTGTCTGATGAGTATTCAACACTATAACACTGTAGAAAGCTAAAAAAAAAAAAAAAAACTAGAAATAGCATCAAAGAGCTTTCAGCTAAAATAGCTGATGCTAACTATTTTAGCTAGAATCACAGCTTAGCTTTTAGCTAAAATTGCTAGAAGCTCTGACCAAATGGATTGATCTGGCTAAAATACAAATACTGTTAGCCAATGGTTGAACAGTCAAAATAGCTAATAAATGCACGTACTTTTCTATTCTTCAAATGTAAAGGACAAGTACAGCTAATAACTGGCAACACAATACCATAAAAAGCTAAATCCAGTATCATTCATTCATTCATTATCCGCTTAATCCAATTCAGGGTCGCGGGAATCTGGAGCCTATCCCAGCAGTATTTGGGCGAAAGGCAGTGTACACCCTGGACAGCTCGCCAGTCCATCGCAGGGCAAAACCAGTATCAAATAAACTCAAATGTGGTGCTGGAAAACACCTGGTTTTGTTAAACAAAAAGAACCACTGCAGCAGGCTTGTGAACAGCTTACCTTTCCAAACTGGTCGAAGTATTGCTTCACATCTTCGATGGTGGTATTGACTGACAATCCTCCAACAAAGATCTTCTTTGTCCTGGTCACCAGCTAGCAACACAAGAAGCAGAAGGTATCTTTCATCAATAACATTAAGTGGAAGGTAAGATGTCTGTGATTCAAAAACTTTATGCTGGTTGATGTTTATCAAATCAAAACCCTTTTTAAAAGTTTGTTTTTAACTATTCAAGCATATTTAGATAAACGTTAGCCCCCTAAGGAGTCTGTAAGAGTATACACAGGTAAGTAATGAGTACAAGCATTTATCTATGTGTCAGCCAGAGGACAAATGTATATATGTGTGTTTATAGGGGAAGCGTAGGGGTCAGGGTTTGGAGCACAGGGTCACGATGTCAGGCTGAACAAGTGGACAGTAACTCCTGCTTGGTCATGTGCCTGACTTTAATCCCAGCCAACCAAGACTGAGGGATTATGGCTGACATATGACATCATCACTACTTCTTGCTGTTAACCCCATTAGGGGGTACTCACCTTAGGCTGGGCCCGGCGGGGAAATGCCACCTTTGGGTCGATCTGCAGGGGAGAGATGAATTTAGATGCGTTTTGAATCCAGCATGAAGTATTCAAATAATAATCCTCCCTCTTGGTTGTTTACTATTTATACGAGCACATCATTTATGTTTAGTGTTCATTAAATTCTTTACAACTCAATAAGAAAACACTGAACAGATTTTATTGAGGATTTTGGAGCAGCTAAGCGGCATAAAAAATTTATGCCAACACTAATAACAAACAAAGAGCACCACTAAACTAAACTAGGTTTTAAAATTAAACTCTCCAACACCATAAATATGAGTAATACAAACAGAAATGTGTCATCGTTTCAAAGTTTCCAGTAAAAAGGAAATGTCATATTTATCACATCTTCTTGCCCACAAGCAAAATATTATTTATTTTAGCATGCAACTGTATTTGCTTCATATATGTTGATCAGTGGCCCATCTCCTGCTTGTGTAAAGCGAATCAGTGAATTATCACCCTGTTAACTAACTAGAATTAGTTACCACACAGAGCGTCTAAGTCTGTGCCCATGTGAAAGACTACTAAGATCCAGAAATAGAGCCTATGCTAATCCGCGAATATGTATAGTAGACCCTTGTTTATGCAAGCCACCACAAATCCAAACACACCAGGCAAACAAACAGGCAAGAAGAACTAAATACACTGTGAGGCATCAATACTTTCTCAGAATTGTGTGTTGAGACACAACACGACGTATCTCAGCCACAAACAAGTCAGAGGGCAGCCTGGAATCAAATATTAGCATTACATATGATAAATACATTTAAAAAAATGTATGCATGTTTATTTATTTTTTTTAATCTCACAAATTCTGGCAAGCTCCGTTTTGATTAGTCAGATTTCACTGTATCTGTATTTCTTCCCACTGGAATGTCTCAGCAATGGTCAAGGTTACAGATAAAATTAGAAGTAAATGAGCTTTGAATGAGCTGGCCTTTAATAATGCTAAATATGCAAAGCCTGGCCTGGCATTTTAAATTTGTGCAGAATCTCTTGTTATTCACTCTCAAGCCAACGAGAGAGATGGTTTCAGGTCACAGGACCTCCTGGTGTATTATAGTCTTAGAGTTCCATCTCTGTTGTAATAATTGGATGTGGAGCAAAGCCCCTCGTGTCTCACTCAGACACTATTAAAGATGCTGAATTGATATTAGCAACTAAAAAAGGAGCCTAAAAATAATTTACTCATAATGTGGACAATACACCCAGCACATCTTTTCTGTGGTAATTGTGCGCTTCTGATGACAAATCAGAAGCGTGCACTGGAAAATACATCCTATGAGGGCTTTTAAGTGCCTCGCATTTACCAGTGCTTCGAGAGCACAGCACTGTGTAACTAAGATGCAGCTGCAGCGCCCTTGGAAGGGATTGCAGAAGGACTTTGCACCTTGAAGTGGGATGCAAAGATGAGAAGAGTCATGTCACCTCCAGCTGGTCTAAACACAAAGACAAAGGCGACAAGGACACGCAAAGCCACCAGCGGCTAGCTGCAACAGCAGTGCAACAACAGAACGCCGTCACAAACAAAGGCAACACAGCTTTTCTCACACAGGATCCCTGCTCACTGGGACAACTTTATACTTCAAATATATGATAATGATATTTGTCTTTTATCGGGGTGCATGAAAGAAGGGGAGAATCTCCTTGTTTCTGTAAACAATACAAGGAAAATGTCAGTCCAAAATTCATATAAACAACAAGCAAAGAGAAAGGCCAATGAATAAAAAGGAGTTTTGAATTTAAGACTGATCATGGTGCAAAGTTGGCAGTGTGTCCATTATGGCTCAATCTGACCGGCCTCAGATGTTCAGGTCAGCCCACCTGCCTTTAACTGCTTTAACATAAGAGGACCAGAGTTGCCTGATTACGTGGCAGAGACAGAGTCTGCAGGCTGACAGTGATGACAGTCACAAACCAGCTCACATTTAACATGGAACATAACGATTACCGCAGTCAACAGAAAAGAAATGCAAACAAGCACGAGCGTCATAAGCAACATTTAGCTTAGTTAACACCATGAGCTGAATTTGAGAATCAGGCTCTTGCAAACTTCCATGATCTGCTAAATGGAGCGGGAGAACAGTGATATGCAACACACAGATTTTAAAACGGTGAAATCCCACCAGACACATTAAACACACAGACACCCGTCACTTCATTTGTACTCATTCATACTGTGACAAAGAAACCAGTAATTCCAGTAAAAGTTCTTAAAATACGGAGACGAGGTTAGACCTAATGCAATATCTGTAGCAGAGCTACTACAGCTACAGCCATGCCATGCTGTTAAGAAGAATCATTCCACTTCAACAAAAAACAGAAAATGTCTAAAATGTCATTTCTACATCCGGCTGTTCTCAGAAGGAGGCAATAATGAACGAAATCTAAAGCATCTATCAGAGTGGCAGAGTAGCCTCAAGGAAAAGACAGCTAGGCCACGAAGCAATAAGTAAAATGACTTAGCCAGGTCACTGTTTGCAACACTCAGACATTGCTCTTCAGACACTTGACATCCGAGAAGAGGCTCGGCCATGTAGCAGTCCCAATCAGACCGGTGAAAGTGTAACTACTCATGAAAAAAGTTGCACTTCCGAGCCTGACAGAGAAGAGTTCCAGCCGAGTGTTGGTGAAATGGTCTGACTAACATCCTGCTTCATGACATCCAACCTCTGCTCAGTCTAAGCAGCACAGTGACAGCACAGCCTAACATATGATTTTAGTGGTTTAGCTTGTAAACACTACTCTAAACTACGACCAATAATCACCTCACGTGGCGCAGAGCATCCACCAGTGTTACAAACTGGAAAAGAAAAATAATAAAAACAAAAGTTAACTCAATAGACTGGGTTGATGGATAATGTGGGGATCAATGAGTGGGAGTGAAGAAGGAGGGCAAGCACGGGGAAGAAAGGGAAGGCATTCGTTTGGAGAAGAGAGTCAGGCCATGAGAAAGTGGGCCTGTCCAGAGGAGCGGTGCAGCAGGGCCGTCCCAGCAGGATGCCCCTCTGATTTCATTAATTAACGGGACAAAGAGGGCAAAACAGATGGGCCCGTAGAGGAACTGGGGCTCCTGTGCTACCCCCACCGGCACGCATACGTACACATTCTGGAGCACCCACATAATCCAGAACAAATGTAAACACCAGCACATATTGACACTGTGACATATATATGCAATTAAACAAGCAAGAGCACAGACTCGTGCACACATACGTTGATGTGCCGCTTCCACACGCCCTCACATGCAGACGTATTAAAGCTGGCCGACCTGCCAAGACGTTCCCACAGCAAAATGGCAAACACCCACACTGATGAAAAGGAACCACAGGCTACCCCGTTATTGCAGCCTAATCAATATCAGCTAAACAAAAAGCTATAAACACAAGAGGAGACAAAAGGAGTTGGCTTGTCAATACGACCCGCAGACAGAGGGAAGGAGACTTGGTTTGGATTCAGGCCAGCAGGGTCAATCTGCCCAACTGTAATTAGTTAACGAAGCACGCTAATGAGGAACCCCAACCCCAACCCTTTAACCTTCCTCATGCTAAACTAGTGGATGGTGGGGTGGGTTGCGCACACGTAGCATACCGAATGCGTCCCGGATCCACCTTCAGAGCAGGCCCGAGCTTTATCCACAGATCTGATGGTGCGCATGGACCTCAGAAGCCCAATCCAGTTTGTTTCCTTCAATCCGATTAGTTGCTTTTCAGATCCATACTAATTACGGCACAGGAGCCAGGCCTCCCTCGTCTCTCTCTTATGCTCCACCTTCCCCACCCCCCAACTCCAACCTTCAGTTTTGTCCATGTCAGCACTACCAGCTAATCTTCCAGTCAGAAACGAAGAGTCGCTGCGAGTATCTG
The DNA here is from genome assembly GCF_933228915.1 of Telmatherina bonti. Lineage (NCBI taxonomy): Eukaryota > Metazoa > Chordata > Actinopteri > Atheriniformes > Telmatherinidae > Telmatherina > Telmatherina bonti. Next base: position 37,345,038 of record NC_136624.1, on the reverse strand, counting down.
AGTAGCCAGGTGTTGGACCAGTAGCCATCCAGGATGCCACATTTGACAAAGCTCCAGAAAAAAAGCTTTATTAGACCCTGCCGATGCATACGGTTGTACCCTCACAGATGTTTGTGCCAAAAGCAACAACATTCAGCAGCTGGGTTTACTCATGTAAAATATTCAAATATACTACGTACAGAGATCATATTGAGGCTTTGATAAATAATAACACCAAATTAAGATTACTGGATGCAAAAGTCCATCAAATAAAACTGCAAGTCAAAGCGTGTGGTAGATCTCCGTAACGAGATGGAGTCACCTTTCTGTGAATTTCTGCTCTGTTTTTCTCCTTTTCCTGTTACTGGTTCCAGTAAAGCATTTCAGAGAAAACAAATACCAGTTCTGCCCTTCTTCTCTGTCCAGAGATACACAACTGCACATCACAGCCCTGAGGCCAAACTTTGCCCTGACAGGAAATCTAACCTCCAACCAAAATAACAACCTCGACAGACCTCTCCCTGAAAACAACAGACAATCCCACATTTGTTGTTCTCCGGTTTGTTAAGCAGCACAGGTATGGACGGCGTTTGTAACCTTCTGTTCATGTTTAGCCCGAGATTTTCCTTTTTCTGAGGATGGATTAAAAACCATACAGGATATAACAGGACTGTAAATGTTTAATGCCACTTTTTAACCAGCGGCGCGGACCTTTGCACCAGTTATTGTCCCTTCACAGCTCCTGTTCCTCTCGCAAACCAAGTGTTCAGCATTACAGGGCAAAAACATCACACATTGAATATTCTTCCTCATTCCAGCCAGGAACGTCTTTCTCTGGTCTGATCAAACAATAGTGTGGCGAGACGGTCCAGGAGTGTTGCAGAAACTCATAGCAGGATACCGCGTTAAAGGATTTTGGCTAACAATAAAACTTAATGCTCATCTTATTATATTTTTCTATTTATTTGTTTGATTAATTAGATTTCAAATAGTCTAAAAACAATGAAGGCATGGGAAATGAGTTAATTCTTCCAGAAAAATGAAAATCAATATTATTTCCATGGCAGAACAGCAAAATGGCAACTATGTCCTTCTCAAAAGCAAGTGGTCGGATAAATAATGCCATAGTGTGTGTGTGTGTGTGTACACCTTCGTCTTATCTGCCTCCCAGACTGCTGCCAAAACAACCTGAGCAACCATAGTTGCATTAGATCCAATAACATTATTATTGTTTAGCCTTAAACTGTATTTTGGTTTATAATAAGGCACCGCCTTACCCCACCAGCGGCCTGCCAAGCTGAGCTCCCACAAGCACCACCAAACCAGTCTTCACATCGCACATTTGCAACACACACACACACACACACGGTCTGGCTGTCGAACACTTCAGCAGTACCTAGTTTTAAGAGGTAATATGACTCACTGAGTAACACTTTGCAGTTGCTTAGAAGCTACTTTGAAGCAAACAGCAGCAGTCGTGTTGCGATGAATCTTACAGCCGCTGAACAGAGATTCATTCATTTCCAGTATTTGAAAAGTGCTGCTTTAAACTACCAAAGAACAGATTATAAGGTGCGCACACAAAGTAAACAACTTGACACTATCTGTGTGTGTCGGTGCTTTGCTGCCCGACCGAGCCCGGTTCCTTAAGTTAATGCAAAATAGCTGAGAAGTTGTTATGGAGACATAAATCCCACTGGGTTGTGCAGTTATAGCACTGCCTCCAGAGGCTGGCGTCACCACCGACAACAGACTTGCTCCAACAACTAACCAACCCTACCTTTCTACCCCCCCACCCCTGGGCTCTGCTGCCTTTTCTGTGCCACTGATTTTTACTCTCAAATGATCCTATTGTGTGTGTGTGTGTGTGTGTGTGTACATGTGGTTTGGAAGGACCACAAGCTGGGCGAAGACACACCCAGTCTCTGCTTCTACAACCAATCTATACGACCAAGACAGCGACATTCACACCTTCATGCATATTCAAATCAAAGCCCTGCAGCTCTGACTCTAACCAAACAAACCACTGGGATTCACATGCACTTTCCTGCCATTACCTTCCCAGTGAGTATGACCTCTATCTGGCAAGTGATTTGTCCCATTTACACACATTTGAATTTCCATGCGTCAGTGAAGAAGGAGGGGAAATTTCCCCGAAACCTCCAATCAGAGAAGCCGTATAAACGCAATCTCTACTAACCTAAAAGTTGCATTAATATTTAAATGCAGCTGAGACTCACTTCCAGCTCACACTTTGCCTGAATCAGTTTGGGATCTGATGCCACAACTGTGTCCTCCCCTCAAAACCCTAAAAGCTGCCACTTTTTTTTTTTTTTTAAAGTGTTTTTATTTTCTAGGAGGCAAAGAACAAGAAAAAAACTGTGAGCTCCTTGCTCCACATACAACCTGTGAGGGTTTTGCAGGGGCTCCTACCCCATTCAGATCCCCAGGTAACCATGGCAATGAAGACCAAGAAAGAACGCTTTCATGTTGGCGCCCTGAACCGGGATTTGGAGGGGGAAATGAGCAGACAGGAGGAGGAGAAGGAGGAGGAGGAGGGTGGCTGCTCCAAAACGCACTCCTAAACTTTACAAGCCATAAGGTGGGAGGCAAAATGCACCAAGAGGCAGAAGAAAACAAGCTGCACGGACCCCCTCATAACAGGAAACAAAGTCAGACAAACGGAGCCCAAATTAAAAACTTGAAAAATCAACCAAATCTCACCGTTTTGGAATCCAGTTCGTGTCTGTTTTGCGCCAAAACCTTTTCCACTCCAGCTTGCTCTGCGTACGTAACAAAGCCGAACCCCCTGCAAAGGAAGAAGCAAGAACACACAGACACACACACAATCAGAACACAAACTTCAGCAGCTTGAAGGAAAAGCATGGACGCGCGTGAGGCATCCAGTGATAGGACGGCTGGGCGCACACGCCTCCTTCTTACCTCGACCGCTTGGTAACGGGATCCCGCATCACCATGCACTCCTTCACCTCGCCAAATTTACAGAAGTACTCCCTCAAGCCCTCTGCAAAAGCATCGAGGAAATCATGTTAAATAAACCAAAGGGATGAAGAGTTAACCGACAGGCCCCGTGAGATGAAGGGGGGTGGGGGGCAGGCTCGCAGTGGCCGGAGAGACACAATGGGGTCGGGGTGGACCACGTTGCTTGTGTCCCTCCAGTCCTCCCGCGGGTTCCACACTGGTTTAACTGGCCATTCAGCAGAACAGCTCCACAAACAGGACTGCTGTTTCTAACCCAGCAGAAGCGGGATAACAACCCGGGCCATCGCTGCAAGAACAAACTGGATCCACGCACCAGCCTGCGCTCGTGCCTCTTAAAATAAATGAATGGATTCAGCGGAGCGCAGCAATAAGGAAAACGACAGGAGAGCCCAACTTCTGCTTTAACACTGGTTTACTTTTACTCCAAAGTGTCCTCCTCGGTTATTACCAGTGTAAGGAGTGCACATGGTGGAAAGGCAGACAAGTCGTATGTGCACCATTTCTCCAGGCTTAATCTCCTGCGTCTCGGCAAGTCTAAATCCCGAGAGCTGATCCTCGGTGAATAGAAGGCTTTGATTTAACTATTTAGTGTTTCTGCTGAACTTCAACAACCCTCACATGGAAAATAAAAGCGATTAGAGGGAAACAAACAGAAAACGGGGGGGGGGGGTCATGCAGACTTGTTAAAGTAGAGTGCGGGACAGCTCACCTTGTGTTGTCTGCCAACTCAGACCCCCGATGAACATTTTGCTGAATGAGAGAAATACAAGCCGTGAGTCACACAATAAAGCACATCATGGGAACATTAGAGAGGAAATCAGAAGGAATTGTGTGTAATATGGCATCAATAAAGTAAGAAGGATAAGCATCGGCCATGTTGCGAAGTCTCCCATCGGCCAGCCGGGCCGTTATAATCCTCTAGAGGGAAAAGGAGAGCATTTTCCAGATGATGGAGGAGAAGTTGCAATGTGGCCTTCTGGAGGAAAAGCGCGATAAATAAACAAACAAGCGAGGAGGGGGGGTGCTGTTGGAGGTGGGGTGGTGGTGGTGGTGCGGGGGGGACAGACAGAAAGCAGCGGTGCGTCTGTGTCTCCTCCACTGAGTGGATCCATCCCACACACACACACACACACACATACACACGCAGCGTGCTTGTCTTTTGTCTCGGCGCGGCTTCGCTCCGCACTGAACTCAACTAAAGTCCAAGGTGAAGTGAAACCGGGCCAGGAGGCGAGCGAATGGCGGGCGGGCAGGCTGAGGCTGTTACCAGGGGTCGTGGGGGGAGTTGTCCGTGCCGGAGGACAGGCTGCTCTGGCTCCCTTCCGTATCCATTCTGCTCTCCGCTGCTATATTCCCGCACTGTGAGGCGAGGAGAGGCAGTGAGGCTTCCACTGCTGCTGCTGCTCCAGACTCAGGGGCGGGCAGCACGGTGGGGGGGGGGGGGGGGGGGGGGGGGGGGGGGGGGGGGAAGCTGCTGGTGGAGGAAGGGGGGCGGGCAGCAGAGGTGGGGGTGGGGAGGATGGAAGGAGGAGGGGTGAGCGAGGAAACACACGAATGCGTAGACGCTCAGAGTTAGGCTCCGCCCCCACCTCGTTTTCCCGTAGCCGAGCCCAGCCTCGGACGTCCCCCTTTTCCCCTCCCTTCCCTTCCCCTCCCCTCCCCTCATGCACATTGCCTGCCTTTATTCAAGCTGCACTGGCGCGCGCTCTGTAGTGTTTCCCCGCCGCTCTTGTCATTGGTCGATCACACCAGCATGGCCCATTACAGCATATTGACTGGTGTGAGATCCAGTGTTTTTCCGCCTCTGTTCAGGAGCATCAAAACCGCTTTTAGAGGAGCTGAAAAGGCACGAAGTTGGTTGCTGAGCATAAATTCAACCATACAGGACCAATCATACCTGGTTTTTTTTCCCAAACTGGGGGTCCTATGATCACTTCTGGGGTTTGACAAATCATTGTAAAATAAATAAATAAGTCTGTGGCTTTTAAGGGGGATGTTAAAATTGCAATAAGCACCAGAAAAACATTTTAAACCTGTTGTCGCTTTCCACCGCTAGATGGCAGTAATGTGTATCAGTCGTCAAAGATTCGCTAGATCTACAACCACAAAGCAAAAAAAAAAAAAAAAAAAAAAAAAAGCACCTGGTAGAAGCATGGACAAACATGAAACTCCCAGGACTCTGCTACAGGACATGAGCTGGGACAAACAGCCTCAGACTAGATGGGAGGGTGTGTGAGGAAAGAGGTTTTATGCTGGGAGTGTAAATCGGCAGGGCCGGATTAAAAGTGCACAAGCCCCTGGGCCCAGTGTTCCAACGGCCCCCTTTCCCACCGCAACATTGTGAAAATTGTGACTAATAAACCGTGAAACAACATTTCTAACATCTCTCAGCCAGTGGTACCAATAGCAATACACTAGACATTGCGGTGTAACTAGCTGGTGTTTATGTACATTTTTTTTTCATGCCCACATGGGCCCCAAGTGGGTGCGGGGCCCCTGGCCTGTGCCCATACTGCCCATTGGATAATTCGGCCTTGTGTTTCAGCATTTTGATAACAATATTTAATCGCTTTAATCAATAGCGATTTAATCTTTGCTGAGATCTCAAATTAAGTTACAATCTAATTTCCATTTGATTCTATTTAGGGTCTATCGACAGATAGGAAAGAGTAACTCCATATCAAAATCTCTAAAAGCAACTAGAATATGAATTACAATTTTTATTGCTGACGTCAGCTATTTAAATTAATTTTTTTTAAAAATCAAATAAATTACTACAACAAAGACAGACTGGTGATAAATGGAAAGCGACGTCCCGGGAAACTCAAATACAACCATTTCAAAAATAAAATTGCATATATGGTTATTGTATTGATTTTTTTTTTTTTTTTTAAACAGTGTTTGCATTTTGGATAATTTTCATTGGCTTATTGACCACATGATTGATATATTGATGCAGATAAATGTTTTGTCATCCCCTGAATAAATACAGTCATAGTTCATAGTGAAAGTTATGGATCTAATACACCTGCCAACCTGTGATGCTACAATACAAAATTAATTAAGAAATTTTACTTTTCCCATCAACTCTTGTACATAAAAGCCAAACAAAATCCACCAGAAAAGACTTTATATTCCTTATTAATTAACATTAAGTTTCACCACGCGTGTCCAGAAACAAAGTAATTGTGTTGTTTTAAAATTCCAAATATGTCCATATCGTAATGAGAAAACTTTATTTTTCAGAATAAGGGTGTTTTAACTTAATCCACAAAAAACTAGTTTCAGTTTTTTAGGCCTTATATGTAGAGGATTGCTGCAGGATGACCATCAGATGACTTGTCATACCATTAACCACTCAGTTGTTGTGGAGGTTGCGAAGGGCAAACTTTTATCTTGGGGTTTGTGGCTCAAAAACATTGATTTATACCAATTATATAAGAGCATTTTTCAAAAAGTGTATCACTTTCCCTTATACTTGGTTACATTTATGAGCATCCTGCGATTTGGCAGTACTGGGAGAAATAACGGAGAATGATGTGTTCCAGTCGCGCCAGGTTGGGCGTCAGATGTGAACAGATCACTAAATGGGCCTACAGGGTAAAGGGACAGTCCTTTCAAAAGTCAAGGAAGCACTTTAAACACATCCTGTGAAAAATAATAAATTAATGTACAACTACTTCTTAATGTATATACTTATCAAAACAATGTGGTCCTTCTGTGTACTAATGGGAAGTTCAACTCCTACTATAGATTTGGCTGTTTTGACATAGGCTCCCTTAAGAAGAGTCGGCTCCAAAATGACTCTTTGTAGTTTTTTTTAGCAGTTTTGAGTGGTTTGTTTGTCGGTCACTTTTTAAAGATTGCTTTTTTTTTTTTTATCAAATCAAAGATACTTTATTTATCCCCGAGGAGAAATTCAAGGCTTAAGTTTTGTTATGTTTTTAATTGGAAAATAAAAGCTGCATTTTCATGACAGTTTTTCACAAAATCAAAGCGACAGTTTTTTACAATTTTGACAAAGTACAATTGCAATTTGCAGGTGTTTTCATTGAATGATGTTTAGCCAATAAACCATAATATTTGTACAGTTTCATTCCATTACACTTCACTTTGTTGAGGTGAGAGACATAAAGTGTTTTAGTCTTGGAGCAGATATTTCAGTTGCCAAACGAAATACACCAGAAGCCATCTTTACTTGAAATGAACAGGTCACTTGACTCCCTACAGCACATCCAGTGACGTGTAAATGAGAAAGTGTTTCCATTACACTTTTGTGATATACTTCTATATCAAGATGTCTGAAAGACCACCACATGACAAGGTATAAAAACAGTTTGGAAATATTTGCCAGGTTTTCAAAGTGTAAACGTTTCCATTAGTTTTTTTATGTTTTTTTTTTTTTTTTTTCAATGTTTAGGTTTTACAAAATTCTAGCAATAATGAAGGAACCACACAAATCAAGTAGATGAAAAACTAATCCAGAACATTGTGACTGTTTAAATTGGCGGATTTCTCCATTTTTATTCCTGACATACTTGTAGTTTAAATCGTAGTCCAGCTCTCTCCAGATATCTGGTCTGCACTGCTACACTCCCTGTCTTTACATAGTGGTATGATCCTAGTCTCTTTTTATGCATATTGTGCCCATTAAAATAAAGTCCTGCTCCTTCTAAGAATTCAGCTCCTTCAAACAGGAATCGGTTCTTCTGGTTTACGACAAAGAATCAAGTTGCTCATGAATGATACATACTTCTGACATCTTAAAATAATGTAAATAAAACGTCAAGTTCAGGTTTCAAGATTCTTTATTGTCATTCGATTGTTACAGCTTGGGTATCGCGGCAGAGCAGTAGTTGTTGCTGGTCTACATCCTTTCATACAAAATTTATTTCAATTTAATATAATTTGACCACAATCTCTGCTTTTGTGTTTTTATGTTATCTTTTTTATATTTAAATGTTACTTATTTACTCACAGAAAAGGCAAGCACAACAGAGTAATATATATTAAAGTAGAAGAAAAACAGAAAAAAAGTGAGAAATACTAACATAAAATAGATAAAGAAATAAAGTAGATGCTGGCTGATCTATTGAGATAATTCACATACACTTTGTTGCATTATGTTGTGATTTATTTACCAGGAAATGAGCCAGAAATCATTATACTCTTTCTGTTTCCATAGAAACAATGTTAACACATTGTCCAGGAGGAAAGACATCAGCAGTAATGTTTGTGTGTGTGTTGCTGTTTCAAGACATTTTTAAACAGTTTAAGAGTCCCCATTTCCAGAGAGAAAGGTTACTCGCTGTTGGAAAACGAGCAAAAACTGCTCACAATAACTTCTTTTTACTTCATTTAAGACCTAAAAAGACCAGATGTGGATTTCTCAGTTTTATTTATTTTTCTCACATCTAACGTGGAAAAGATTTAGAAAGGAAAGCCAGCGTGCTTTCAGTTTTATTTGGCCATACAAAAATAAAGTGGTGATAAAGAAATTTAGAATTAACACTAACAATAAGAAATTTAAAAAAAAAAAAATTAGCTGTAAACCACGAAAGTTGATTTCACTGCTACATTGTCTTGATGGGTAACCTGTACCTTTATGGAAAAGTTTATATATATATACATATATATATATATATATATATATATATATATATATATATATATATATATAATTGATGAACTTAAGTGAATATTCTCCAAACTTTCTAATACACATATACAACTTTTTTTCTTATTAGTTATTATCTTATTAGTACTTATTAGTTATCATGCTGTTCTCTGACAATATTAACCACAAAAAAGAAGTGTTAGGACCATGAATCAAACTACAAATATTGATTATTATTAATGTTATTTATTATTTATTATTAATAAAAGTATATATTAATAAAAATGGTCCCAGACCATTTAGAGCACTTTGCTGATTAGCAGCTGGGCAGAACACCAGCCAACAGGTGCAGAAGTCTGACTGAGATTTACCAAAAACACGAGATTGCAACGAGTGCCTCAAAGAATTGTTCAACAAAATATTATGTTTGGGGTCCCATCATGATGTTTTTTGTTGTTGTTGTTAATATATTTCTGTTGAACCACAATTAAAAAAAACAATGTCAGGATTTTCATTCAATTTTTTTTATTTCAACTTATTTTACTGACAGCTGTATTTTCTTGCAAAGAGATTTCAAAAACTGAAAAATATAAAAGTTTTTAAGCTTTTTATATAACTGGTTCATCATGCTTGTTTTTTTCTTTTCATTGTTCATTTATGTATTTATTTTAGAGGTCACATCAGTGCCCACAGGTTTATTCTTTTAATTAGTCCAGGCTCAGGTGAAATGGATAATCTGTAAACATAATACCAATAACTATCTTTCTACAGTGTGACTGATATTTTAGTTTGCATAACTCAGTAAGGTCCTCTTCTCTGTCCATGTAAAAATGTTATTTGATCTTACTGAGATTTTATCTTGCATGACGTGTGTCATGTGATCAGATTTGAATAAATGTGATCTGATCATTTATTGTGCACAAAACTTCATGTTGTGTGCACAACTTCATTTGACCATATACCGACATGATCAAAGTGTGTTTTACCACAATCTATACAATGTCAGCTAATATCATCTTATATGATGAAATATTTTGATCTTATATAATGTGATGTAATCTTGCCTGTAGTGATGTCATAATCTTTTCTTTACTTTTACAATAACTAATATTTCATCCAGCTCTTTTAGGCTTCTTTCCTTCCATCAATAATCTTTCCTGTGCCCTCAACCCTCGGACCACCTGTTCCTTCTTGATTCATCACATCCAAAACAGCTGTGCTCAGCATCATACATCTGTCATCTAGTCACCTAATTGTGGTTCAGTCCCACATCTAAACCTGATCTCACCTAATAACCTTCTCCCTCCCTACATGTGACAGGCTGTCCTAACCAGCTAAGTGCCAGATTAGCAGCATTACCTCTAAGTCAGCCACACTCTTGGCCGGGGCCAAGCCTGGTCAGCTGAGCAGTTTCATCTCGTACCTCAGCAGCTGCCACAAATGCGATGCAAGAGGAGAGTTTGCACTTGCTCGTTTCATTACATGATGACCCTGATAAAGAAAAAATTAAATCTTGCACTGTAATACTGTCTAATGCTGGGAATGAAATAAACCCAGCAGAAATGACTTCCCTTCTGCTCTCTGAGCATTTAAAGCAGCGCGGAGCTCAAATCCTGTAACCTCTTCTCTACATCTGTATTCAGTTTGAAGAGATTTGGACCCAAATCTTTCTTTCTCCACCTGACTGAAAGTTTTCAGCCGTGATGAGAGAACATTCCCAGCACCACATGATGATCTGCGCTTGTGCCGCTTCTGAGAAGGGCCGCAGGGTGTTTGTGTGTGTCAGTGAGGAGAGGCAGGTCAGGGGGAGGGTGAAACTGTGGCCTGGCGGACCATGGCGAGAGAACAGTATGTAGGACAGGGCCTCACGCTTGCTAACCTATCCTGGCTGGAGCCATGGGCTGGGCGTGCTGAATTTCTGCATGCATGATCAATGGCACTGAATAAAAAAGAGAGGAGAAAGACAGCGGTGTGGGGGAGGGGAAGGAACAAGTTTGGGCGCTGTGAGAAGCCAAAAATTTAAGCCACATTATTGGGCTTGCGATATGAAAAAGTAAGAACAGTTTTATAAGTGATTATCAGGAAACAGCACAGCAGAACAATAAGAATCAGATTTTTTACAGCTCCAGAAACTTTCACTTGTTTTATGATCTTAAGCAACAGTTTTGGCTGATTTAAAAATCTGGCAAAGTGTGCGTGGAGGTGAAATTTACACAACTGTGTGTGTATGTGTGTGCGTGGGAGGGCATGTGAGAGAGGTTTTCAGTGCACTCATTGCCCTCCTCTGCTCTTTCCAACCTCCATCTCTCTGTCTTGTTGTCAGTATGCCACCTCAAAAAGCCTGCAGTTGTTTGTCTAATCCAGGTCTACGCTGCTTTTGTTTCCTTGACTGCAGCTGACCCAGAGCACGAAGCCTTTGTCTGCGGGCGCCCTCTGACCTGTCAGGGCCTGGGACTTGCTCTCCACCACCCTCGAGGCTATTTGAAAAAGAGCTGAAAGGGGGGGGGGGGACTCCTTAGAAAAAGAGTTGGAAAGCCATCTTCTGATGGTCTAAAAGCGCGACTAGCTGTGTGGTTCAGCTGCAGCAAGCTTTTTTTTTTTTTTTTTTTTTAAATTTTTTTTTTAGAGCCAGAAGTCGTCATTTGAATGTGATTCAAAATGTACACAAGCAACAAGTAGTTCCTGAAAGACTTTACTGAACTGGAAGCAGTGGGAGGATAATGAAAAAGGATAAAAATGGAATGTTTGAACAAGCAAAAGCGGAAAGCAGGAGGCCATTTTAAAGCATACCATTTGCTGTGGGTGTATTTTTCACCTGGCAGGTGGTGAGCTGCAGAAATCATTGCATGACAAAGGAGATGGGAGGAAGCGAGCACACCTGTGAAAGCGCCAGGAGCTCCGCCTCCCTTCTCCAATCACAATCCCTGCATCCCTCCAGGGGCAAGGTGTGGCGAAAGCAGATAGACAAAGGGAGGAGAGAAAGACAGAGGAAGGAAGAGATTGAAGAGGAGATTTACATGCAACAGTTGACTGAAGGTTGAGTTAACCTTTTATTAATCATACGCACACAAAATAAAGTGGACTGCTGATGCTGGGAGGCTCTGAGAGGCTTCCAAAACGTGGCTGCCGGCTTCCTGTGAGTGCAAACACACCGCAGCGTATCTACCTTAATGACACAGGACTATTTCTGTCTGACAGCCGCATTGGGGTAAGCAGCAGCGGAAATCTGTGCTGTAATACCACACAGACAGACGGCTGGGCGGACGAACACAGGAACAGCACACACACTCACACACGCACATGCTACACATTGGCTTCTGGGTACAAATCAGCAGAGACCTAACACTTAAAGACAGATTGTCAATACTGCACTTGCCACCATGGAAATTGGTATGGAAATCTTTGTTCCAGGAGTTTGTTACAGGACTGCCCATCCATCTCTGCTGCTCTGAGAGCATCATTAACTTGGAGATAACTAATTATCTCCTATCTCTTGTCACATCTACAAAGCTTTGCTGGGTGTGACACTGAATTATAGCAAGTATCCAGTCAAAAAGTGACTCAAGTAAAACCTCCAAATGCTTCTTCCCCACCGCTGCCCAACGCTGTGGGTGTTTCTGTGATTATGAATGAACTTTAGCTGATGCTTACTCATATTTACAGATGATGCATCATCCTTCATGTCTACCTCGACCCCTTTCAGGAGTGAGATGAAGTCACAGAGCTGTTGCAGAGAATGACATAATGACACATCCAGATGGAGTCACGGCCATCTCTGAGAGCATCGTGGTGCTGACCTCAGAGAGAAGAAGACTGAGCGGTGACTCATCGTTTCTTTGCGGGTGATGTAGGTTTAACACTTGACGGCTCTCGCAGCAGGACGACATGGAAGGCAGCAGGAAAGGAAGAGTGAGAGAAAGGAAGATGACATGTGGACAGAGAGAGAGAAGGGAGCAGGGATGGACGGTGTGTGTGTGGGGGGGGGGGAGTGGTGGTGAGAAATCGAAGTATCTCACTGACACACATAGAAAAGGAGTCGCAGTGTGTCCCTGTATCTCTTTTAATCCTTTTTCCACTCCCCCCCCCCCCCCCCCCCCCCCTTCCATTTCTTTTTGCGGGACCTATCAACGCCATTCCTAGCTTCTATTTATAGGACACTACTGTCCCCCCCCCCCCCCCCCCCACCCCCCCCCCCCCCCCACACACACACACGTACCCCTGCTTGTTTGAGGATACGCGTGTGTGTGTGTGTGTGTGTGAGAAAGAGACAGTGTGTATGCTGTGGGGGAACCTCAATAAAGCAGTTCCTCTCACTCCTCATTCACTAAGCAGAATATATGGGGAAGCCAGGTACGAAGATGTGTGAGTGTGTGTGTGTGTGTGTTTGTACAAGCGGTGGCTTGATTTATCCCACCTGTCCAGTTGTTTCCGGCGCTGACTGCTGAAATGAATACTACGAAGGCCTGGGAATGCACAAATCATCCCTGGAAAGTGTGTGTATTTATTGCCTTGGACGCTTCTGTACTCGCGCTCATCCGAATTATGAGGAGTCAATCTGGATATATTGAGATTGCTGTTATATCCACACACAGTTCAGTACAGTACAGCTGTTTTTATGTGAGCGCTGCAGTATGCGGGCCCGACAGCCTGATGGAAGGCTGTGGTTATTGATTTATGAGCTCACAGTTAAATTGCGTCCTGCTTTGTGGTCTAATGAGCAACTGACACATGATGTCTTCACACCATCATTTGTTACTCATTCTAAAGAAATATGTTACTTTTAAGGCAAGAAAACTGAGAGTTAGGGGTGCTTTTTGTATCTGTTTGGAGGTTTTGATGATAAATAATGTGAAATAACTTACTGAATAACTCAAGAGGATATTTAGAACTGTACATTTTTTATAAGCAGTCTGTTGGATTTATGTCTGGCAGCTGAAACTTGTGCACCATGCTGAAGTTTGTTATCTTACAGGAATATTGCTCTGCCACTCAGATCCTGCAAACTGGGGGTTGTCTTGTTAGTCAGTATTGTGATCGGCTGTGAAATAGTCACAGAAAAATTCATCTATACATGTAATTATCCCACAACCTCCACTCGTTTGGACTGTGCATTCACGGCGGTAGACCTCAGCGGGTTTAGACCAGACATGCTGGGGTTTTTTTTGTCTGAACCTGCCATCTGAGCCATAAAGTTTATTTTGGTCTCATCTGACCAAAGATTGTGTTCCCAATATTCATCAAGCCACTATTTATGTTCTCCATCAAAGTGTCACTGCGCAGTTTATGTCAAAGAGCAAGTTTTTCTTTTGCTTTGTTGTTGTTGCTGTTTTTTTTCTTGGATACTGTACAGAGGTTGATGTTATGCAACGTCCCTCGCTGTGCCTGAGCTGTCACACAAACTCAGCTTTCCACTGAACAACCTTTGTCCACATCTTGACTGTCAGAGCTACATGGTGAAAGTATCACACCATCCACGGTGCCTTTTTAGGAGGTCTTATTACTGGTACTGGGGTTCAATCCATGTACAGTGAAGTCAGAGTTTTACTTTACTTTGTGAAGTCTCACAATAAGTACGTAAATCTTTGCATGAGAAACCCAGATACAGAGTGAGAGCAGTGCATGTTGGTATGTCCATGCTGTTAGGATGCCTGGAAATCATGTGCACTCAGCTTAGCTTAGCATTCAATCATTTTGCAGCTAACTTGACTTTGGGGGCATTTTTTCAAACATTTTTGTATTTAATTGTTTGTAAGATCAAAATAACCGACTTCCCAAAGTTATTTGGAGGCAATGCATTTTTTAAATTAATGAATATTTAAGTTATATTAACCCTGCGATGGACTGGCAAGCTGTCCAGGGTGTACCCCGCCTTTCGCCCAAAGACTGCTGGGATAGGCTCCAGCTTCCCTGCGACCCTTAATCAGAGTAAGCAGTTAGGAAAATGAATGAATGAAGTTATATCAATGTGGTGATGCATGTACTTCTGTTGTATCCTGTAAAATTTATAGTTTTGTCATTTTACATTTGATTTAATCGTGTTATATTGTTATAAAAATAACTTTTTGATGGAAGTTTTTGCAGTTTTGTGCATTTAAAATGTGCTAAATCACAGTTATCTGTTTGTTTTTTCCTTTTGCTGGACAGTTTTGCATTTATGGCTTGTGATCACAGCTTAGTGGGTTTGGATCGTTCTCACTCAGCTTTAGGCAGCCAGACGTTTAGCAACAAGACGGTAATCAAGTGGAGTATTTAGCAGATATAAAGGCAAACTTCTCTCAGGAGTTGGTGAGGAGATAAAAAGTTAATGAAAATTATCCAGAATGTTTAAGCTAAGACATGGTTTTATCCTAATTCTGACACTTTTGTACCGTGACAGCAAGTAAGTGTCCAAAAAATCAGTAATCATGGCTTTAAAATTGAAAACTTTCACCACTTCCTGTTTGTGTAGCCTCATGGCCACAGCTGCAACAACAAAGATTCCCAAAAACATTTAAAGATGATGGGACATCTCAGCAGGTCAGCAGCAGTTTCTTTTATCTCAGATCAGCCATCTGATGGAATATTACAAGAATGGTGAAGACTGAAGTGAAGAAACAGAACTAATTAAATAAAAAGGATTTAGCTCAAGAGAGGAAACGTGTCCTGCAAAAAGCAGCACAGGAGGAGGAAAAAGCATCTAAAAACAGGGTGTATTCATTCTCAGTGTGTTTCTGTGTGTGTGTACACTTGTGCAGTGACGAAGCGAAGGGAGGAGTGAGCGGAGGGGGTCCATTGTGGGTATTTGTGTGGCTCAGATTGTCCTCTTCTCTGGGAAAGTGGAAATTCAACACTTCTCTCCAGAGGTCTGGTTACCAGGTGAGAGGAGAGGAAAGAAAAGAGAGGGAGAGAGAGCGAGGGAGGAGGGGAGGGAGGGTGAGAGCTGCATAGGTGTGGAGAGAAGCAGAAACCACGAGGGGGGGCTTGGAGGTTTGATGCATGGGAGGTGAAGAAACACAGATATCGACATGTGAAGGACGAAATGATACGAGAAGAAATTAACAGAGGTTTGACCTGAATCCAACACGAACCCAGAAATGCAAAATCAAAAGAATAAGAATTCCTTTTAAAATATATTTAATGCTCGAGATGAGACCTGGGGACAAAATAATGATTAAAAACTAAGACAATTTTAATTTAATCTGAATTAGATGAATATTATGAGGCCAAATAACATCATTTGATGTTTTAAGTAAATGTAAAAAATTAACAAACATGTTTATTCAATAATGACAATGTTACAAATAATAATCATCGTTTATGTGATGTTTTTCTCCATAAATATGTCCTGACTTGTTGTGACTTTGTTGTAGAGTAGCGCCTCCCAGTGACCACTGAAGGGACTTTCTCTTCTCGCTGCCTTTAACTCAACATTAACCAAACAAGCATCACTTGTATCTGAAAATGTATGTTTATTGTTTCATTAAGTTTTTACAAACTGTATATATATATATATATTTATAAATGTAGATATATATACTTTACAAACACTCTTTTATCCTGAACACCAAAGTAGACCAAGCACAGGAGGAGGAACCGTCTAGCAATGAAAAAAAACAAAAAAAACTTCACTTAATTCCAAGAACTTTAGATGCTTTAACACATGTTTAATAGTTACAGAATGGAAAAATACAATCAAGTTGATAAATAACAATATTTCATTTTGATTTACAATAAGGATGCACAATCTTCATTTGAATTTTAAGGTAACTTGTTAAAAATCTTTATTTTTATTTTTATTTTGGTTCACATCAACATGCATTGTGATACCTGCGGCTCGCTGAAGCAGGTCTGGATTCTCCTGGATCTTGTGGCTGAATTATAAAGACTGGAATTACTTTGGAGTTGATGAGTCCCTGATCTGTTTTCATGTTGTAATCAGACTGAATGTAAAAGTAAAGAACAAACAGATAAATAAAAAACAAAACCTTTGATCAGAGTCGTGTGCTGTTGTGTTGTTGGCGCCGCTCTGTGTGCGACAGCGAGGAGAGGCCATGTGTGTCTGACAGGAGTGTTTATGTAGATGATTTCTCTCTTTCTTCCTCGATGTTGTCTGGAGTGGATTATGGACACGGCGGCTCTGAGAGCAGCTGCTGCTGACAAACACTAAAAAAACGTGCGTGTGTGTGTTAAATGGATGCTAAGAATTTTAAAAGGAGACTAAGCATCTATTTTGTAGCCGTTCTGCTTGTTAGAAACACATGTTACACGGCTGCTACTTACGAGCCCTCTTTTCATATCAAAGAGATGTCAATAAGTGTATAAATGAAGACATTTTGTGTCTCTTCGTGTTTTTGTATCTGAGAAGAAACTAATATCAAACTCCAGCAATTATCAAAACACACCCCTGAAATAGATCCCAGTGTCTGGTAATTCATCTTTAGAAACACAAAAGACCGCACACCCATGTGCGCTGTTAGAGCTGCGTGTTACGCAACATGCATGCATGTGTGTCCGTGTGTGTGAGTAAATGCGATTGGGTGTGTTTGGGAGGGCATTTGCACAAGCAAGCAGACATCACTGTCCTCCGTTGTAAGCGTAGTCTGCCTTGTTGTGCATGACCAGTCTGTTCTCCACGAAATAGAAACTGTCTGAGCGGGTTTCATACGGACACTCCACCATCTGACGCACTGCAAAACAAACAATATGAGCGTGTTTAATATTTAATATGCAACTTAAAATGATGATGATTAAATCATCGTTGTGAGCTATCTAAAGCCCACAGGTTCCCCCATGATGCTGTCCCTCCTCAACTTTTTAAAGAAGTCTTCTCTGCATTTGGGTCCTGGGTACTTGCTATAGTAAATAGCAGTCTAACCTCAGGAGTGGTTCCTGCTAATTTTAAGCATGCTGTAGTGGAGCCCCTTATGAAAAAACCCGGTCTAGATGCCAGTAACCTTAATAACTTCAGGCCAATCTCCAAGCTACCGTTTTTATCTAAAATCTTAGAGAAAATTATTCTCAGACAGTTGACCACATTTTTAAATAAGAACAATCTGCTGGAGCTCTTCCAATCTGGTTTTAAAGCTATGCACAGCACAGAATCTGCACTTTTAAAAGTTTTTAATGACATTTTTTTAGCCTGTGATGCTGGTGATTGTGTGGCCCTTGTATTGTTGGACCTAACCGCTGCATTCGATACAGTGGACCACAATATTTTAATCTCCCGGTTAGAGCACCTTGTGGGCATTAAGGACGTAGCCCTTGAGTGGTTTAGGTCCTACTTAAAGGGTAGAACTTTCTCTGTCCGTCTGGGAAACTGAGTCGTCCTCTGCCCCCTTGTCCTATGGGGTTCCACAGGGTTCAATTTTGGCCCCTACCCTTTTTTCTTTATATCTGCTTCCCCTGGGCTCTATTTTAAGGAAACATGGCATTGCTTTTCATTGTTATGCAGATGATTGTCAAATTTATGTCCTGCTTAAAAAGAAAGACAATTTCTCTGTCAGTGCACTACAAAAATGCCTGCGTGACATTAAAGATTGGATGGCGTTAAACTTCCTCCATTTCAATAATTCAAAGACTGCGGTTTTGGTTGTTGGTCCCAGTAATGGAGTTGCGACTGTGGACCTAGAAACACTAACTAAATATTCAAAAACTGAAATCAGGAACCTTGGTTTTAAAATGGACAGTGACTTTAAGTTGGACAGTCAGATTCGCTCTGTGGTCAAGTCCAGTTTCTACCACCTAGGGCAGCTAGCCAAAGTAAAGCACTTTTTATCACGACAGCACCTTGAAACAGTGATCCACGCCTTTGTCACCACACGGCTGGATTACTTTACTTTGGTGTAAGCCAGTCCGCACTTACTCGCCTGCAGCTTGTACAAAATGCTGCTGCACGTCTTTTAACTGGCACTCGTAAATATGAGCACATCACCCCTGTTTTATCGTCTCTTCACTGGCTGCCCGTGCATTTTAGGATCCATTTTAAACTTCTTTTATTTGTTTTTAAATGTTTGAATGATGTTGCCCCCCTCTACCTCTCTGAGTTGTTGCGCCCTTACTCTCCGACGCGGTCACTCAGGTCGGCTGACCAGCACCTCCTGAGTGTACCAAAAACCCACCGTAAACTCAGAGGGGACAGAGCCTTTTCAGTTGCAGCTCCAAAACTATGGAACGAGCTGCCTTTGCACATCCGACAGGCCTCTTCTGTACCTGTTTTTAAATCACGTCTTAAAACCCACCTGTTTTCACTGGCTTTTAACACCACCTGAGATGTTGACATTATTAATCTTAGACTGTTTTTATCATGATTCTACCAGTTTTAGAAATTTTATATGTTTTTGCACTCTGTATTTGTATTATGATCATTATCTCTGTTTTATTCTGTACAGCACTTTGGTTGACTGTGGTTGTGTTAAAAGTGCTATATAAATAAAGTTGCAGTTGCAGATGATGATGATGATTAAATCGCTAATGTTTGGGTTGATGGGACAAGTTTGGAATCAAATTGAGGTTTGTTGACATGTTTTTTAAGTCTGTCTTCCCAGTATGTACTCATCCATCACGTCATCTCAGTGTCACACAAACTTCTGGAAACATGAGCGAGTTTGTGAATGAACTCATCTTTGACCTTTAGCTTGAAACGTTTTCACCCAGTTTTTAGTCGTCAGACGGATGTTTATGTGTTTGCAACTAACTGAACTTCTAAACTCTTTTAGTTGTGAGCTAAACAAGCAACGATGCTGCTTAACCAATAAGAACCCAGTGTGACATACAGAATATACATAGTTTGGGACATTTGGCATCGCTTTATGGTAAAACATTTGCTTGAAATCCTGTTGAACACAACCTGATTCTTCTGCAACTTAATGGAAGCAGAAAATTGCACTATAAGAATTTTGATATATGACATGGTAATAAATGATAAATGTCCAGTAAAAACTCTTGTCAAAGAGGCAAATAGAGACCTCATATTAAAAAACTTGGACTATTCTAACCATTTTTTGTCAGGGGTATGAAGAATGAGAGGACCTAAAAGCAGGACAGAGCAGCAGGATGCAAACGAAATGCAGGAATAAGATTTAATCCGAATAACAGAGGAACACTGAACTGACGACAGAACGGAGACCCAACAGGATGATCAGGAGATGGAAGCTGAGAACCAAGGAGTATAAATACACTGATTGTCTCAATTCAGGGTCTGCTCACTTCCAAGTACGCAGACTACAGCTACGAAGTGTTCTACGTCGTCTGCACACTCCGAAGTGCGCTTACTACTGGTCAGTGAAATGAGACGGCCTATCTAGTGTACGAGAATTACCCATAGTGCTCCAGTCCTCTGTTGCCTAGCAACTACATCTGCCATTTTATCTAATTACTGGTCCCATTCTTTGACAAAAAAAAATAAAATATTTTGAAATGACAGAAAACGGTGCGAACAATTAAAAAAAAAAAAAAAATCATGGCATTATTTTCTAATTCTGGTTCAATAGCAAGATTTTTTAAAAAGCAAACAAATATTATCAAATATGTTTCCACTCCAGTCAGGTGTTTTCTGTTCCTCCCAGTCAGACTTCTGCACCTGTTGACAGGTATTTTGTCCCACTGTACATCAGAAAAATGCTCTAATTTGTTCAGGACTGATTTTTTTTTTTTTTTCTTTAACTCAATTAAATGACAAAAACCGTGTCTTATACCACTGAATTATAATTTAGCACATTTTTAATTATTGTTTCTTATTTCAGTCCCCGGTTATCTGAGTGACTGTAATAAATTCAGCCTTTTCTTTAATAAAAGGGGACAAAAACATCTGAGGACAACTGTAATGAAATTTATCAGTAATTATTGGACACAATGCCGCTGTCCTCCCAGCTTGTCTGCTGGGATGTATGTGTATGCGTATATACGTAGAAATTAAAAAACAACAACGATGTGGCTGGTGTGGTACCTACACCGGCGCTCTGCTGCTCATTCTTTTCTATCGGAGCGCAATTAATTCTGGGATAGGAGAGAGCGCTTAGGATACATCTCTTGTATCCTTTATTTTAAGCTGATCTGGAGCCAAATGAAGGGTGGACTCGAAGGAGCCTTTGAATTGGGACAGCACTCGGTGCGCCACTATGACATATGCAGCTGACGAAGCCGCACTTGGAAGTGTGCAGACCCTGAATTGAGACAAAGCCACTGAAGGATTGATGAGGAACAGGTGAAAAGAATCAGAAAATCAAACCAGGTGAGCTGATGAACAGGAAGCAAAACACAAGGGAGCTAAACAGGAAAAACTACAAAATAAAACAGAAAACACGAACAAAAGGCCACACAGAAAAACCAAACCATGACAGTTTCTTTAAGGGTTAATGTGAAGACAACTTTCTAAACTTGGATGAAATGAGGTCTGCACTTCATTTCAACTTCATATTAAACAGTAAAAAACATATAAGGAACATGGAAGGTTACGCTGCCAGTAAGCGCATATGGAAAAGCTGTGTGTTTGCTCTTTTAAACGTCTGCAGATGGACTGGTGACCTGAGCAGGATGTAGCTGCCTCTCGCCCGCTTATGGCTGGGAAAGGCTCCAGTTTCCCAGCAACCTGAACTGGACTTGGCGGTGTAGAAAAGGGATGAATGAATGAACATCTTGCCATGTGAAAAATAATCTCCTTTGTGTTTGATGCTGAAAAGCTCTTTGAGGGAGTTAGAAATAAATTTGTTTCCTGTTACAAACAAACCAAATAAACATGATAAATCTTCAGCAGACTGTCAGGGTTTTGGGTCTGTCCTTCATTTAGCTGGTTAAAAAAACTTTGATTCAGGTTTTTAGATTGTGTTTGAGGAGTGTAAACAGATCTTTTTCTCAAGTGTACGCCTCCACAATATGATATAATCACATCATCTCTACTAATCAGGAATCAATTAAAAATAATTGTGTCAATATGCTAAAGTTAAAAAATGCTTTCTCATATTTGAACAGCTGGTAATGAACGAATGAAAAATACTTTAATAATCCCACAGGAATGTTGCAAAATGACTAAATAAGTAAAGACATAAAAGAATTGTGCCAGAAAAATAAAAAAAACTATGAAAAATGATCAATTTAAGGCAGTAAAGAAAAAAAGGCAGGTGTTTGATGAGAAAGGAGTCTAAAGTCATGTTTCTGTGTGCCTGGGCTTTCCACGGACACTTCTGGCTTTCAGGAAGAATTTTGTGTCAAAAATACATCTTCTCCTGAAGCACCTGCATGTCATGTGGGGAGAGGGGGGGTATTTCTGACGTATTCAGTTATGCCATCTGCCTCAGTGACTTTATGGCAAATCTTTGCAGCAGGTTGTTAAATATTTGTGAAAACCAGATTTAGAGGAATATTTCTCTTTAAAACAAGGAGAAGGTTAACATAAGAAAAGATCAACTAAAGCTAATCAGTCATCTATAAACCAATCATCTATAAAAACCAATACAAACCCTTGACAACTGGAACCTGTCAGGTGTGTACTTCACTCTCGCCTTAAGATTACTGGTATAGACTCCACCTTCCACCAACGATGGATGGATGGATGGATGGATGGATGGATGGGATCAGACAGTAAGACTATATTCTTTACTCATGCTGATTGTGCATCTCTTAAATGCACAAATATAAACTTATTCAGCCGAAAGGAAACTTTCACATTTCCCATGTGGACGTTCGTGCCACAGAGCAAACCTGCTGTCCAGCAACCTGTAAACAAGCCTTCATTCTGTGATCCGGATCTCCTGAGTGGCCATCCACGGACAGTCTTTTGAAGACCGCCGCCGCCCCTCCTCATTTCATGCTCTTTGAACCTGCTTTGTGACTGCTGCTCCTCTCTTTTCCAGCACCGACGGGATGAACTCGTTAGCAGCAGCAGGACTTGAATCTCCTCTGTGTTTACTGTTGTTAAAGCGATGCTTATGTTGTTTATTTGTCTGCGTCTCGACCATTTAACTGATGACAATGAAGCAGTTTGTTGTATAATTACACCCGAACAAAAGAAGAATACATCGAGCACAGGGTGGAAACAGACAAAAGGTGTGAGCTATCTTCTCCTTAACTCATGTAGAAGCAGAACATGCCAGGTATCGGCCAGGTATACTCACCCAGGCCCTCAGAGAGCTGAGGGAACTCGTAGATATGTTCACAGGTGTTACGGCTGTTCGGGATGCAGAAACCAAAGTCGAAGTCAAAGCTCTTCAGCAGATGATCTCGAAAGTAGTGCCTCTCGATCATGCGGAAGTTGTTCAGAGGCCGGTTACCAACGGTGAATTCCACTCTGATGAGATGCAGAGAGAATAAGGTCGTCAGGATAAGTCTTCGCTGTAATTAAGTTGTTATAATCAGCACTGAGTGGAAAAACAAACCAGTTAGGTGAGCAGCTGACAGAAGATAATGCTGCATTTGTTTTCATTGTTTGTGTGTATTGAACAGGTCAGCGTGTTTTTCCTCATGTGTGAGCCACTCACGTAGCTCCCACAGTCCTCAGACGCAGGAAGGCCGGTGTGAACTGGTACCGTACGAATCGGCCCCCGCTGGCATCTCCCTCCCTGTTCTCCTCATCATCATCTGGCAACAGCAAGATCAGACATGTTATTCACAGCGAAGGCTATTTTTATTGGCGTTTCCTAACCCAGAAACCCGCTTACAGTCATCTATTTTAAAGAGAAAACAAGCAGATGTGTGCAGAGTCGACGCATTGTTTTTAAAACGCAGAAACAAAAGAGCAGGAGTGTGTGAAAATGATGTACCTGGGTGTGGCGGTTTAGCAATCTCAAATAAGACCGTGTCCGTCTCCAGGTCTCGGATTTTGAAGCGTACAAAGTCGATGCTATAAATATTGTCTTCAGGTTTGCAGAGATATCCTGCAACAGACAGAAGACAGGAACCAATTATTTTTACATTGCTTTAGTCGAGGATGCTCCATCAAATATCCACCTTGAAATATTTAATAAAATGCCTCAAATAACAAATTTACACACACATACGAACATAGCTAAAAGATGAGTCAACCTGTGGAGCTACTGTTTCATTGCGGGGTTACACCGGAGATGAGATCTCGCCTCCCTGAAGGCAGCAAGAATTTGTTTCACAACTTCTTTTAAAAAAGCAAGGTTTACTTTAACCCCTTCAGTAGCTTCAGAGTCACTCCGAGCAAAGAAAGCTGGTTCTGTGCTTGGAGTAACTCTGGAGCCGCTGGAGCTGATTGTCCAAAGAAGAATGCTGCACTAGCTGATGAAGATGATGGAGGATTCTTCACACCCTCTCCACAACACAGTGAAAATACAACAAAGTGTGTTCAATGAGAGGCTTCTTCAGGTCCGTTGTAAGACTGAAAGATACAGAAGATCACTCCTGCCAGCAGCCATCAGCCTCCGAAACAAGACCTCCTCAAGTTAATTATCTACTACAATATTGAATTTCCCTTTGGAAATTAATAAAGTATTTTTCATTTCATTTCATTCAAGCTTTCAATTTACCTTCTGCAGTTTAGTTTCCTTCCATATTTCATTTGTTTGCTGAACAGCTGTAAATGTAGGACATGACATAGATAAGACCACAGAGAGAGATGGCCTTCCTGATCAGTCCTTGCTCTCGTCTGGTGCTTTGTGACTTTTAATATAATTTTTGTAACATTAATAACATGTTATAAAATATATATTAATATATATCAAAACCAATCACAAATATTCTAATAAAACAGTAAAATATATTCTTTTTGCATAAGATTTATCAGCTCCATTCCCATGTTGGAGACTGTGATTTGGTCTCATTTAACATGTTAATAAATTAATTACATTTCTGTTTATTATTAGATTGAAATCAAAACTGTGCAAAGCTCCGACCTCTGGTAGCTCCCCGCAGTCCCAGCACGTCTTCTGGCGTGATGTGTCCAGTCTGCGTCCGCAGGTCTTCCTCCGTCACGGGCCTGCTGTCCACCTGGCTCCGTCTGGACTTCAGCCTCTTCAGGACCCCCCCGCCCGGCTTGCGGTCCCGCGGCGGAGCCGAAGCGCTGTGCCCGCCGCCGGAGACATTTTCAGCAACAGGACCGTCGCTGCGGGCTTTGGCTCCGCTCATCACTGCCTCTCCTCGGCTTGTCTTCGTCGCCGCGAGCGCCTGCTGTCTTCCCTCCTTGAAGAGGAAGATGATGAAGAAGAGGAAGAGGAAGATGGCGTCGCAAATTTCGAGAAAACTGTCGGCGAGCGGTCAAGCTCTTGTTTCTGTAACAGTTGCCATGGCAACTCGTTCAAGTGCTTCTTTAAAACGTCCACCAAGGGGCGGTAAAACAGTCCTTCAAAAACAACGACTAAATCCAAATCACAAGCAAATAAATAAAATAAAAGAGCTACATTTCTTCCCAGAACACCGACTTTTGGTTTTTGTTTTAATTCAATTCAATTCAATTCAATTCAACTTTATTTAGTATAGCGCCACTTCACAACAATATTGTGACAGGGCATTTTACATACACGAATCAAAATTCAGGGCCGGAATAAAAATGCACTGGCACCTGGGCCCAGAGTGTTCCAGGGGCCCCCTTTCACACGCCAACATTGTAAAAATTGTGAATTTCTAACATCTCTCAGTCAATTGCACCAATAGCAATGCACTAGACACTGTGGTGTAACTATCTTGTACAATGTACATTTTGTTTCATGTCCAAACTGCTGATGTTTGCCTGATGTGGGCCCCACATGGGCGAAGTGGGCGTGGGCCCCCGGGCCTGTGCCCATAATGACCATTGGATAATCCGGCCTTGTCAACATAACCTCATTTCAAGCCAATTCATACATATTCTATAATAGAAACCAACTGATTGCATCGAGTCATGACTTCGATCCAATCCCCCATCCTGAGCTTGTACGCGGCGACAGTGGGAAGGAAAAAACTCCCCTTTAACAGGAAGAAAACCTCTGGCAGAACCATAGACTGTACATAAAGAGATGGACGGAGTCTCCGTGCTGTCACCCAAAGGTTTCTGAAGAGCTGAATTGAAGCTTGGTGGGCGGTTCCTACCGTCGCCATGTTGGCAGCGTCATG
This sequence comes from Telmatherina bonti, assembly GCF_933228915.1. Taxonomy (NCBI): domain Eukaryota; kingdom Metazoa; phylum Chordata; class Actinopteri; order Atheriniformes; family Telmatherinidae; genus Telmatherina; species Telmatherina bonti. Next base: position 37,319,417 of record NC_136624.1, on the reverse strand, counting down.
CGCTAATCTGCTCTTAAGAGTCACCTTTTTTCACTGGCTTTTTACACTGCTTGAGTTGCTGACTCCTTTTTAATGTTTCTTTTTTTCTTTTTATATATATTGTGTGTTAAACGGACTAATATTTTTATTGTTTTTATTTAATTTTACTTCTATTATATTCTGTATGTTGTTGAGCTTGGGATTGTGTACAGCACTTTGGTCAACTGGGTGGTTTTAAAGTGCTCTATAAATAAAGTTGGAATTGGTATTGGAACAATACTACAATATTTTAAATAGGTTACTACAGTATAATGTTCCTCAAACCATCTTAAGTAAAGCACAGTTACAGAAAATTACATTAATGCAGTATGTAAAATAATTCATGCATTTTGTTTATTAAAACTGTTAAAATATCATACAGGGAAAACTGTCATTTCTTCTGAGGTCAAAGAACATGTAAATTGCTAAATTAACTTGGCACAAAAGTACTAAAAATTTGTATTTGATTATTTTTCCCTTTAATAATACTAATCTATAATGTGTAATATATATTGTTGGAAAACATGATTAACCTGCTTTACTGTGGGATATAATATGTAAGGACTGTGCTTAAAAATGTGCTAACATGATCTGTAACACTCTGTTGTTGGTATTCTCCTATTTCCAGTTGAGTGGTGGACTGGATGATTCACTTTACAACACATATTGGACATTTTTCCACTTTTTTTTTTTTACACCATCCACAGAATTATCTGTTTTGCTCATTCAATAGATGTAAGACCCTGACAAATAGGCCTAATAATTATTGTAAAACTGATTAATTGCTTGATCTTAGTGCTGCATTTGATACAGTCGATCATAACATTCTGTTACAAAGACTAGATCAGCTGATTGGAATTACAGCTACAGCATTAAGCTGGTTTAAATCATATTTATCTAATAGACTTCAGTTTGTTCATGTAAATGACAAGTCCTCCTCACAAACTACAGTAAGTCATGGAATTCCTCAAGGTTCTGTACTTGGACCAATACTCTTCACGCTATATATGCTCCCTTTAGGCAAAATTATTAGACAACATGGAATAAACTTTCATAGTAGTACAGATGATACTCAGATATACTTATCCTTTAAACCAGATGAAACAAATCAGCCCGATAGGCTACAAAATTGTCTCATAGACATAAAGACTTGGATGTCTACAAATTTTCTCCTCGTAAACTCAGATAAAACTGAAGTAATTCTCTTAGGATCTGAAAAACTCAGAGCTAAATTTTTCAGTTTTGTAATGAACCTGGATGGCATGACTTTAGTTTCCAATGCTACAGTGAGAAACCTTGGAGTAATATTTGACTCTGACCTGTCCTTTGGCCCACATATTAAGCAAATTACTAAAACAGCCTTCTTTCATTTACGCAATATAGCCAAAATTAGGGACATTCTGTCTCAGAGTGATGCAGAAAAACTGGTTCATGCTTTTGTTACTTCGAGAACAGATTACTGTAACTCTCTATTACTGGGCTGTCCTAAATATGCCCTGAAAAGCCCTCAGCTGATCCAGAATTCTGCAGCCAGAGTCCTGACCAGAACCAGCAGGAGAGATCATATTTCTCCAGTTTTAGCCACTCTTCATTGGCTGCCTGTTGAATCTAGAATAGAATTTAAAATCCTTCTCCTTACATATAAAGCCCTCCACAACCAGGCACCACTATATATCAAAGACCTCATTGTTCCTTATATACCAAGCAGAGTACTTCGTTCGCAGACTGCAGGCTTACTTGTGGTTCCTAGAGTATCAAAGAGCCGAGCAGGAGGCAGAGCATTTGGTTATCAGGCCCTCTCTTATGAAATAAGCTCCCAGTTAGTGTTGGGGAAGCAGACACCCTCCCCACCTTCAAGACTAGGCTGAAGACTTATCTTTTTGATAAGTTAGGGATGGTTAGCATCCCTTAGTTATGCTGCTATAGGTTTAGACTGCTGAGGGACATTTGCTGATACACTGAGCTTCTTTCTCTTTCTCTTTATCTCTCTCTTTTATCCCCCCCCCCAATAACAGTGTTGCATCATATGTCTCCTGTCTCAGCAGGTCTCCTGGGCCGGGAGTAGCAGTTCCTGTTGTTTGTTGTCCTTTTGTCCTCTTCCCCCACACAGCAGAGGCAGATGGCTATCTGTTCTTGAGCCGGGTTCTGCCAGATGTTTCCTTCCTGTTAAAAGGGAGTTTTTTCCTTCCCACTGTCGCTAGTGTGCTTGCTCAGAATGGGAGATTGAGTCAATCTGTTGGTTTCCTTATATAGGCTATTATGAATTAGCTTTTCTTTTCTGTCTGTAAAGCGTCTTGAGATGGCATTGCCGTGATTTTATGCTATATATATATATATATATATATATATATATATATATATATATATATATATATATATATATATATATATATATATATATAAAGTTGAATTGAATTGAATTAATTAGGCTTTCCAATAGTGTATACTAAAAAAAAAAAAACAAAAAAAAAAAAACCAACCCAAAAACAGTTTATATCATTATAGGAGAGAAATAATTGCAATTTTTGTGTTTGGCATACATAGTTGTAAGACATCTGAGTAGAATAAACGTCAACAAACAACAATAACTAACATTAATTGGAAATAATTAAAATTGTTAAGACTAATACTGCATATAATTGTTGTTATGTTAAGTATTTAGCAAAGATTTGTATATTTGCTGTTCTAAACAGAGCAGTTTTGCTATATTGTTTTATAATTTACCATTTGATGACTTTTTAAAAGCCATCTTCCACCCAAACCAATGCAGCAGTAACACACACATATCACGTAACTTAAAGTTTCATCTAGAACATACATTTAGATGTAGTAAGTTTAACTTTTCTCATTTTATGACATTTCATAGGTGTGGTGTTTCCTGCTCTGATGCGCACGAAGGCAACGCAAATGAAGGTTGTAAAGGCTCAGGCCCAGGTGTTATGCAAATACTTGTTTACTGTGTGAGAGTTGAACCCTTCCTGCTGCTGAGGAGCCCTAGGTAGCCATCAGCACCACCAACAAAGCTGAAAGAGTTGCAGAGATCGTGTTCCCTGTCTCTCAGGCTGAGGAAAGTGGCTTCTAGACGGAACCCGTTTGTCCAGTCCATTGACAATCCAAATATTACGAAGATTGGAAAAATTACACACTTCCGGTTCAGATTTTCAAAAGAAACTTCACGCTTCCTCTTCGATTTGGAATTAAGTTGGTTTCAATCTGTTTACTTCTATTTAGAAGTGCAGCTAGCTTTTCACACTTAATAAATCATTGTTTTTGTCCTAGATATTGTAACCAAGCTTTTAATGACTCTTCACAGACTTATTTTGACATAAATAGCTGGACAAACTAAGAAGTTGCCTCTAGATAATTAGGAAATATACTGTCCAGACAAACAATAATATGAAAATTCACACATATCTTACAATTACGGGTTGATAATTTTGCTTTGCTTTGAAGTGTGGACTCTACGCTTCCTGTCTAGCGCTGTTTTTAACGTGACTTGACGCCGCAGCTGTTTGCTGGGCGCGAGCTCCAGGTGGGGGGGCAGAGGGAGTGACTGCTGGGTGTAGCGGCGGTCTGACGTCTTGTTACTCTGAATGACTTGAATAGAAAGAAAGCGAGAGAGAAAAGTGTCTGACAACAGCTCAGCAGGCGAGACGTCCACGGAAAGCCGAGGAAGACTTTTCTTTTCTGACTTATTCCCGCTTCCGTCCACCTGTATGACTGCGTGAAGACAAGAGGTAAAGATATGGAAACTTTTATTTTGTAAGAACATAATTATTATCTGTTTGGATGCGGACGGGTGGGCTACGTTGACGAGCAGGTGCTTTATGTGCTGTTGTTGCATCCTGAATATCCTCTTGCAGTAAATGTGCTGTTCTTGGCGTTTGAGATTGGTTTTAATTCAACATAATGTTACATTTATTTATCTCACGTTTCGCTGCGTCGGTTCAATGACTGGGAGTTCAGCGTTCACGGCTTTATTAGTAACTTATTAACAAGCCTTAATAAAACGTTCATTTGGCATTTTTATGTCAAACGCAGCTCATTGTATCGCGATGGTTGGCTCTAAGAGACTAAATTCATCCTCAACTAAGTGGGTCTCACATCACACAAAAATGAACCAAATGTAAACGCCAAAAGCAGCCAGAGTAACATAGCCTTGACAGAGTAAGAGGCACCAAAAGCAAACAAAGATAAAGTAACTTAAAAGCCTGTCCGTAAACAGCTGCAACGCATTGATTCCCAGTGAGTTCATTAAACCCATTAAATGAACTCCTGTAATCTATAACTGCAGTTAGGAGTGTTTGTGTGGTAGGAATTCAGCAGTAAGGGAGGGAAACGATGGGAAGAAACTAAAGACACGTTATTTGGCATCACTGGCTGCTGCACACAGCTTTTCTGCAGCCTGATCCCATTACACAACTTCCAGCACACCCAGAGGTGTTGTGTGTTGAAGCAGTGTAGCAACAAAACAGCACTTATCACGTGCCAAAATGCCCAAGTGCACATGCTGGATGTTGTTTGGGATAGAAACAGCTAATACCAGCCAGCCAGCCGCATGTGGACACCAGAATGAGCAATTTGTTGCTGCTGTGAGTCTTGCACAGAGTTGTGTGGTTTGGAGTTACTGTTTTACCACATGCTGCACGGTGCCTGCAGTATGAAATGTAGCAGATTAGGCAGTACTCAGCCCAACTTCAAACAGTTACACTTTGTCTTTTAGTGTTTTCAGTTCAGTGAGAGACGTTGTGTGATTGTGTCATTTATCACACGAGATGCATGTGATGACTCACCAGGCCTGCTTGAGTTTCTGTCAGTGTCTCTTACCTGCCTGGCTTGATTCCTGTATGAAACATGAAGTAAAACGGGAAAACTAAAGAACAGGTGTCTTCCGTGGTTACTATAATCATGTTAAATCAGTAAATGTTATCATGTAAACGTTTTTATTCAACATTATCCAATTTGATTTCCGCCTTTTTCAAAAGGAAACAATGAAAACTTGTTTTATATTTCAGTTTTTAAGCTGCTTCACCATTAAATCCTGCACAATATATAATCAGCTGGTGTTATTGTGTGTAATGTTAACTGTGTAGAGTAAATAATCACATGATAATAGCTGTTTACTTGTGCAAAATAGGTGGACAAGAGAGGGTTTATAACCTGTAATCAAAGAATGAAAAAACAGTTTTTTATTCACAGCATGTGTTTTATGTTTTAGTTTTTTATTCTAACATATTTTTCAGATTGATTGGGTTGAGATTAGTTGGAAGTCTTGTCTTAGTAGGTAATATTTGTTAGTAATGATCCATTTGTTTACTTTTCCCCTGCAGAAGAAATGCGGCACTCAAAAATCTAGACCAACAAGATTCATTCAGTTTTCTTGGTATCAACGTAACCAGCTGGCTCAAGTAGTGACATTATATTTGTAGTAATGTATAATAACTCTTCTTTCCTCCTGTTTTTCAGGGACTCAGCTATGGAGAGCTCTATTGAGGCTTCACAGAGTGGAGATGCCTCTAAGCCAGAGACAGCTCTGACCCCCAAACCTCTCCTTACTCCCAAACCCTTCTCTTTACAGAAGAAGACCACATTTCGCTCCATCCATGCACCAAAGTCGAATCGTGCCACTTTCACCTCAAAATCGGAGCATCCTGAAAAATCAGAGGCCTCAGGGAGCCTCAAACTGCCTTTAACCTCCCCTGCTCCCAAACCACCCCAACCTGCCTCCACCTCAGCTTCCGAACCAAAGACAGCTGCAGAAAGCGAAGCACGTCCTCACAAGGAAGATACTCTTCCTTCTGGAGATGAAATTTTAGAACCAGCTCCTGAAACGACTCCATCCAAGGAGGCGGCTGAGGCAGTCCCGAGAGACGATGTCATCCAATCGAACCACAAAGCTTCTGCGGAGGCTGTGCCAAATTTTGAGCCAAAAGATGGAGAAAAGAAGGATGAAAGTCAGGTTTCTGTTGCCCAAAAGCTTGAAGAACCAAGCAGCGACGGTGCCCCTAAAACCGTCCCAAGATCCCCTTGGAGTGGGTCCAGGAAGCGGCTCTCCATGGAGCTCACCTCAATGTTTGAGTCGGGTGGTCTGTCTCTGCCCCCGCAACCTGCTAGAGCTGTCTCTACAAACATCCCCAAAGACAATTCAGATAAATCAGCGCCTCCCAATCCAGAGCAAAAACAGGCAACACCAGAAACAGCAGAGAGTGATGCTGGTGGGCAGAAGGAGGATTATAGTGGTGGAAGCAGCATTCGGCGCAGAATCAGCCTTCTGTTTGACTCCTCGTCGAGGCCGGAGGTCACGACGAAGAGAGAGGAGCCAGAAATCATGAGTGGTACGGGAGGCGTGAAGGAGCGGATCAGAAACTGGGCGGCAGAAAAAGGTTCTGAGAGGAAAGCTGACGTTGCAACCAAAACCCACTCCAACAGGTGAGCACATTTAACCCACTTTCAAACGAGCTCTTTGTGTTGAGGAACAAGACGAGACACGAATAAAAGGAAAAGAGCATTCTCCGGCTAGGGCAATCAGGCAAGACACATATTTCAAAATTGTTCCACACATAATGACCAGCTATTACTAGTCACTTAACTTTTTTTTTTTTAGTAAGTGCACATCAATTATGATCAATCATTTAAGACCACACATCATAATGGAGGTTTTCCTCTCACCAGGAGAAATGAACGGTGAAAAATTTGCTTTATTCTTCGTTTTTCTCTTTTTCCCTGCTGCTCTGACGTTCTTTTAACCCCAGCTGCAGGTTGCATGGCTCGGTTGCGCTCCTTGTGTCTTCACTGTGATGCTCCGTACTGTTGTTGCAACTGATTTTTGTGCAAGTCTGGAGTTGTTTCGGCAGGAAAGTTAGAGAAGGTTTTCTTCTCTCCTTCATGCGTAATGTGTCTGGATCGTAAGGGGAGTGTGTCACAGTAAATGTGTGGCATCATTGTGGAAACATTTCTCAAATGAGGAAACATTCAAAAAAGATTTTTAGATTTTATGTGCTGAAATATGCAGAGCGCTTCAGGAAAACATATTTTAGGACGTGTTCACAGAGACTCTGCACTCTCTGAGGCTGCTTCCTGTTATTGTTTTATTGCACCGATGCAGCACCATGAAGCGTGTTGGTGCGGATGCTGAGCCAAAGAAAATTTTCCACTTTAGTGGACATTGAAGATCAGGGGGGCCCAAAGTCTTTGAATCCCGCTGTCCTGCAGGTTTGCAGTGTATCCCTGCTCCGACACACCTGGCTTCCATTAAATGGATCCAACAGCCAATGAAGTTCTGCACAATGACTGAATGGTTTGAGTCAGGTGTGTTGGAGCAGGGATACATGGAAAACCTGTAGGATTGCTGTGAGCACCGGAGCATGGACACCCCTGGTACAGATCTATTCTATGCTGTTCTACTGTATTTTAGAACCGCATTAAAGGAGCGAGTGGCTGAAAAACACAGGAATGTGTTTGTGTGCAACTGTTTCACGTAATGATGCAACTCTTCAGTCTTTTGTTTCCTAAGCTGTATGATACCGGACTGTTTCTTAGACGACTAGTTTCTTCCTGGTTCTTGTCAGGTTTCCAGTTAAACTGAAGTCCAACAGGAAATAATTATGCAGTAACTGTGAAACCTCTACTGAATTTTAGTTTCAGAACAGATCAAAAGCAACTTATTAAGTGTTATTTAGTGAGCTTAAGAGGTGCTGAGTGTCTCCAGGTTATAGGAAGAGCTAATCCAACAAACAGGCTATTTCTTTCCACCTCATGTGCACATGTACAGACAGGGTCACTCTGAGTGTGCGAAGACAAGAGTCTGTACATTTTTTCAAAGCAAGCATCATCATTAAAGTCGGTTTTTCACAACGAATGACTGTGATTTGTGTTTCCTTCTCAGCTCTGAGCCTGCATCTGCTCCAGCAGCAGAGAAAACAACCCAAAAAGTAACTCCAGAGGTTCCAGAGGCAAAGGAGGCCTCTTCTCACGTTGTGGATCCACTTCCAACAGTTACACCTGCCAAACAGATGACAGAGACCCAGCCTGAAACACCAAAAGATGCTGCTGATGAAAATAAATCATCAGAAAGTGCTTCAGGACCATCTGGAGAACAGAACAAGACAACAGAAGGTGATGTCAAGCTGGAGGGTCGTAGCCTGGCGGCTGTCGATGAGGGAAACTCATCTGCTGAGCTCACTCCTCGAAGGGACAACCCCAGACATCGCTCTGTTCGCTTTGGGACTGTAGAGGCAGATGATGGTGGTCCTCCAGTCAAACTGGGCTCAGACCCTGAATCTAGCTCAGATGAAGAAGAAGAGGAAGAAAAAGAAGAGACTCCTGAGGATGAAACTGAGGAGGATGCCCCCATTTTTGTGCCCGTCTACAGAAGAGTTGGATTATTTCAGAGGAAGAACAATAGCATGAAAAGAGAAGAAGAAGAAGAAGAAAAACTGAAAAAGAGACAGAAGGAGGAAGAGAACGAAGAAGCAAGGCTAAAGTTAGAAGAAGAGCAAAAACTAAAAGAAGAGAACGAGAAAGAGGAGGCAAGAAAGAGGGAAGAGCTTAGATTAAAGGAGGAAGAAATGGAGAGACAGAGAAAGCAGGAGATGGAGAAAGAAAGGCTTAGAGAAGAAGAAATGGAAAAGGTGAGACAGATGGAGTTGTTACAGCAGAGACAGAGAGAGGAGGAGAGGGAGAGAGAGAGGCAGAAGGAAGAGCGGCTCAAACAAGAAGAGGAAAAGAAGAGGCTGAAAGAAGAGGAGGAGAAGAAAGAGGCAGCAAAGAAGGAAGAAATCAAAAGACAGAGAGAGGAGGAGGAGGATAGGAAAAAGGAACAATTAAGAAAGGAGGCTGAGGAAAGAGAGAAGCGGAGACTGGAAGAGGAGGAACAGTTGAGGGAAAAAAAGAGACAAGAAGAGGAGGAGGAGAGAAAGAGGGAGAGAGAGAGACTAGAGGAAGAGGAGAGAAGGAGGGAGAGAGAGAGACTAGAAGAAGAGGAGAGAAAGAGGGAGAGAGAGAGACTAGAAGAAGAGGAGAGAAAGAGGGAGAGAGAGAGACTAGAGGAAGAGGAGAGAAAGAGGGAAAGAGAGAGACTAGAAGAAGAGGAGAGAAAGAGAGAGAGACTAGAGGAAGAGGAGAGAAGGAAGGAGAGAGAGAGACTAGAGGAAGAGGAGAGAAAGAGGGAGAGAGATAGACTAGAAGAAGAGGAGAGAAGGAGGGAGAGAGAGAGACTAGAGGAAGAGGAGAGAAAGAGGGAGAGAGATAGACTAGAAGAAGAGGAGAGAAAGAGGGAGAGAGAGAGACTAGAGGAAGAGGAGAGAAAGAGGGAGAGAGAGAGACTAGAGGAAGAGGAGAGAAGGAGGGAGAGAGAGAGACTAGAGGAAGAGGAGAGAAAGAGGGAGAGAGAGAGACTAGAAGAAGAGGAGAGAAAGAGGGAGAGACAGAGACTAGAGGAAGAGAAGAGAAAGAGGGAGAGAGAGAGACTAGAGGAAGAGAAGAGAAAGAGGGAAAGAGAGAGACTAGAGGAAGAGGAGAGAAAGAGGGAAAGAGAGAGACTAGAGGAAGAGAAGAGAAAGAGGGAAAGAGAGAGACTAGAAGAAGAAGAGAGAAAGAGGGAGAGAGAGAGACTAGAGGAAGAGATGGAGAGAAAGAGGGAAAGAGAGAGACTAGAAGAAGAGGAGAGAAAGAGGGAGAGAGAGAGACTAGAGGAAGAGATGGAGAGAAAGAGACTAGAGGAAGAGATGGAGAGAAAGAGGGAGAGAGAGAGACTAGAGGAAGAGATGGAGAGAAAGAGACTAGAGGAAGAGATGGAGAGAAAGAGGGAGAGAGAGAGACTAGAGGAAGAGGAGAGAAAGAGGGAAAGAGAGAGACTAGAGGAAGAGATGGAGAGAATAGGAAAACAGAGAGAGGAGGAAAGAAAGCGACAGATGGAGGAAGAAAGAGCAGAGCCTCTGGAGAGGAAAGAGGAGCAGGAAAAGCAGCGAGTCGACGAACTTGAAGAAAAGCTCCAAACGGAGGAAGAGATGGAGGGAAAAGAAGCGACTTTGAGGGAAGAGGAGAAAGCAGTTCAGCAAAATCTGATCAGTTTTGACTCTGAAGATTTTCCCCAGAAGACTCTGAACCCCGCCTCATCCCACATCCCCACAGAGCCTCAGATCGACGTTCCCTATGATGACTTCTCCGTCAAAAAGAACCTGATCGACATGGATTTTGACGACTTTTCCGTCAAACCAAAGAAACGGGTCGTCCGGGCGGAAGTGGAAACTCCTCCCATCAGCTTCAGGGGGGCGGGTGACGATGTCGCCGAAGGGGAGTCACTGGCGTTCCAAGATGCTGAACCTCAGGAAAACAGAAAGCAGGAGGAACAACAGAACGAGTCCACTGCAGAACAGGAGAACCAGAATAAAGAGGAGGTGGAAGGGAAGATTGTGGACGTAGAAGTGGAGGAGGAGCAGCAGAGGGTGGAGGAAGAGCTGCTCATCTCTTGGGAAATGAAAGAAGAGGAGGAGGAGGAGGAAGAGGGAAACAAAGATAACAACCCAGAGGTGGAGACAAAGGAAGATGAAGCTCAGGAGGATGACGATGAGGTAAAAACCCAACTCATCCTAATCTGCTTGGATTGTAATTTAATGTCCTCAGTGATGTTTAGATGTTTATATTTACACAAGTTCACATTGTCTACTTAAATTTAGATCTTCTTCTGAGGCTTAAATGTAACTGGATAAACTGTACAAATGGAATAAAAAACTCCTCTTATTATCAGGAAATCTTATACGAAGGATCGCTGGCAGGTTCTGAAACCAGATGTCTTCCTACGATCAGGCAACAGATTTACTCTTTGCAGGATTAAAAACTCCTTTTTTTTAAAAGTTTTTTGAGTTCATGTCCGTCGTTCTGCAACATGTTTCCCAGTTCGGCTGAATCTGAGCGGAGCATATGTCCCCATGTACTGAAGAATCCACAGTGTTACAGATGAGGTGGTGTGCATCGGGTCGCAGGTTGTTTCACGTCCTCTGTTGCTTTAAAACTCTTCTAGCTTTTTAGTTGTGTTGTTTTAATTCTGGCCTTTCTGTTGTTGAGCCTTTTAAACATTTTTTTCTGTGGTAAACTCTCCTTTCTTTGCTCTTGATCAAGTCTTAACATTTGACTTAAATAATATGGGCAAGAATCTGGTGGTATGAAATATCACAGTAAAACCATATGTTGCCATTCTATAAGCAAGACGACATATTGTGGTATTTTTCTTTACCTTATTTTAATAGTAAGCAAACTGTCACAGCATAGTAAATAATATGCAAAGCTGCTGCATGCTTGATATCAACCTACTGAATAAGTACAGAGGATCTATATTTCACTACAGAATAAATTAAAACAGTTCCTTTTTATTTTACATTATGAATAAAAACCTAAAATCTGCCTTATTAGTAAAAATTTCAACTAGTTTTAGAAAATATATACATTTTTATGTCAAAGTATTTATTAAAAGAAAGTATGCTTGGTGGTATTCTTTTAACATTTACATATTTTTAGATTAAAAATTAAAGTGTTTCGGATTCTTTAAGTAAACATCAACAAAAACAAGTAAAGTTTAAGTACAGCAGTTTGTTTTTGTGTTGCACTTGTACAACGTACAGTAAATCATTCATAAAAACTGATACAGTGCTTTTACAAATCGATAAATAATCATGAAAGAAAATATTGCAATGCTTCAGTACATTGATATTTTTTCACACCACTATTAAAATAAATGTCAGTGTTTTTCACTTTGCTGGATTCTTTGTTATATCTTACAAAAAGAGGATTTTATGACTGTTGGACGTTCAGGTCTTTTAATATCGCAAAGTGCATCGGTGTGTTTTCTTTTCTCTCGTATGAGACTATAAATTTATTCGCCCCTGACATTCCTGCCTTCTACTCGCTGAAGTGTCATACAGCCAAAAGATGATGTTTTTTACTTGTTTTAAGAGTTATTTTAGGGTTTCATCGTAACAGTTTCCAAAACTTGACATTCAGATCTTTTAAATGCACCATTAATGATGAAATAACACAGATGTCGTGTGTATGAAGCAACTTTCCACAAGCTGTAAATCCTAAACACATCCAGCGGTTTTGGCTTTTTAATTCTAAATATATAATATATTATTCTAATATATAGTAAAAAGAATAAAAAAAATAAGTCTCCTGAAATAAATGTCACCATGTTTATACAAAGTAGTTACTTTTTAGTTTACAAAGAAAGGGCGAGGTGGAACACAGATATGGGAGTGAACCAGCAAACGTGGCTTTTCACCGGTGAATCATGTGATCCTGGGAGCCTCGCATACCTCACCTGCACCGACACTGTCCTTCCTGTAACACAAGAAAAATATCTTGTTATACTTGCTTTGTCAAGATTCAGCTTAAGAACTTGTGATGATGTGTGTATGAGTCTTTTATTGTAATCTATTAGATCTCAACTCATCATGGGTATCGATGATACCAAGTGACAATAATCCTCCACATGAGGATTGTTGTGGTTGACACGCGGCTTTCTTTGGATCATTAGTTGTAATTATGGTTTGTCTGAATGTGGATAAGAGGAATGTTGCCTGAAGAGATGTGTTCGTGTGGCTGTGAGGTTGTGTCGCTCTGCTTCTTCTGAAACAATAGCTCATGACTTGTACAGAAAAATGTGACAGAGGTTGGCGTCAGCTGTGAATATTTAAGTTTTAAGAAGTAAGGCACGATGCTGCAGAAGCTGGGACAACACCAATCAAAATCCCCCGAAGTCCCCTGATCCAAACATCATCAAAAAACTGTCGAGAGGATTCATAAGACGGGATGTGGAAGAGGAGTCGTGTGGAAGAACAGAAAGACAGCTGGCTGGTGGAAAACAGAAAGCTTATATTTACATAGTGTTTGTAATATTTGTCAGAGCGGAGGTTAGTGCTGACAACAATGATTGCAAATGGGTGGAAACTTAGCGACAGATTCCCTAAGAGTTCCAGAAATCCAGGCTTGAAGCTGTAAAACAGTTAAGTTGGTGGATTCTGGATACAACTGTATCTGGAAACTTTGGGAATTTTTTTACCTATCAAAATCTTTATGTTTACATATGTAAACATTAGGGCTTTGACGATATGCTTTTGTCCCAATTCTATTCCAATTTTTTGGGTGCCGATTCGATTTAAATTGCGATTCTCACAATTCTTCGATATTGCTGATTTTTGTAGATTTAAAACAAAATAAATGTATGAAAAAATTTTTATTTGCACATCATTTTTCTTTAATTCAATTATGACAAAACACAGTAGCCAGACCATCATTCTGCTGCTAAAATGCCCAAGAAGAAAAGTAAAAAGATCAGTAAAAACTATTTTTTTTTTAACAAAAAATTGATTTTAAAATTGTGAAGCAAAAAAAAATCCCAATTTTTTATTTTTCGATTTGATTTTCCCACCCCTAGTAAACATAAAGATTTAGTTTTTATCATAAGCAGACATAAAATCCTGTTCAACACATAAATCATAAAGCATCTCTTTGCTTCTTGCCAAACTTTTTCAGATGTAGCTTCACCAACATCCTCCATTTTCACTTCTCAACGTCCAACCGCATCTCCTCTTCAGTGTCTTCAGTTCATTTCAATTCAGCTTTATTGTTTTGTCACCATCAGGCGTTTTACAGGCGATCCATTTCAGTGAAATGCACCAGAGTCTGATTATAATCCAACTAAATTCACAGAAGTCCAGTTTAAACTGACTGCGTTCATATAAGCCAATTATATGTTGCTGTCCAGCCTTGTTCAGGATGTCTCAAATAACCCTAGGTTTGACCAAATGGCCACTATATTTAACTTCCGCCCTCATATTCGTTGCAAACCTCTGTGTGAGCATCTTTCCAACCCGCTTGTTTCGGGCTGGCCATGATGGTGGGATGTGGAGGATGACAGAAGCTACAGGTGCAGATTTCATCCAACTGCCTGAAATGTTGCCTGTATCAAGGCCCAGGTGGTCGGTTTATTCGTGTACTGGCACAAAACTTGTTTGTTTTAGTCAAGATTAATCCTAAAATATATTTTCCCACCTGCGATGGACTGGCGAGCTGTCCAGGGTGTACCCTGCCTGTTGCCCAAAGCCAGCTGGGATAGGCTCCAGCTTCCCCGCGACCCTGAATTGGATTAAGCGGTTCAGAAAATGAATGAATGAATGAATATTTTCCCACCTACATTTAAAACCCCTGTAAGGACCAACCTTTAACTTTTCCAGTTCCAGGTTAATTCCCATTTATCCCCATTACTTCACATGGAACATTTCCTTCTTTTAAATCCCATAATTTTGCACGTTTCCCTTTTCTTATTATCTCTGAACTTCAGTTATTTTATTTGTGCAATATTATTTATTGCTTAGAGAAAAGCATGGAAGAAGAAGAGTGGGTATAAATACAGCAAAAGGAAGAATGTGTTTCTTATTTTTATCTTTCTGCATCTGAGAACGTTGTGGTTAGTTTGCTGAAGTCGTGCTTCATGTCTGGCGATGTTTTTGCAGCGTGCAGCAGAGCCAGCTCAGCAGTTTGTACCTCCTTCAGACTCCCACCTTACACAGTCTGTTTTTATTAATCATAAAGGAGTATGCATGTCATTGTGATTAATAACCCAACGTGGAATTAGTGCACTAAGACCATTAAAGGCAGAATTTAATTTCTATTCATCCTGATAACGTAGCCCAGTATTTCAGAAAGGTTAGGTGTGTCTGTTTCACGTTTCTAGTGTTCCATGAGATCATTTATTTATTAAACTGGTATCTTTCAACATCTCCTGGACTTTAGGACGCCATATTATTAAATTTAAGTTAAATATTTGAAGCATCATGATGTAGCTTGATTTGACAGGTATCTAAAGGAACACTTTAACCTTTTTAGAGGGGAAAAACACACACAGATTTGATGGTTTGCTCGCCAAGTATCCCAGACATGTGAGCTACAACAAAGACCAACAAGACCTTCAATGTTTTTAACGTTAACTGGGAAATGTCCTCTTTGGGCGGTGTCAGATGGTTTAGTGCAGCCTGTGTTATATTTGCTACGTTATGCAGAGAAATTTATTTAACATAAGTTTCATTTATCCGACCATGAAAGGAAGTGAGATTATATTCCAAAATGGTAAAATGCAATGTTGTTTTTCTTGACCAGGTACCGTTTGAAAATCCTTATGATTTAATCACTAAGTTTAATTTTATTAATGTGAATATACCAATAAAAGTTTAAAGGGACACCGTGTAACTTCTGACCCAAACATCAGCCAGATGTGAGATTAATTGATGATTTCTGGGGTCACCATGCGGTGCATGACGCGTGTTGGCGCTCCGAGGGGGGTGCTTTCTTCAGAAACCAGACATTTTATTGTTGCAGGAGCGGCTCCTTCTCTCAAGGGATCATGTGACCTGGAGCGCTTTGCTTTACAGACCCCCCCCTGCGATGGACTGGCGAGCTGTCCAGGGTGTACACTGCCTTTCGCCCAAATACTGCTGGGATAGGCTCCAGCTTCCCCACGACCCTGAATTGGATTAAACGGTCAGGAAAATGAATGAATAAATGAAAAAGAAAAAACGGTCAGACACAGATAAAAGCCACGCTTGTAACACTGACAAAGGAGGCCAGATCATTGAAGGTTTATTGTCCACAAGATGTCAGGAGTGAAGCAAGACAAAGTCTTGTATATATGTATATTTTTTATATCACAATATACATTGCAGGGTTAGAAAAGAATCATACTGTCAGTCTTTTCCAGTCTTTTGCAGCCCCGCTGTAAACCCAGAAAGCTCTGCTTTGTGCTAATTTTCCTCCTCTTCCATCACAGTTTTATCACTAAGTTTATTTTAATCATATGAATCTTCCAGTAAAAGGTTAATCTGCATGACAGGAGTAAACATGACTGGTTTTTCCTCCTAATCAATCCACTCTTCCTCCGTTCATTCGTAGCTCATTAAAAGCTCTGCGATGTTTGGAGATCAGTAGTTTAGCCTGAAGCAAGAGAACGGCGAGTGTTTATAGCTGCTAACTTTGTCCGTCCCTTTATTAAAAGCAGCATTCAGCTGTGGACATCATGCAATGAAGCACTAGAAAACTTTATGTCGGAGACTTGGCGGCGTTGTGATACAGCTGCAGCCAACAAACCATGTCTGAGCTGACATCTCCACAAATAAACTTCGTTATCATCCACGTGGATAACCAGGTTGAGGTGAAGATGGCCCACAACAATCAATACTCATTCATTATCCTAACCGCTTAATCCAATGAAGGGTTACAGGGAAGCTGGAGCCTATCCCAGCTGTCTTTGGGCGAAAGGCAGAAAAGTACACGTGATTGTGATGATTAAAAATCTTATTTAATCACTTTTTACTGTGAAAACAGCAAAGTCAGACATTTGTAGATGGAAAGGAGCGATGAGCTTCAGCTCACTGAAGAGCTTTCGGGGGCTTGTTGCTGAAGATGGATTGCTTCGGCACCTGTTTGTGCATGCAACAGCAAACTTAGAATTCCTCAAGTGTGTGTGTGTGTGTGTGTGGCATTGTGTGTGTGTGTGGCATTCTGTGTCTGTTTACCATATGCACACTGTAGTCTATTAAAACCCCCAGTGTGCAGCTTGCTGTGATTGCATTTGGGTGCTGTGGTTGTCGCTCCTGTGCTGGTGCATCCTTGCTTGCGCCACTAAGTGGTGCTGCCGCTCTTAGAAATAGCACTTCCTCATTCTGCGCCGCACCTGACGGTGAAACAACCGGGTCATTGTGAGTCGTAAAAAGAACATTTTGTTAAGGAAACTGAACATTTACTGCTGTGAGAACCTGTACTGCAAAGGGGCAGAAAACCGAGCAGAATGAGGAAGATGTTTGCTAAGCAGGCACAAGGTTTGCAGCCAACCGTGCAGCTTTCAGGCTGCTGATCAGAAGACAGATGGGTGTATTGATAAGTCTTATCATCAGGAGGTCTAGCATGGTCTGCATGTCCTCCTTTGGATCTATCCAGCCAGGCAGCATGACAGAATGACCATACATGGTGCCCCACTTGCTCTATTCTCTCTCTCCTCTCTGTTTTAGATTTCCCCCCACCTCCACACACACACACACACACACACACATTCACACAAAAGAGGACGGGCAAATTCACATGCAAGAAAGTTCACATGTCTGCTGTTCGTTCTTTTATTAAACGATCCCTGTTACTCTGCTTTTCCAAAGTCTTCCTGTTTTCGTCTCTCTCCTCTGTTCCCTCGGACAAAGACCGGCCTCATTCATTCCCTGCTTTTACCTTCGGGAAGAGCACACTGGAGGGAGGTGCAGAGAGCAGCTCGGCCCTGCCTGCCGCACCTTCCCTCCTTCCCTTTGGGATTTTCCACGTCCGAGCACAGACCTCTGCTTTGTTTTGACATTTCTCTGAAATCACTCAGATCTACAGGAGATAAAGGGATGATCTAAAAGTTCTGGTTTTTGGGTTTTGGGTGATTGGAGTGGCACATATTTCCCACGCTGCTTTTTGGGACAGAAGCAAACAAGCTTGACTGTGGAAGGACATGCTTTTATCTGAAGTAAACAGAGGTAATGTGTCAAATTTAAACTAAAAAAAACTTTTTAAAAAAACAAATTCTTTTTCTTCCCAAATGACAAAAAGTAGAGTTTTTGACACAGACCTTTTCCACCAACAAGACATTTCTTAAGGATGCTGCTGTTTGGGATGTCACGGCCTTTCTAATTAATTACCTGTGTTGTCAGAACACAAACGCATGGCTCCTTTATTCTGCACTGACAGCTAATTGTAGGAAGTTTGTGCAAACTGAAGCTAAAAAATGTGGAAAAAGGAAGAATCCCACTCAAACGACTGATGTGTGATACTTTTTTTTATTTGGGCCAAGGCATGACAACGTTTCCTGCATACTTTCTACGTTCTTCAGATGACAACTGAAAGACGAGCACCCGAGCCCCGTCATTTCCAAAAAATATCTGGTGACCCTGTTCCCATGGTGACCCTAGCATCAGGAGGATCAGCTGTGTGAGATTTGCAAGCATGCAGTACTTGGGAGGAAAACTGTCATCCGCCCAGCTGCAGCTGGCAGGCTGGGTGGGCAACGTGCGGCGGTCCCTGCAAGGTGCTCTGGACCTGGTGTGGGGTCACCCACATGAGAAGCAGGCAGAGGAAGATGGTGATAAAGAAGAAGAAAAAGAGGAAGATGAAGATGGAAGATTACAAAGAGCCATGTCACCACTTCGTAGCTTCGCCAGGCGTAGTAGGAGATCTCTCCGTCGCTTCACTGTCAGAAATCGTCAGACTCCTGTGAGGAGAGAAGCTGAAACGGTTTCTGTAAGAGCTGATGTAGACAACCAGTAGATGTGTAATATATTTAATTAACTGAATTTTCATTTATAGGATGGAAAGGCTTTTCCATCTCATTTCAGTGCATGGTAGCTGTGAGGAGGCCCGAGTTTAGGTTCAGGTTTCCATGTAACTTAGAAATACTTCCCTGCCTGTGTGTTAAAAGATAACTATGCAAATCTAAATAGGGAGCGCTGAAGGCAGAGGCCATTTGTTGCAGGAAGGATGGATTTATCTGATAAGGTTGTCCCACTGTAGTGTTTTATTAGCGTATATGCCTGCTCTTTCCCTCTCTGTCTGTGGTGTGTGTCAGAGATAAAGCAAAGGACAAAAACAAAGCGTGACACACTTAGACAAGGTTTATCTGACTGGCTGTTTATGTCCGTTTCCCCTCCTGCATCTGATCTGTGTTCAAGCTCATTGAGTTTACTTCACGGCTGACTTCCTGCTTGTTGCATTTTACGTTTTTCTCCTTCTTCTTTTCCATTGCTAAAGTAATGAAAGGAAACACAGAAAGGTGAAAAAAAACTTGCAGGTTATTCTCACTCAGAACTTAATGAACTTTTATTAATTTGAGGTGATGCTTTGCTGACGGTTTTCTTCCGTTATAGTTGTGTACAGTCTCAGTTTGTCGAGCTTCTCGAAGATGTTATCCTCTCTGCTTATCTGCGAACGAGCTCTCTGTCACATTCCACTGACTGTGACAGAACGGGGATGCAGGTAAACCGTGATGAGGCGGCCTCTGCCTGAACTTGCACAGCATCTGTCCCCCCTCATCGGCACACTCAGATGTAGTTTTAACTTATATAATCATTGTGTCTTCACTTGTTCAGGAGCTCCTGTCCTTCTTTACAATGCTGGGAATCAGAAACCATACTTCAGTGGGTTCTTTAATACAAAATGTTTTCATAAATCTTATTTTAAATCCGTAATATGTGATTATTATTAAAAATCATTTGGGTTACATGTAACTTTTTGCCATTGGGGGCGCTAAACCTGTAACTTCCCACAGACCAAACCACACTGTTGCAAGTTTAAACAGTAAGACACTCACATGAAGCAAGAACTGCATTAAAAATTACTATAAATTAAAGTTTTGAGTATCAATTGAAGCAGCAATTTTAGCACAACTCATGTCAAATATGTATTGTTATGAAAACATCAACGTTAGCCCTTAGCTGATGGGACGTTACAATAGTTCTGCTTCTTTTTAAAACAGTGTATTAAAACCATAAAACTAAACCAGAACTAATTGTTCTGTTACTTTTTTAATATTTGTATGAATTAAAGAAATGCACTTATTGCATGCAAACCAGCCCAACTTGTGTGAAATGTTTAGGGAGTCACATTAGCTTTGGTCTGTAGCCAATTACCTTCAACTTGCCACATTTAGCTTCTACTAAACAGCAAAATAAAGACACAGACGTATACTGCAACGTTCTGCAGATCATTACTGCTTACTGCGCTTACGGCCATTGTTCTGAATTAGGGCTGGGCGATATGACCTTTTAGTAATATTTTTATGCCATGTCACGATATACGATATATATCTCGATATTTACCTTAGCCTTGAATTAATGCTTTGGTGCATACAGTCACATCAGTAAGATGATTTTGTGTCTCCATTAAAACATAATTGTTCATTCTGCATTAAGATATGCTGATTTTAAACATTCATGCCAAAAGGATGAAATTGTAACAAAGCAAACTGATCAAAACCGTATTTATTGAACAGTTAAAGCAGTGGCAGAAACATGTCATTTTAAAAAAAATAAAGTGACTTTACAAGATGTAATAAATGCAATGTATGAAAATAGGTGCTCTAGGGGGGACTTTTCAAATGATGAACTATTATAAGGCTTTGCTTTATGGATACGTTTTTGAGTTGTTGTGTATTTTTTTAATTGCAGAGTTTAGCGTAGAAATCAGTCTTATAATACAGGCAGAATGTCCTCGTATCGTCTCCAATAAACGGCTTCAGCCAGTTTTTAATTCAGGATTTGATTCCCACTGCTTTCTGTACTTTCTAGAGACATGTCGAGCTAGATAAATATGCTTGTGTCACACACAGTGGATGAGGTGAGTAAGTGACAGAGGCTGTGAATGTAATCAAATAGAATGAATTATTTTTGCATGACATGAAAAACTTTGTAATTTACGTCCCACTCTGTAATCCAGAGCGGGATCAGTGGCGGATTTGGCTGTTCATTGTGACTGTAGGTGGAGTCGTGCAGGTGTCCTCTCTGCTCCTCTGACTGGCTGCAGCTGCAGCCGGAGCGACTGAGTGCTTTAGGACGGGGAGAGACTCTCGTTCTGACAATAACTTTACAATATGCGCTTTAAAGTCAGTCGCCAAAACACCAGGAAAGTCTCCAATAACTCCTGTAAAAGTTGCTAGATTTGTCGCTAGTCGCTTTTCACAAAAAGTCGCCAAATTTAGCAAGAAAGCTGCTACACGCTGCCTCTCATGACGTAGCACATAGCTCACGTTATGTACGTAACTAGGTGCGCTTGCTTTAACTGTGTGCAAAGCAGTGCAGAGTCGAGGAGGAGGGAGGAAACCCCGCCAACAACTAAAAACAACTGCGTGACAACAGGATACTCAAATATGACGAATATAGGCATTTTCTATATTCGCACAGGGGACTAGCAACGATATATCGAGTATATTCGATATATCGCCCAGCCCTATTCTGAATAAACGCTGGCGGAAAGATGTGAAAAAAATTCATCACATTTCAGGGCGTTTGCACAACAGGAAAGAGCTAACTTAGCGACAAACAGAGTGGGTTTTTACATCCACACTGTTCTCTCATCAGACTCCAACCAGCCAATTCTTTGTTAAGGTGTCTTTTCTCTGGAGTGACCCCTTTCCCTCCTCAGATGCCATTCTCACCTTCTCACTTTGTTCAGCCATGACAAACTTTCATTGGAAGAGGAGGAATAAGTAGCACAAAGCAGAGTCTTCTGTGTTTATAGAGGAGAGGCTGTAAAGCAAAATGCTCCAAATCACATGATCCCACAAGAGATGGATCCGCTCCTGCAAAGTTATAATGTCTGGTTTTAGAAGAGACCAGCTCCTTCAGAGCTCTTCTGTATAAGATACTGACCCCAGAAATCATCCATTATTACTCACATTAGACTGATGTTTGGGTCAAAAGTTGCACCGTGTTGCTTTAACAATTTATTTTGCAACACAAAATAGTGACAGTCCATAAGCCAAACGTCTGCTTTAGGCTTGGATTTCTCTCTCTGTTGCTCCACGTTTCTGTGCTGTAGCTCAGTGAATGCAGAATAAATCAGATAAAAAGTGATCATTCAGCAGCTCCTACCGCTGCAAACCTCATCTCAAAGCCTTCAGGGAGCTGAAATGTCTGAACTTTCTCCTTTAAACTTCATTTATTAGATCCTTGCTACTGTGGTTTGAATACCGGTAAAGGAACTCCTCAGACATTTTTGCTGCGTTAAGTTAAAACTGTTTCAATTTGAGGGTATTTAAAGTTGAGCTGTGACGATATGCTTTTGCCCCAATTCGATTCGATTCCAGTTTTTGGGGTGCCGCTTCGATTTAAATTGCGATTCTTACAATTTTTTAATATTGCTGATTTTTGTAGATTAAAAACAAAAAGAAATGTATAAAACTTTTCTTTTGCTCGTTATTTTTCCTAATTTCAGTGAGGAAAAAACAACACAGTAGCCAGACCATCATTCTACTGCTAAGAAAAGTAAAAAGATCAATAAAAACAATTTTATAATGGATTATTTTTATTTATTTAAAAAAACTATTTTTTAAGAAAACAAATCGATTTTAAAATTGTGAAGCAAAAAATCCTGATATTCGATTTTTTTTATTCGATTTTCCCACCCCTAATTTAAAGTAATTCAAAGTCACCTTACGGCTAAATAATCGTTCGAGTGGAGCATCAGTTTCATTTTAAATCTGCAGATCATACTGATATTGATATAAAAAAAGAAATCTGAGGGATAATGAAAAGTGGTTTGATTTTAAGTTAAAGTTCAGTCATGCAAGTTGGCATCAAAATCTTAATGTGCTGCTGTGGTTTCCTCTATAAGAGGATGGTCAGATTGTAGCAGGATGATAACTAACTGTGTACCCTGTCGCTGCAGCAGTACATTTTGCCTTTTGCATCCGAATGTGGACTGTGGTTATAGGAAAATCACCAGAAGCCTATTCATTCATGCTGTGATGCTGCCAGATAACAGGCTTTGTGCAAATGAAGCTGTCCTCAGAGTCCTTGGTAATTAATAAGCGAATGGCGGTGGTGTTTACTGCAAGGTGACAGTTTCAGGTAACACCAAAAAATGGGATGAGCCTCTTTGCAACAAATGAGGTGAGGAATGTTTGTGAGGACGTGCACAGAGTTGCTTTTGTTTGGAATGTGTTTGCGTGCATCTGTGTGTGTATGTGTGAACTCATGCATTCCTGCGTGTGGGTGTGACATCATGAGTGCGTTTGGTGTGTCTGTGCTTCGGCGACTGCGTGTTTGCTGGTCCGTGTGCGTGCACGCGCGTGCTGATGGTGTCTGCTGAGGACAGCCCAGTCTCTGTGACCAGCTCATTAAAAGACGTATGCTTGGCTGGTCCTTTGTCTTCTCACCCTCTGTTGTTAGTGATCTTGGCTCAGCACACAGTCCATTTTCTCCCTGCCTCAGCTTCACAGTGTAAACTTCTCTCTGGCTGATTCGTGCAGCAAAGCAAGTCGCTTCCTGGAAAATATACTGTAGTTTGACATAGTATGTGCACGAAATTAAGAAGTTAATTTACATATTAAAATGATCTGTGTGTCTGATGCATGTTTTTGCTTTTATGTCCATCTCACAGACGCATGTTAACAGTAACTCCACAGGCGATGAGAGCAGAGATACAGATGCTTTGACAGACGGTGAGCTGCACAAGCAGGATGGAGTCTGCGAACAAACGTCTGAAACTGACAGGTAGGAGAAGAGCTTTGTGACAATAAAGTCAGACACCGCTCACTGTCGTATCTTTAAGCAGCTTGATTTCCTGCATCTGCTTGATTACGTGTCATTTTTTGTGGGCTGGCATGAAGTTTTGCTTTCTTACTGAGGTGGTTTGTTTCCGTCTTGGAGAAGAAAGAAACCCTTCAGCTAAATGACACTGATGTATTTAAGTATGCAAGCTGGAGCTCATTGTTTAGTTCTGCTTTCTTTTTAATTATCTTTCTTTCTTTTTATTTGTTTGGTTTGTTTCCAATGACAACGGCAGCAAGGGCAACTGGACACTAAAGCTGCTCATAGGTATTTTTGAGAATTTAGTGTTTTGTGCCCTCTTGTGGTTAAATGAGTACAAAACAAAAATTCAAAAGAGTGCAGCTTGGTGTAATTAATAAAACACACCCAATAATGTTTTAACAGTAGCCTTTGTTTTTACTTCTACAGCAGTGTTGACACCATACTAAGGAATTCCTTCTTCTTTTTCAGTCCAAAACTAGTCCGTGACCTCCTCTCTGAAGAAGTTAACACCACTGACGCTTACAGAGAGCCAGATCTTCCTCCACTCCCAGAGGTTGGTAACTTTGTTGCTTTTAAACCTTTCTTTTTCATGAAATCCATCATACTACGTCCACATCATCCACTTCATCTGCTTCGCACCCTAGTTTGAGAAAATAAGTCCTTTTGTATGTTACAGCACATTCCTTGTGTTTGTCTCCACACAGAGCTCCACTCCTCTTCTTGACACCAGCGCTCAGAAATCCAAGGCAGCTGTGGGTAAAAGAAGACTTCGCACACGTCCGTCACGCTCCATCCGCATGAGTTCAGATCAGAAGGACAAACTGGACTGGGGGGTCCACGACGCCACAGGTTAAAGCAACACCTCTGAGATTTTGATGGGGAGGTGGAAGTCTTGACATTCTTTTAATTTACAACTAACTCTCACATCTGGAATCTTCTGCATATTATTCCTGTTCTGATCTTAGATGGAAAAGAATCATCCTCCAAACAAGAGGAGTCGGACTCTGAGGATGAGGAGCCCAAATCAAAGACTGTCTGTTCACCTCCTCCCTCCTCCCAGAGAATACCGATGTTTCCTGGTCCAAACGCTGCAGCCCTGATTGTTAGTGTCAACGATGGAAATAAAATGATATTCATTGTCTTTTATTGGTGATATGAGACAATTGATGCCACTTGCATTATTTAAAACATGTTTATTACTTGTTTCAGGCTCAGATTAAACAGCAAACAGGTGGAGGAGGACCTAGACCAGAAATAAGAGAAAACAAAGGAGAGGAGAAAGAAAATCAAAATGAGGAGGTAGAGCTGTCTCCCCCACAGCCCTCACGATCTCCTCGCTCGGCTGCTCATCTCCCCGGAGCTGCACTGGTGCTGCCACAGCTTCGCAACAAAGACGGAGGGTGCACACAGAGAGTGACAAAACACTTTTAAAAATAAATATCAATGTCTTCAAAGGATGAGACCTCTGCAACTGTGTTTGTATTGATTCTGTGTCCCTCAGTGCTGAACCGCCTGCATGGTTGAAGGAGCTGAAGTCTAAGAAGCGTATGAGTCAGCATGGAAGTGAAACTTAGCCAGGCACAGGTGAGTAATGTAGCTTCTTTAAAAAGCAGAGACACAAACAGGACTGTGCTAAATTTTTAATCCGCCTCTCATTTCATCATATTTTGCATCCAAATAGTCGATTTTTGTTTTGACGTAAGAAATGGTCTCGAGCAGAAGTTCACCAGGCTTTCTGAAGGTCTTTCAGAGACATTGGCTGCTTTTTTTTTTACATGTTTTCACACCAGTTCTTGTACCTGACCATTTTCAGAGAGAGGTTTTTTCTTTCCTTTTTTTTTTGGTGAGCAACTTAACTCTGACTTGTGAATCATTTAGGCATAAAAATGCATCTAATTCTGGGAGTGAACTGTGCAGAAAAACTAGCAAAGACGCTATGTTAGAGGCAGCCAATCACAAACTTTTCTCCTTTTTATTAGCTGCTTTTAAAAGGTTGGTAGAGTTCTATGGACATGAAAAAGTCATTTTGCACCAACAGGGTGGTTCTCAAATGACTTTTGGTCAAAAACCTGGTAAATCTCAATACTGTAAAAAATTGAGGAAATTTAACAAGTGAAGAAGAAAAAAGAAACAGCAGGTTGAAAAAACATCTTATCTACAGCAGCTGAACTGTATTTAAAGTGACGTTCTGGAAAAAATTCAGGGCCTGAGATGAAGACAAATTGTCTCCATAGAAGTATGGCTGTCGAGAAGCCATTTTTAAGAGAGCAAAACAGGGTAAAAACGATAAACAACAAATTAAACAAGAACTGGTATGAAAATCTGTGGCAACAGGTCTGATGGCCTGATGAATCCTGAGACTGTCTTAACAAATAATGGAACAAGATTTCCTAAACACCCAAAGAAAAGCTTTGTAAAATCCTTCAAGAGACTTTGAAAACTATTCCTACAGTCTGACAGACAAGAGGGATCAGGCTGTAGAAGAGTAAAGGTGATGAAACATTCAAGTTTGCTGGAATTGTTCTCTCAGTTTTAGCCTCATTTTAACAGGTTTTTAACAGACTTTTTATGTGGTTCATTTCTGTAGGTAAATTTAGGTTACTTATGCATATCTGCAGCAGAGAAGGCAATAATAAAAAGAACAAATATTCTCGTGAGTCACAGAGCAACGCGGCTGATTAGGCATGCTGTAACAGAGAGCGAGTGATTAAAACTTCGTGTTGTCAGAAGCATTCATTTTAATATGATGTGAGGAAACTGGCAGCACAGATAAAGACAGGAGGCATTATCTTCGCAACAGTTTCTCCTACCATGATCAGTCTTTGCACCTGAATACGTTTAACTCTGTGTGAGCGTCGCAGCTTACAGCCACATTTTATCATGATGTGCTTTCACAAACTAAATGCATCCACGGTAGCAAAAGGGCACGTATAGATTACCATATCCAAGAAATTTCTCATCTTATTGCATCTTTTGTTCCCTTTAGGAGATGCTGCACCTCTGCTCTTCAACAGGACCCAACACATCGCAGCTGCAGCAGCTTACAGAAACGTCTGTATGATCGCTCCATTCTGCACGCCGAGTGCCTTATTTTGGATCTTTACTGAAACATGCTTGAGTTGAATTCAGGATTTTGCTGGACATGATCAAGATCGTTTATATCTTGTAAATGCAATATGGTGCCAACGCTATGAGCCAAGACTGTGATGCCAAGTAAATATTTTATCAAATGTGTGAAGACTCATGGAAGATGAAGTTTGATCATGAGCAAAGCCATGGATTGTCTTACTATGCATCCCTTTGTGTACTAACAGGGTCTGACGACACTAGCTCCTTTACCTTCATACACACTTGCCTTTTATAGATGTGAGAGTGCTCTTATATTTATATGAAGCTTTCCCTGTTCCCTAATCTATTACAACTAAATGCTAACCTAAGATCTGTGTCTAGCCTTCATCTTAAGCTCTTGTCCTAAACTTTAGTTGTAAAAACCAGCCAAGCTCCTCACAATGCAGACATGCCTACACTAGACACCAAATCATACATTGCTTGCGGTGTGTTTACTTAGAAATGTTGAAAATAAGTGATAAAGCTTGTGTGTATTTAGTTTTACTTGTACAAATGGTCTTTTACATGATGTGTTGAATCAAACTGTCTAAGAAAAAAAAAGCCTGAAGCACTTTACAAGTAATTATATCAAATCGCCATCCAGTCTGAGCAATAGTGGTAAAAAAAAAAAGAACTGTAGTGATAAAGTTATGGAAGTTTTTATCTTTTTATTATTCCACTGTCAGTTTTTTTTAAACACTGCATGTTTTATTAACATATACTATATTTTTTGTCTTTTTTTTTTTTCACAGAAATGGGTTTTAAGGGGCAATAAGAGATTTAAGACGCGTGTTTTTGAAAACCTTGTCAGACATAGGCTGTTGCATTAATCTGCTTTTAGATGCATTTATGTGCCTTTTTTCACACTGAAGAGTGAATGTCATGAAATCTATAATCATTTATGATCATAACGCTGTTTGTTTTATGGAAACTGAGGGGATTTTATTAAAACTTTTTTCTATTAAATCATGGTCATTGTGTTGTTTTGGGGGGGTGACGAGAGTTTGTACAAATACAACACGGATTTAGTGAAAATGGTGCATAAGGTAGAAATGTTGAGCCTTGCTTTGAATGCAGCATGTCAGAGAATCAGTGGTTTCAACAGTGGATGAAGAGAAAGATAAAGAAACAGGTAGAAGACTGGAGAGAGGTGAGCAAGATAGCTGGGTGGGGCCAATAGTGCTGAGTGGGACTGATCTCTGTTCATTCTCTTGGCTAGCAGTCAGTGCTTGTGCCCACTATAGGATCATGGTCGGGATGGCAGCATGGGCAGAGCCGAGCAACGCTTGCCAGTGTGCCAGGGACAGAGGGCAAGCCTATTGAGAAGCAGTGTGATGGACACAATGGGTGCGACAGACTTGCTGCATCAACAGGCTTTTTGCTGCTGTGGCCAGAAATAAACCATAAATACCCCCACTGGCATCCACCAACCGCTCGCCAGGCCTCCACAACCACACACACCCTCACACTGAGACAGGCAGAAAGAGAAAGAAAAGGCAGAGGAAAGACGGAGAGCGTGGCTTGTTCGGGGTGCAGTGAAGCACAAGCCATCCAGGTAAATGGAAAAGACAATCCCTGTCCCTTACAGGCTTTTTTTTTTTTTTCTTCGTTTATACATATCCTGCACATCTGCATCAGGAATATTTGTTTTAAAAACTTGTTTTTATTCTTAAAACTCATAAATTTCATATGAATGCAAAAAAAAAAAAAAGGTGTGCAAATGTGTGTTTAGCTACTCAGGTTTCTGAGTAGCTAAAGTGTCACAAAAAGTTCTGCTTTTTCCAGCTGTCACCGGTCCTGCTTTTCTGCATTTATGTGTTTTACCTGCTAATGAAAACCACAGAAGTCATGTTAGTCACTAGTACCTGTTGTAAAATTTAACTAAAAATTTAATTGCTGTGGTGTTTTTTTTTAGGAAAGAAATGACAGAACAGCAGGGAACCCCAGACCAGCTGCCTGCAGAGAAGGGACAAGGAGGGGCTGGAGCCACATATAAGGTACCAGATGTAATAAAATGAACTCTTCTGTTCATTTAGCAACCAACATAAGCACATAGCCGGTTTAGTTGGACTGAAAAGACATCAGAAACACACAGATTTGAGTCACATTGTTTGACTTTCTACTCGTTCCTGTTTTGTAGTTGGCTGTATTTGAGTTTGAGAACTTTCGTGGGAAAAAGGTGGAGTTGTCTGGTGAATGTAAAGATGTGTTTGAGAAGACACAAAGAGTTGGCTCAGTCATTGTGGAGTCGGGACCGTGAGTGACTCTCAGTTCCGCTTAAATATCAATCCTGTTGGTCTTTTTTTTTTTTTTTTTGTCTTGCTTTAAATAAATAATTTCACATTTAATGCAATTTCCCAACACTATCAGATGGGTGGGATTTGAGCGTCCAGGTTTTGCAGGAGAGCAGTTTGTGCTTGAGAAAGGAGAGTATCCTCGCTGGAGCACCTGGACCAACTGCCAGAGTAGCTACAGTCTGAGCTCCTTCAGGCCTATGAAAGTGGTCAGTGCACATTATTACACCAACTGCAGACTTTTTGCATGTTAGAATATGTTCTATATCAAATCATCATAGTATAATAAATGGTGTAGTATGAGTCCTTATGAACTCCTTATGCTCTTTTTCTCTGCAGGACAGCGCAGATCACAAGCTGCACCTATTTGAGAGTGCGGGCTTTGAAGGCAGAAAAATGGAGATTGTTGATGATGATGTCCCCAGTCTGTGGGCTTATGGTTTCCAGGACCGTGTGGCCAGTGCTAAGGCGATCAGTGGAACGTAAGATTTAATTACAGATATCAGTATTGCTGCCACTGTATCAAAACTAAAGCCATAAAAGATTCATGTATATTGTAAAGGAGAACTAAATTGTCTCAGAAATTTGACATGATACTCTTCCTTTTGAAGGTGGGTGGGATACATGTATCCAGGCTATAGAGGGCGCCAGTACGTGTTTGAGCATGGAGACTTCAAACACTGGAATGATTGGGGAGCCACTGCACCTCAGATCCAGTCCGTCCGACGTGTGCGGGACATGCAGTGGCATAAGAGAGGGTGCTATATTGCCCCAGCTCCTGCCCCAGCCCCGGCTCCAGCCCCAGCCCCTGCACCAGCCCCAGCTCCGGCCCCGGCTCCTGCTCCTGCCCCTGGTCCTACACCGCCAAATCCCAACCCAAATCCTAATCCTAACCCCACTCCCAAATCCCAAACTCAACCCCAACCTTAACTGCACACCTCTAGCAAC
Source organism: Telmatherina bonti (assembly GCF_933228915.1). Lineage (NCBI taxonomy): Eukaryota > Metazoa > Chordata > Actinopteri > Atheriniformes > Telmatherinidae > Telmatherina > Telmatherina bonti. The sequence continues at coordinate 37,289,731 of NC_136624.1, read as the reverse complement.
TCTAGCAGCTGGGAAAAGCTGAAGGCTCCTGGCCAGCCCCCAAACTTTTTCTTCCTCGCTCATTATTAGTTTAAGCTATCTGACCATGCAGCTTTGGAAAACTGCATCTGACAATTATGGAACATGTATCTTTGTTGGAAATAAAGGCTTTGACCCTAAATTTGAATATGTTCACATTTTATATTGTTCATAAATCAATTCTAAGCAGTTTTAGTAATGTGTGTTTTAAAATTAGTTTTCAACTTGATAAAAGCGGGGAAGATCTAAAACAGCAGGTTGTGTGGAAATAGCAGTTTGACAGTAGACCTGTTAGTCTATGATCAGAAAAACAAACTGGGGAAGACACTTTTTTTTGGAGTAAATAATATTTATTACTTTCTAAATTAAATAGCATATTGTGAATATCTTCAGAAAATGTGCTTTATGATTATTATAGATCAAATAAAACTTTATTTATAAAGCACCCTTTCTACAATAAAATGCAACACAAAGTGCTTTACATCATATAAAAACACAACAAAGAAAATTCATCAGCCCCTCCCTTCTCACACTCAAATGCATACACACTCATACACACACCCAAACAGCATCAATTTCCAGCACTACTCTTAAACATCACGCATACACCTACCTAGTTATTTATTGCTGAGCACAGATAAGCCTGGTATAGAACACCATTGCAGGAGCCATCTGCACCAGGAGTCGACCAGACCACAGTACCAGGGAAACCATTACATGAAAGGCGCCCCCACAGCCATGGCCATTATGACACCCAGTGCTGAGGGCTCCCTCTGAGCAAACACTGGAAAATATCCTGAAAATGATAAAATTCATTAAAGAAAAATAAAATAACATTATAGTAATAATAAAACAATAAATATTTCAAGTAAAAACAATACAATAAAGATTATAAAATCAGATAATAAATAAATAAATAAATGATAATATAAATGACATATAAAGCATTATGTACCCTTTTTAAGAGGTCCAGCACTAAACATTAATCTCTATTTACTCTCCTCATAGCGTTTCATTGTGTGTGCCCAGCCGTCTGTCATTGGTTTAAACACACTTTTGGACCCGCCTACATTAAATTGTTTCATCCAATCAAAGGCCAGCTTCATTCAACAGTCTCGTGAGGTAGGCGGGAAAGCGCAATATTTGAAAGTTAACCCGGAACCTGCGGCGATAGAAAGGAAAACAGTGAAGTCTTTTGCGTACCAGCGTGGCTAAGACAAAACAATAATATTCATTCCAACATGGCAGTCTAGAGAGTTTTGTTAGACCGCTATTTTTTAAGTGAAAGAGACGTAACTCGTGTCGCGCCCGTGTTTGTTTAGCAACGTCATGAACTGACGGTTGTTACTGTTAACGCAGGGACGGAAAGTCATGTCACGGCTCCTCTGGATGTAACTTCAATCCGATACTTCGCTACCTTTAAACCTCCTCTGTTTGGGCATTATTCGTTTAGGTTATATACGTATTTATTAAAGCCATGCTGAAGTTTAAATACGTGAGCCAGGGAAGCCTGAAAACGCTGCCTTCCTCCTCCGACCTCATCACAAACCGCAGTTTGCGGCTCAACCAGGTGTTTCAGGTAACAAAATAGTTTACTTAAGCTTTGACATGAATATATTATATTCCTCTGACTGAAAGGAGTTGCATTAGTTGCAGTGAATAGCTGACTTCCTTTTCCTGTGTTTGTGTGTTGTCTCAAGGGAAGAGTGGACTTGCATGGTCAGCAGGCAGGATGCACTTTGGGACGGGAGGGGTTTCTGGAGGCCCTGCTGCTTCTCTATGAGGAGTGCACCTCCCTAGAGCTGATGAAGATACAGCACGTGGCAAAGTTTGTTAATAAGTGTAAGTATAAATAAGTCTTTGTTTGATTTCAAGGTAAATTAAAACTTAAAGCTTTGCTTCTGGCTTACAAAACAATAACTCAAACAGCTTCTGTCTACCTTCACTCCCTAATCCAGACCTACACTCCCTCTCTACAGCTACTTTCCACCAGTGAAAGACGCCTCATTTTACCATCAATATGTGGGACTAAATCAGTAGCTAGACTCTTTTTCTCTGTTGTGCCACAGTGGTGGAATGATCTCCCAAACTCTGTCTGCTTTTTCAGAGCAAGCTGAAGACTCAGCTCTTTAAGGAGCACTTCAACAGTTAGTATAGCTATATTTATTGGAAAGTTGGAGAACTAAGCCCAGTTCTTTGCAATAAACTTTATGATATTAATTCTTTGAATTGTAACATAGGTGATATTATAGGGTGGGAAGGGAGTAAACAACAACAAAAAAAAAAAAAAAAAAAAAAAAAAAAAAGCCTGTAGCACTTTATGGAAGGACCTGCGTCCAACTGGACAGTCGACCAGCACCTTCCTACGATGCCCTCTACTGTTTGATTTCGTGCTTGTGTTGTTCTCACTCATATGTAAGTTGCTTTGGATAAAAGTGTCTGCTAAATGACTGTAGAACTAACTTACAAGGGTGTAGTTTGTTAGTATAATTGAGTCTGCTTTTTGGACTTGTTGCAGTTGTTGGCCTTGAAGTCCACAATACTTTATCCTTCTTCAGTTTCACAATATTTCTAGATTTAAAGTTACAGTATGAAAGAAGTTACACTGATTTTATGTAATTAGCAAACACATATAGAGGATCATTTATTATTTTACTAAGAATCAGAATCCTTATTGAGATTGCAGTTCTATTGCCTATGTAAAGAAAAAGAGATTTTAATAATAGTGCATCTAGCTGTCTTTAATTAGTATTCTGCATGCTGTTTAGATATTTGCATCTGAAAATATTTGTGTGTGTGTGTAAAACAGTTTCAGAAGTGGTTTCAGAGCTGCGTGCCCTGCAGCCAGGACTTGAAGACTTTGAACTCCGTGCAGTGGTGGGCCGCGGTCGCTTTGCTGAAGTTCAAGTGGTCAGAGAGAAAACCACTGGAGATGTGTGTGCACTTAAAGTGATGAAAAAGACAGTTTTACGCACTCAAGAAAATGTAAGGGTCTTCTTTTTTTTTTTTTTTTAACTTAAACTTTACTCTCAAGCTAAAGCTTCACTTTGATTTTGTTAGTTTATTTCATAGAGCTTAGCTGTGATACGCATGTTGTACCTGTATAAGCTTTATTTTAACACAATTAATACAGGCCATCCTAACTGTGTTTTAAAGATCCCCACTGGAGAGTGCTGTAGAGCTGAATACGCTAGAAGCAAACCTGGGTTTGTCATTTCACAGCTGACTAATAGAACAGATCTCTGTCAAAATAGTACATGAGCTGTGATAGGAACAGAAGAAATGTTTTGCTGATGCCACCTGCAGCTGCTTTGTTTAATTTAAATGGCAGCCCATTTGGAAAACAAGCTGCATGAATGCAGGCTCAAGAAGGAAGATGTGAGTTGTGATAATCAGATGTTTGTTTTAGTGTTCAACTCAGATAAGATTTCTGTGGCTAATATTCACTGTTTGCAGAGCAGGGTAATAAATTTGTAGATATCATGTTTGTATAACTCATGCATCTATTTTAAATACCTGCCTTCATTTTTCAGGCTTTGACAAACAAATGGAAGTTGTATTAACTAAATGAGAGGTTAAAATGTAGTCTTAAACATTACAGACCAGGCATCAATGATGGTGTGTGAACTACAGGTGTTTTTTCAGTCAATCTATGATGACTATGAAACAGAGAAATTATCTGCCAATACTAATTTTCACCAAAATGATAAGCAGATTAACCTGTCACTGTTTCTTTTTAAGGTTTATAACTATTTAACTAAACAAAATACTAAAAACCAGGTTGTATAAAAAGCACGTTCGGTTTCTGAATTTTCTGTATTTTCACTGTTAGATGGCTTTTTCATGCACGCCTTTGTGGTTTTGTTTTTTTTGCAGTTGGTTTTTCATGAAGAGGAACGTAGGATTTTGGTTCTCAACAATGGTCCCTGGATCCCACAGCTTCTGTATGCCTTCCAGGATAAAGACAATGTCTACCTGGTGAGTCTGCATCATTTTCTTTTTAAGATTCACTTAATATATTACATTTTGTGCAGCATTTCTCAGTGTTGAAAGACTACTCCTGTCTTTTGTACACTGCCACAGGGTAGGGCAGATTTTAAAGTTATGGTGATGGAAATGTAGATAAGGCACATACAACTCATTGCTCGCTGGTTTAATGTGCATGCTGTTACATTTCCATTAATTATATCTTTTAAAGTAAAATTTTCAGCAAATTGCTTTCAAACACCTCTAATATAACACACATAAGTATTACAAAAGGTGTTTCTTTAGAACTGAATATCTAAGTTCTACAAATCTAAGTAGGAAATTCACTCACCAAAAACAAATATTTCTGGATGCTTCATGGCTCCTAAAAGCAATCATAACGGTTAATTTCACCTCTCAGTTTAGGCTTGTTGTTGTATCAATTTGACAGGGAAATTTGATTTTATGCCCCCAAAACTGCAATTACTGCAATTTCAAAGGTTGTATTCAGCTGGATGGAGTCTATAACTGATATAGCCCATGCTATATTAATATAGGGATGAACTACAGTAGGAGTGTCCAACTCCGGTCTTCGAGGGCCAGAATCCTGCGTCCATGTATTCCTGCTCAGACACACCTGAGTCACATTAAGGACTGAATCTGTAGTGTAGAACTTCATTGGCTGTTTGAGTCATTTAATAAAGCCAACTGTGTTGGAACAGGAATATATGGAAAACCTGCAGGACAGCGGCCTTCCAGGACCGACTCTGGACACTACTGAACTACAGATTCACTTTAGCCATACTTTGTTTTCCTTTGACGAAGTCCAGCCAGTTTACATATGTCACAGGTGTCAAACTCTAGCCCTCGGGGGGGCGGTATCCTGTAGGTTTTTCTTGTCTGCATGCTCCAACACACCTGACCGAAATGAATACACAGGTTGACAAGAAGCGGCTGGATCCATTCGATTAGAATCAGGTGTGTTTGTAGAGAGTAACAACAGAAACCTGCCAGAGACTGGCCCTCGAGGACTGCAGTTTGACAACCCTGACGTGTGGATCCACATGGATACCCCAACAAAAAAGCAAATGTAGGTTTATTTAAAATAAATAAATAAATAAATAAAAATGGCCCTGCTGGTGATCAACCATATTTATTTCATCTCCAGTTTATGCTTTATTGCCTCATGTGCGAATTATTTGATTGCTACTGGCTCTCATTGACAAACCTGGCTCCATTAAGTCTCCTTTCATACCCCCATACTTCCCGTCTGGACAACAGGATGGGACCTGAGTTTCATGTCCAGCATACAGGATTTTACTGTGTTCACGCTGTTTAATCCTGACATATATGAATATTATACTGTTAACTTGGGGAACAGTGTCAGTACAGTCACTTACTGGCCACGAGGACTGTAATGCAACGTTACACAGTGTTCTACTTCAGTCCAGGACATTATTGTCCTCTACTTATCCTAGTTCAATTGACCAGTCAGGACTGTATAGATTTTTTGAACTACTTCTGCTCAGAAGACCAGTAATCACAGTGTCCCAGGGTATTTTTACCAGCACAGAAACTGGTATTTTCTGGTAAACAGTATGTGTGTATTAGTGGTTGAATTATAGATCTGGTCTCTAATTGAAAGATATTCACATTATTTCTCATTTGTTTTCATTTAGCTGTTTGATTGGTTCATCTGTTTTATTTTATTTCTAAGATAGTCTTTTAATTAAATGTATTTATTTTTTAATGTCTGAAAGTATCCTGACAGGATTTTAGAATTGAATAATTTTGCACTTCTCCTTTCTCTTTTGTGTTTCTTCCCTGCAACTCGATAAGATTTACGGGACATTGTTTCCACTGTTCTTTAGTCTCTTATTGAGTTTTTAAATTAATTTTTTAATGTTTTTAATTGCTTGAGGATTGAAAGTGTGTTGAAGCTGGGTTGGTGTGTTGGGAATATTGTTTTTCACGCTTCTTTTTATTGCTGCTTTATTTGCCTTTAGCACTCTGACAAGCAGCTTGTGCTACATTCAATTTTTGTGAACATTATTGTACAGATTAGTTTGTAGGGGTGGTAAAATTGAATCAAAAAATCGAATATTGGAATTTTTTGGTTGACAATTTTAAATAGACTTTTTTTTGGTTAAAGTTTTTTTTTCTTTTCAAATGAATAAAAATAATCCATTATATAATTTTGTCATTTTTATAGTTTTTATTTGTCTTTTTGGGTATCATAGCAGCAGAATGGTGGTCTGGCTACTGTGTTGTTTTTTCCTAATTGAAATGAAAAAAAATGATGAGCAAAAAAAAAAGTTTTGTACATTTTTTTTTTGTTTTTAATCTACAAAAATGAGCAATATGGAAGAATTGTGACAATCACAATTTAAATTGGATTGGCATCCAAACAATCGGAATCGAATCGGGACAAAAGCATATCATCACAGCCTTATTAGTTTGATTGATAAATGCAGTTTTTAGATGCAACTCTAGTTTGATGACTGGATAATTGGTCCTCTTAAAGACTTTACTTGCACGGTGTAGCTAAACTTCGGTGGATGATGGCAACAGCCACCCTTTAACCCTTTTATCTATCATGTGTGCTTGCATCAGCACACGTATTAGACCAAAACAAAATTGAACATGACCTGAACTGTTTCAGGTTTTGCTCTTGTACTTTGTCTTTAGGGTTGTGATGGTGTGGTGAACGAGGCTGCAGAGCTTTCTTTTAGCTCAGGTCAGAGCCGACCAGTTGCCTTTTAAAGCTCCGTACAAACTTTTTACTCAGCGATGTGTTGATATGTTGCTTCTTACGTCAGTCTCTGTGAGACTTTTGTTCCCGGGCAGATTTTTTTATTTGCTGCTGCTGTTTTTCTACTGAAAGGCCACACAACAGTCAGAAAGTAGGATACGAGACAAGGAAGAAGTGACTCGGCCCTCTTAACAGAGAGAGAAAAAGAGAGTGCTTGACTCCATTCTCATTTAAAACTACCACAGCCAGCCAGTGACTGGTAATTCATTAGACCCACTGTTTGTCTCTTGGAACAGCACCCTCTTCCACCATGGTCTTGTTGTGACTTCTCTCTAGCTTCAGAGCTACACTGGAGGTACATTTATACCAGGATAGTCTGCTAGACTTCCACTAGACATCTGTGACATTCCCCTTGACTGAAACTGTGTTCAAGCTGTACATTTAAAAAAAAAAAAAATCTGACCTTTTAAATAACATATTCTACTCTCCATTGGAGGCAGCGATGCACCAAGAATTATTGAAGGAGAACATCAGATATACAACAAAAGCTTACTGTGCACTCTACTTTGTACTCTGCTTCCTGTATTTGGTCCACTTGATGGACAATATCAAGGCGAGAATTGCGTTTGTAGACAAACTAAGTCCTTTTCTTTATATTCAAGTCAAAAAGTCTTGTGTAACGAGCCCTGAGTCAGGTCAGCCGGAGTCGCCTAGCTCTTAAACCTGCTCGTTCTAACCTGCCTCACCCTCCGCTACAATCTGATGCTGCTGATAACCCACAGCTGCTGAGAGGAAAACGTTGATCTAACAACCCAGCTCATTACCAGGGATATCCTGTCCTCTTCACATCCAGAATAAGTGCAGCCAAAACTGCTTTTACAATGATAAAATCAGCACTAGGTCTCACATTTCTTCATCAATTTGACAGCTAGAGCTGCAGCTTGGCTCTGTTTGTATAATTTTGAACCAGTCTGCAGCTTTTGACACCATAAACACCACATCTTACCATCAATACTCCTTGAAAAGAGAATCCTAATCAAACCAAATGATGGTCTGAATGCTACCTCAGCTTGGATTCTTTGTGTGTTATGGCCAGGACAAACATCCATACCTCATTACCTCCCCACAGGAGTAGCCCAAGGTTTAGTTCTGCGTCCAGTCGATTTACATTCCACACATCTTTGGGTTCTGTTATCCACTCACATGACTTCTTCTGTCACTGCTATGCAGATGACGCCCAGCTGTGCCTGACATTCTCGCTAAATAGCCTCATGGTGTTGTCACTAAACTCTTGGATTTTACTTCAGAAATCTCAGTGTGAAGTGAGAATTGCTAAAGTTAAACCTTTAAAAACTGAACAATGGTTCATCCTAGTCATTCATTCTGTCCATATCCTTCAGTGGATATCGCTCGACTTGCCCAAAATATTTCTTCTTAGACTGCAAATAAAGGTAAAACGTTGTTAAAGCAAATAATCAGAAGATGGCAATGATTGATACAACTTCTTTTTTACAGAAATTATTGTAAGTTTGTCACCAGAAGGTTGATAAGTAACCTTTATTTATTAACGGTGCTTCAACACAGATCTATCAAGACTGATCAGACATGATTAGAAGATTTTGCGGCATGATGAGCATGTTTTCAAGAGACTGATCTGCTTGGTGAGAGCACACAGTCGCTTCTGAATCAGATCCTGTTAAATTCATGCTGTGATTAAGGACCGGGGCTGCAAATGGATGCACAAAAGATTATCCAGTCAATATTAAGAGTGGAAAATTGAATTTAAAAAGTTAAATATCATCGCTGAGTTGGTTGATCAACACTAATCTGAAATCTAATGTGAAAGAGGTGTTGGGTGATGCTGGTAAAGTAAGAGGCACAATCTGTTGTGCTCTGTTCCAGTTGATACTGACAAAATGACTTAATTTTTATTTCCGATAGAGATCTATTTTTTAATCAGAAAGTATTCCATTTTTTCACAAAGTACTTTGTCTGAATATAAACCTAACATCTATAAACCTAACATCTAACCAGTTAATTTGTGTTTGGCGCTTGTGTTGCCTCAAGCCAGAACTGACACCTGAATGAGTTGAGTGAACTAAATGCTGATCTTTGATTGGCTTAAAGGAATCTGTGTGTTTTGTGTCTATTTATTATTAATTTAGGACGTGTATGAATGTACATGAATGGGATTTGTTAACAGATTATAACTCGGTAAGGTTTTTTTTGTTTTTTTTTTACTTGCATATATTCTGATGATAGATACTAAAGTTGATCACTGAGAGGCTAGAATTTATTCAGGTTAATAAAATACTTGATATTTTCTTTTTCAAAACATTGAAAGTGTTGTGGACAATCTTTGGGCAACGCTGCACTTCATAATGTTACACAACAGGAATTACTACTGTTAAAGTGATAAATTTGCTGTGTGTATGCTTAATATTTCAGTTTTAATTATCTTGTCTTTTATTTAGATTAACAATCAATATGAAGTATTTGAAAGCTGAAATCGGAAAACGCTCATGTTTGTCCCTTTAGTAGAGCTGTGACGATATGCTTTCGTCTCAATTTGATTCAGTTCCAATTTTTTTGGGTGCCAATTAGATTTAAATTGTGATTCTCATGATTCTTCAATATTGCTGATTTTTGTAGACTAAAAACAAAAAAAAATGTACAAAACCTTTTTTGCTCGTCATTTTCAATTAGTAAAAAAACAACACAGTAGCCAGACCATCATTGTGCTGCTATAATCCCCAAGATGACTAATAAAAAGATCAATAAAAACAATAAAATAGACAGGAAAAAAAATTGACAGAAAATGTATATTTTTATTTGTTTAAAAAAATTATTATATTTTTATTTATATAATTATCATATATAATTAATATAATTATTGTATAATTATAAAATTGTGAGGCAAAAATCCCAAAATTCGATTTTTTTTTTTTTAATTTATTTTTTTTTTGTGATTAGATTTCCCACCCCTACCCTTTAGTAATCACATTTTTAGCTAGTAAGCACAGTCATTTCATCCCTCACAGAGAGAACACAGTGTAATCGTTGTGACGGCTGCTAACCTCACAAAATCCATATTTTCTCTGATGACTTGGGCCGGCTTATGTTAAAGGGGGGAAAACATTTCCTGTGCAGCAAAGCTTTCCATTGCAAACTGCCCTTTATTCTTTCTCCCCCTGTATATATCTTCCTTCATGCCTCCTGCTTGTCTGTCTCAATTCTTTCTCTTTTCACTCTCTGTCTTTCTCACCCTGCTCACTAACTGAGCATGGTGGAAAATACAAAGCATCCATCTTTATCCGTGTGTCAGAGAGGCACCCAGTTGCTAGGTAACACTGGAGAATGCTCCCGTTCATTCAGACTTGCAGACCATTCATGCGCCAGGGGCTCTGGCTTGTTATGGCTGCGTGGTTGCAAATGTATAGCTCAAATCAACTTGAACAGTTTCTTTTTAGGGTGCAGACAGCAAATGAGATGGTTTGTACGACCAGAAATGATTTGGATCTTCAAACTTTAAAAAAAAAAAAAAGAAGGAAATCTTGAAAGAGAAGCTTGTTGTGGCTTCTCGACGAGACTGTGTCTGCGATCACAGACCTGCTAGAGAGGGACTTTGCAGTTATTCTCGGTGTATTTTTAGCAGTGCTTTGACTGCAGTATTACACATGTATCATAGTAATCTCCGGTTGTTACATAACAGAATCTATAATGAGAAGAACCACCCTATAAGCTTAAACTGAGCAGAGCTTTGATGTAAGCTCATCCTTTGCTTTATTTCCCTTGTTTAGGCATTTATTCAAAAACACGCTCATAATGCGTTCATCACAGTGGTTATTGTTGTATTCTAACAGTACTCTTGAATGCATGTATTTGTGTGTTTTTAGGCAATGGAGTACCTTCCGGGTGGTGATCTGATGTCCCTGCTGAACCGATACGAGGATCATTTTAATGAGACAATGGCTCAGTTTTATTTGGCTGAACTGGTGGAGGCCATCCATGCCGTCCACCAGTTAGGTTACGTCCACAGGTCAGACTGCTAAAGTATACCTCCCTGTGTTGGGAAAGTGGTCTATAAAGGCTTCTTAGAGGAACATGGTTAAAGAAGTAATACAAAAGTGTTTTCACCACTTTAACATTCTCACTGAATTGGCTTCCCGTTTGCCTTCTTATTGTGATAGTATGTCGTATAAAAAGATGATGACCTTTGCAAATGTATTCCATTATCTTCCGAGCAGTAGACGTATTACAGCATGTGGGTAACAAACAGATCTGTGAAAGCAGTATCAGATGTCTTCTAAAATATCTACTTACAGAGATGTCAAGCCAGAAAACATTCTCATCGATCGCACTGGTCACATTAAGCTGGCAGATTTTGGATCAGCTGCCAGGTTGACGGCTAATAAAACCGTAAGTGGATTACAGCGTTTGGTCTATATATTAACTTTTCTTGACAGTGATGTCATTTGTTTTTTTTTTTGTTTTTTTTTAACCAACTTTTTATTTATTTTATATTATACAGATTAACAAAAACACATATAGAACAAACACCATAAACAAAAGGTCCAGGACACATAAAGTGTTAGATCTGCATACTAATGAAACACGACTCAAATTTGTCAACTTCCTCAATCATCCTTAAAAGTAGCCTCATGTTATTCTCCTCTTGAGATCAGCCACTGCTTGATTCCAGACATTTATAGTTTCTTCCTTAGCATTATGTACACGTGCAGTAGACAACTCTAAATATCTATAAAAGATAACACCCACTGGCGGTGAGACAGTGAATGTGGAGGTTTCCACCTCACAGCAATCATCTTTTTGGCAGTGGTTAAACCGGGCAGGAAGACCCCTTCTTGTGCTTTGCGTAATTTAAGTTGGGACATATCATTTGGCAGTAAAACTATAGGTGAGAAAGGAATATTATTGGTGTTTTCTTATTATTATTTTGTTAGGTGGCGGCACCCACCGTGCCGGTTGGGACCCAGGATTTTCTCTCCCCCGAGGTCCTGGCAGCCATGAACGGGGGCTCTCACAGCACCTACGGCGTTGAGTGTGATTGGTGGTCTCTTGGGGTCGTCGCTTATGAAATGATCTATGCCAAGTCGCCTTTTTCTGACGGCACTTCGACCAAAACCATTCACAACATTCTCCATTTCCAGGTGCATAGACTGTCTTCAGAGATTGAAGAAATAAACTTTGTACTTTCAGTAGAATCAATAAAATATGTAGAATTTTTTGAGTGGAGGGTCGAACATTTAAATAATTATTGAATTGAATTATTGAACAATAACTAATCTAACTCATGATCATCCTGTTTGCCCTCAGCGTTATTTGAAATTTCCAGAGGAGCCACACGTCAGTAAGCAGTTTGTTGACTTGGTGCAGAGCTTGCTGTGTGGAGCAAAGGAGCGACTGGGTCACCAGGGACTGCGCTGTCACTCTTTCTTCTCCAGCGTAGACTGGAACAACTTGAGACAAGGTGAGGGGGATTCCCTTTCCTGATGCTCTGTTCTTCTGTCTTTCAAATGAAAATGCTCAATTTGGCTTAAAATGTCAGATTTACTGTGATTTGTTGTTTATAATGTGTTTAAATGCATTGTGCATGTGTGTGTGTGTGTGTGTGTGTGTGTGTGTGTGGATGTAGATAAAACCAGTTACCAGTGGTGTTTTCTGTAGTAACATAATGAGATTCTGCGTGCTGTTGGCAGTAGGCCAGCTCTTTCCTAAAGAGGAGAATGGGTGGCGGAGACGACAAGTGAGGCAGACAGAGTAAAAATCTGCAACTCATCTGCTTCTCAGCAGTTGCAACACAAATCTTGGAACATCAGGCACGATTTGTCTGGCAGAACTACACGTGCTTCTTTTCTTTTTTCTTTTTTTGTTTGTTTGCGAGTTTGTGATTGGTAGCGGACCAGCTGTTGGAGAGCACACAAATAACATTGAAATGACATTTTTAGTGAATCATGGTCACATTTATGAAGTCCATCCCTTCATTGTTCCTGTAATTCACAAGCACATCTGCAGGGATGAGTGTTTACTCTGCCTAAACGCTGCAGATAAGAGGCTTTACATGACCAAACCTTACTGTTCTGAAGGGTTTTACAAACATCTTCTGTGCTAAGCTGTTTACCTATGACAGTATTCCATCAGTGAATAATTATCAAGTTAGTTTTTAAAGCGGCGCAGTTAGGTTGTGATGCATTAAGGAGCTGTTTAATGGTTTTTGGGGGGTATTTATTATTTTTTATATGATAGATAATGTATAAAAATATCAACAGTCTCTCATACATTCATACATAATTGGGTATGCAGGTCTTGTTTACTGACTGTTCAACACTAAAGGAGCTTTTTGCTTCAGCTGTGGCTCCAGCTGATTAGCTCGCTCTGCTGCAGTGAGGGAGAGCGAGTGAGCATGTGTGTTTGAGAGGGAGAGAGGAAGAGGGAGGGAAAGAAGCAGCATGTGCATCAACGCGCGACTTACCGCACTCTAGGCTCCCACCGCTCCACTCCTCCTCCCCTCCTTTCTCTTCCCTTTCTCCTTGTGTTTTTATTTTTTTCTTTTTGTTTGTTTTTTACATTTTTTTTTTTTTTTTACTACCTTGTTAGTCGCTGCTTCCTTTTTCCCCCCTTTGCCCTCTCTTATTCCCTCCATTCATCCTTTACTCCTGCAGCTCTCCCGCCTTTCGTTCCTGCATTGCACGCTGAAGATGACACCTCTAATTTTGAGGAGCCGGAGCAGGCTGTCCCCTGGCCAGCCTCAGCAACCCAGCAAGGAGCTCTGCCAGCGGGCTTTCAGGGCCAGGATCTGCCCTTTCTAGGATGGTTCTTCAGCAGAGCTTTGACGTTATTCGCCAAAACTGAGTAAGTGCTACCTGTTTACTAGTGCTGTTGTGTTTGTGTACAAGCATGCTTTTTTTCCCTTCTTCTTTAAAGTCAATCCACTGCTTTTTTTGTGCCTACACCTCTCTAACACCTTTTGTTGGGTCAAAACCACCCCCATGCTAGCATTGGCTGCTGTTCAGCCATCAGATTCCTGATTACCACGGCAACAATTTCCAGGTAGCCTTGTATCAGGTGACCTATCGTGGTGGCCTGGGCTGTTTGTGCTGTCCCCGTCATTAGTGTTGTGCCTGTTGGGGCTAAAATTGGTTTGGCCATATGCTGTGTCAGACGAGGAACAAGGGATGGTGAGGGACACCCCCCCCCCCCCCCCTTCTCTGGTGCTTCCTACTTCTGTTTTCTTTTTCTGTTGCTGTTTCTTTGTACTTTGAGATCACAAATAATTGATCCAATGCATATGTAGAGGAAATGAATGCACCGGGCGCTGTTAGCCTGCGTTATCTTGCCATCAGCACTGATTGGTATGCGGCTGAGTGTGTCAATGAGGATTGCTGAGAAGTGGAACCCCACACACAGGCGCTCTCCCACCCTCACAGCTGTTATCATGGTTTCTCTGTTACTGTGAAGCATAATGACTCCTGACTTTTACAGCATGGGACTTTAATTCAGCCTAATGGTGTTTGGCTTCTTAACCTTTGATAGTAAAACCCAGAGAAAGGGGGTTTCATTTGCGTAGCCCCATGCCAGCGCTCTCGCAGGTTAATGCTGCTGGAGACTGCGGATCATGACAGCAGCAGTAACAGAAGAGGAAAGAAAAAGCGTGAGCAGATTAGACAGGGAAAAAGGATGGGAGCTCAGATTGGGGGGGAGAATCTATTTCTATGGTTACAACCGTGATGTTTTTTTTTTCTTTCCCAGTCCCCACCCCCATCTTTACCCGTCTCATCTCCTCCTCTTATTCTCTCCCTCTTCTAATGTCTCTGTCCCTTGCTGTTACACCATCAGTCATCTGTTCATGGTTTTTAACTGGGGGACAGTCATTTTATCTGCTGCATTTGACTAAGAAGAGCTCACAGGATGCATCACAATTTTGTGTGGGTGCATGCATATGCATGTTCATATTCATTACAATGCCAAAAAGGAAAGAGAAATGAGCTCAGAGCCAGGCGTAATGAAATGCTAATCATGTGTTTTGGGGGTTCCAGCTATTATAATTATTTTATTTTATTTATTTTATTTATTTTTTACTCTTTTTGAACTTGTTTGTCTCACTCCTCATTAGTAAAACTCAACAACAAGAAGCCATCAGCAGTTTAGTGTCAGAATCTCCTGAGTGTTGCTTCAATGTACACACATTTCATCAAGAAAACATTTTTTTTTAAGAATCAGGAAAGTTAGCTTTTAAAATATATAAACATATCTGCTTTTTTTGCCCACTGATGATTTTTGGGAGTGACACTTGAGTATCACTTGCACATTCAGTCCTATCAGTTTGGTCAAGTGTAGGATGCTTGGAGAACTCCTCATCAATGCCTTGAATGATCCCAGATGGCCGCGTTATATCTGAAAAATGCTCATCAAAATACCCAGAGGGATGATTTCCAGTGATTTTAGCCGACTATTTAACCTTAATCTAATGCTATTACATGGTTTAGGAATTTGTTTGGTGGCTAATGGCCAGATTTTGGAGAACTCTGAGCGCTAATGAGCTTAGATTTCTTTTGTTTTCACAGAGTTCCTGACCTCCCTCTTAGCTCATCATTCAGGTCGGAAAGATTCACTTGAGTACAATGAAAAATACTCCTCCACTGCCAGGACTGTGTCTGCATGGATTCCATACATTTATATGTAGACAAACATGAAAAAAGTATTGATAGATAGATACTTTATTCATCTGCAGGGGGGGAAATTTAGGGTGTTCCAACAGTTCCTTTCAGAAAAAAAATGGATTAAATTAAAGATTAATATGAAACAGTCTAATTGCAGCTGGATTGAAGGACCTTCTGAACCTCTCAGTCCTGCATCGAACAGAGATCAGTCTCTCACTGTCCTGCCAGGGTATCATGGAGAGGATGTTTTTTTTCATTCATTCATTTTCTGAACCGCTTAATCCAATTCAGGGTCGCGGGGAAGCTGGAGCCTATCCCAGCTGGCTTTGGGCGACAGGCAGGGTACACCCTGGACAGCTCGCCAGTCCATCGCAGGGCCACACAGAGACGAACAACCACTCACGCACACATTCACTCCTAGGGGCAATTTAGAGTAACCAATTAACCTATCATGCATGTCTTTGGATGGTGGGAGGAAGCCGGAGGACCCGGAGAGAACCCACGCATACACGGGGATAACATGCAAACTCCACACAGAAAGGCCACTGACCAAACCCCTAGGAAGTTTTTTTTTATTATCCAAAGTACCCTGAAGTTTTCTCATCATCCTCTGCTCCACCACAGGGCATGAGGAGAAAACTTCAGGGTATTTGTGAAGCAGAAGTCATGTTTTACCTATCATCTGTAGAATTCATTTGGCACAATTGGTTTGATGATGTTGTTCACTCATTTTTGTCCGCATGTCAGACGTAGAGGATTACTTATTTGTCACTTTCTTCATGCATCTTTGTGTTAATGTGCATTTTTGTGTGGTAGCTGACACGAGTGTGTGCTGAAAAGCCTTTAACTTGCGTGTTTTACTTCTGTCCCTATCTTTCCTTTCTTCAGCGATGCACAGTCTACACTGAGCACTCATTAATTTTCCTCCTACTGTTGTTCAAAGATGTGACAACCCCCATATTCCTCCACACAGACTGGCCCAGCATTTTCGCATTTTCTCCCATAATATTTATTTTCTACTCTGCCTAAAGATACCTGTCTTGTTTTCTTTAAAGCAAATTTGTTTGTTTTTTTTATTTAAAGTGTAACAGGAAGGAATCAGTAGAAGGCGGTGGGGAAAGAAAGCATCCATTGTTGCATATTTTGATCACGGGGGGAAAAATCGGCATAAAACCCCATCCATTCTGATGTAGAACTTATATCACCTGAATGCAGCGTCTCTAAACGGTTGCTGGAGCAGAATTTAGATGTCTAACATTAATTTTTAAATTGCAGCACATTCAGCTTGCTAGAACACGTGCTTATTTAATCAGTAGGAAAGCATGAAATTACTGGAAAATGACTGGCACGTGGTGTTTGTGCTTTTGTTGGTGGAGCCAAATGTGTGCAGGGTGGTTTCTCTGTGCATTATAAAGCATTTGCACCATGTATAAATGTCTTCCAGAAGGATTTTTTTCTTTTGGTGCAGAGAGCAGAGCTTGCTTTTGTGATTATTTTTAACACCGTGACTCAGTCTTGACTCAACTTTATTAAAGGTCCCCATGTGGTATTTGCGAACTCATTCACGCAGGTCCATTCATTTATTTGGAAAACATTTATTCAGAGTCTCGTCGCTGGTAAACAAAAGTTTAAAAATAGACTTGATGCTCTTAATAATTTCAAAATAAACAAAAGACATTTAGTTTCATAAACAGAAAAAATGTGTTGTAAAGACTCTGTGTGAAGCTTAGTTTAGAAACAACAGTCCAAACTCTGCAGTTGCCTGTTTTGTTTTTTTTTTCCCCCCAATTATTATTAATTTACTTACTTTATTTTTATTGGATAGGGACAAGTATGCTCCATGAATGATGTCACATACAGCAGCATTTCAGCCAAGGCTAATTTTCAGTGCTGTTCCTAGTTGGGCTTTTACTCAATACAAGAAAGTAAACACAGTTTACATTGCACCGCAAAGTTAAAAGTATATACACATATAATAAACTGAATAATGAAAACCAAAAATGATTTTTCTTTTTTAGTAGCATTGACTAAATGCACCTGAGATTGCTCTTCTTGGAGAGACACCTCAACTCAATGTAACAGTCAGTCTCCCCGTGGCGTCGTTCGCAATGCATGTTTTGTGTATTTTGAAAACCTTAATTGCAGCTGCAGAGAAAGTTTGCAGTTTTGTTATCTGTCCTTTTGCCATAATGTAAGCTTACCAATGATCATGACTTCAGTTTGCCATGATGAATTTAAATATTGTCATATTTTGATATCACAAGTGGAGTTCTGAAATGTTATCCTGGCCAGAATGCTAAAGTATTGTTCAATAAAGAAAACAAGTAAATTTTATGCACATGTCAACATTTTGATGTTATATTAAAGGTAATTCAGCTTTGAATAGACAGTGAAGATTCTCTTTTAACGTTGTTGCCTCAGGTCCGTGTCTGCAGGCCTCAACTCTCCTGCTAAGACCAACTCAATGGAAAAGAAATTGCATCTTAAAGGCAAAGAATTACAAGACACTCAAGACAAATGTCATAAGGTAATGCTGCATAACCTGTTTATTCTTTCATTCGTGTTTTGTTTATATCGTTCCAGACTTTATTCATAGCCAGTAAAAAAATTTTTTTTGCCAATTCTTGAAATAATTTACCACACATGCAGGACTGTATTGCATAATTGCTGATTGGCAACTATAAAATTTAAACGGCTTATTTTGTTTCTGTGCAAACTCAGTCCATCTTTATGGGCTTAATTTCCAGACTTCCTGTGTTTTTACTGGCAGACTTCCTTAACATGGATAAGAGAAACTTCTGTTCTGCACTGTGGTGCTGTAATAAGCCAAGATAATCCTGTTTTTTTTGTTCAGCATTACATGTGATGTTGGCCATTCTGGACTGGGCGATTTGTCAAAGACATTAATAGAAGAGATCAGCTTCTTGGCTTCACCAACCAAGCATGCTTTAGTAAACAAAGAATTTACTGCTGCTTCATGGCGATCCTATAGAGCAGGCTCAGACACTTCTGCTGCTGTGTGTTGTCAACCCCACTTGAAGGATTTGGGTAAAGCTGGTTTTATTTGCTACATTAAGATGGAACAGGAAATCTCCAGGTTCCAGCGAAAGATGACTGACCTGGAGTCAGTGCTCCACCAAAAGGATGTGGAGCTGAAGGCCTCCGAGACTCAGAGAAGCATACTGGAGCAAGACCTTGCCACCTACATTACTGAGTGCAGTGTGAGTCATACTACCGGCTTTTCTCTGTGTGTGTTGGGCTACTTTCACAAGATGTTTGCATAAAATTATTCATGTTGATGTTTATGCAGATATTGGCATACTTTTCTATTATTGTGCTCAACATTTACAGCATCATTGTTGAATGCGCCTTGAGTCTGTATATATATGTGTTCGCAGAGCCTGAAGCGTAGCTTGGAGGAGGCGCGCGTCGAGGTCTCGAGGGAGGACGATAAGGCCATGCAGCTACTACATGATATAAGAGAGCAGAGCAATAAGCTGCAAGAAATTAAGGAACAAGTATGTAAATTTTTCAGAAATCTTCCTTTCTACTTCCTCACCACAATAACTTTTTTAAGCACTTTATTTTTCTAAATGTGCTTTTTGAAAGGAATAAAATACCTTCACGGTCAACACGTCCAGTCTCTTTGGAGGATATTCTGTTTTCCAGTTTTTACGCTGTAATCGCTGATAGTGATGTAACCAAAGAAGCAGTGAGATAAAATTCCTTCTCAGTGTGTGTCTGTTACACAGACAGGGCTTCCCCTCTGAGTCTCCAGCAGTTAAAAAGGTCATCCATGCAGATGGCATCCCTGCAAGGTATAAAAGCCGAGACTTTGATCATTACTCAAACGACTCATCCACCCTCCATTCCGGGACACGAAACGTTGTAATTGCAATAGTTTGACACACTTTGACAAAACAAATTAAAGTTTAATTTGAAATAATTTGGAACAGTACACCTTTAAATGACTTTATTGACCTCTCGGATTTGTAAGATGTGTCTTAACCAATTATGTGGCCTGATGGATGGAAATTTGGACGTTCAAAACAATGACTTGATCAGAAAGAAAGAGTTTTAAGTCGCCAGCAGCGCGACATGCTCCGTCTGAAAAGACCAGACCACACTGATGCGTTGCTTTTTCTTTCACTGTGTAAAGATGACAACTCGGTGTTTAGCGTTTATAATACTCTGATTTTATATTTAATCATTTATTTTGGCATGTTTACTGATGAATGCTCATTTCCAAACAAGGCTGCAGGTTCCATAGATCTGCTGCACAATGAAACTGCGTCAGCAGATCTATTGCATTAATTTACATTAATGCTTTGGTTCCTAACTAATGTCACTGGAAAAAAAGCAAAAAACTGCAACAATCATGACTTAAAGAGCTGTTTTAACTTAATGAATAAAGACATTTTCTTTACCAGGCTGTGATCTTTAAGGGAGGCCTTTAAAATTAAATTAATGTTGTGATGCAATTTGCACAATTGCTCACATTTAAAATACAATTTAAATATTTTCTGTTAGTTGATTTATCATATTATGAGTTTCACAGGTTTTTGAGAGGAATACAATTTGTGCAAATAAACATGGTGATTGTTCAAAGTGACATGTTTGAAGTATTTTTTCTTTATTTCTTTATTTTTGAATCAATGTCTGCCGTTTGTGGCCTCAGGAGTATCACGCCCAGTTAGAAGAGATGCAGGTAACCATCAGGCAACTAGAGGAGGACCTATCAGCCGCCCGACGTCGCAGCGATCTTTATGAAGCTGAGCTTCGAGAATCCAGACAAACAAGTGAGGAGCTGAAGCGGAAAGCGGTTGAATACCAACAGAGAATCCAGAAGGTACAAACTTATTTCAGAAACAACAGATTCACTTTCAGTTCTTGATGGTTTTTTTGTTCTTTTGAAACATTTCTAGTTTATGTAAAACACAATTTGTCAAAGCTTTTTTTCTGTTTTGTTCTAAAATCAGCTTCATTTGTTGACCACTTGTTACTTTTATCATGCCAATTTATGAATAAAGATAGGTAACATAGGTCTAAGTGGCATTTTTAGTAAACATCTCCAGCTGCGGATCATTCTCAGATTAACTGAGCTCTCTGAAAGTTTAGAAGTAGATTTTTAAAATGTGTTGAGTTGTGTTGTGTTACATGTTTTGATGCTTTCGGGAGCCTTTCATCAGATGTGACCTAGACACAGCTGACTGAGAGGAGACACCAGAGTTGTCCAAAGTGCTGTTTTGACTGTTTTCCTTTTTGTTTATTGATAACATGAACACAATATATTCACATCCACAGTATATTCAGCAATACATGCTTTTTTGTGCCTTTTCATTGTGACTATCACACCAGTTGTTTTTTTTTTTTTTTTTTATTAATTAGAAATTCAAGAAGTTCAAGGCTTTTCTTTTTTTTTTTTTATAGGCATGAAATTTTTATTTTAGGGTTAAAATATAAATGTTTTCCACAATGTTGTCTTTTCAGGCCAAAGAGCAGGGTAAAGCTGAAGTGGAGGAGCTTCTTTCTAAACTGGAGAAGGTAAGCAGCGGATCACATTGTGTTTTGTTGTCAGATATCTTTGCAGAGCTAAAGTTTCTGTCAGATTTGATGCGAGAACTCACTGTATTTCTTCTTTTTAAGACCAACTCTGAACAGCAGGTGAAAATACAAGAGCTCCAAGACAAACTTTCTAAGGTAAAAAGTTTCTTCATTGGCTTTTTTAAATGTTTTTTTTTTTCCTTTGTTGTTGTTTTAACAAGGTTTCTGTCCTTTAATTAGTCATGTAAACGTAACTTTACAGTGTTTGTAGAAAGCAAGTGTTACAAAGGCTTAAAGAGCCTTGGCTTCTCTACAATCTGTTTATTTCCATTTATTTACTCCTGCAGCTTCTTACGTTTTTCTCGACGTCCAGTGGTAGAAATTGCCCAAGCATATCCAGATGTTTGTCTCTGGATCCATTAACAGCCTTTGACCTTCTGACTCCCTCCCAGGCAGTGAAAGCGAGCACAGAAGCCACTGAGCTGCTGCAGAATGTCCGGCAGGCCAAAGAGCGACTGGAACGAGATCTGGAGCGCCTGCGAGGCAAAACTGACTCTAGTGATACTTTGAAGCGTCGCCTGAGAGAAACGGAGGTACTAGACTAAATCTATAATGTGTAACCATCAATACACAACATGTTGTTGGATTTGTTTGTTAGATCGCCTTTTATGGTAGCTTGAACACATGTATGACATATTCTATGGAATTAGCCTTATGTTGTGCCTTTTGTCGTGTAAGCAGGAGGGCAGGAAGACCCTGGAGAACCAGGTAAAGAGGCTCGAGATGGTTGAGCGGAGGGAGAATAAGCTGAAAGACGACATTCAGACCAAATCCCAGCAGATTCAGCAGATGGCTGAAAAGATTTTGGTAAGAAACCTAGAGATACGACCCGCTAATACTCTGACTACTCCTCCCCAATTTCCCCCCACTGCCTACCCCTCCCATTCATCCAACCCTATCGCAATCTACCTTCACAGTTATCCGAGATGTAAACACTTGTTTAGAGGTAGCAGAGCGTCAGATATGGCTGCCAGTAATGTATAGTTAGGTTTTAACACATACACGCAACATGAACAGGCATCGCCACTATCAGCTTGTGGATTTCCATCTTTTCAATGCAAGTTGCTTCATTTCTTCTGTTTGATGCGTATTTGGAGTTAGAGTAGATTTGTTAGTGCAGATTGTGATGGTGAGATCAAGTTAAACCGCATTTTCTGTAGGAGCTGGAGGAGAACCTGCGGGATGCCCAGTCAACGGCACAGAGGATGGAAACTCAGCTGGTTCAAAAGGAGAGACTTTATGAAGATAAGATCAAGGTGGGGCAACCTAATATCTTTTTATGTCAGTATTTGTTAGTGTTGACGTTTTACATCAGTGTTACTGCAAATGTGAGTCAGAGCCGTCTCATGTTTTACAATGAGAACTGACATCGTGCTAATTAAAGTTTCCCCGCATTTGCCGTCATGTCACAAAGGGCTGCTTTGTCATCTAGCAGATTACTGGCTGTACTCTAAACATGAATTTGTCCAAAAAAAAAAAAAAGCAGATAAGTATTGTATTCATTGACTCTGCCTGATGAAGGTTCTGGAGGCCCAGATGAAGGCAGACCTGGCTGACAAGGAGAGCCTGGAGGCAAAAAGGGCGCAGCATGAGGAGGAGTCGAGGGAGAACTGTAAACTTATCAGCGAACAGAAAGCAGTAAGAAAACACAAGAAGCTCTTTAAAAATTCCAAACATTTGTTAGCAAATTCTTTATTGAAGTGAATCCAGAAATTTTATTCTTTATGCAAAGTTACTTGTGAACATTTAATTAATTTATTTCAAGAGTTTATATTTTAAATAGTTTTGAATCATCTTGATTTTACATAATAGTTTTAGATGTATAGGGTTGCAAAGCTAAACAAGGTAGATTAGACTGCAACATGCTTCATGTTGCTTAATAAAGCCTGGACTTAAGTTCTAATCTGGTTAATGTGGTAGAACTGAGGCAGCTAAGAAGCTTTTGGGGTTAGTCATCTGACATTAACAGTAGACATAGCAGGCATCAACTAAATGGATTCCAGTGGGATTTTCGTCATGTAACACATTCTTTTCTCGATAAAATTGTGCTGCAGAAACATATTAATGAAAAGTATAAGCTGTTTGCTAGGATGCGTGTTATTGTTCCCTCTCTTCCTACAGACCATTAATGCCATGGATTCTAAGATGAAGAACCTAGAGCAGCGCATCGCTGAGCTGTCAGAGGCTAACAAGCTGGCCGCTAACAGCAGCATCTACACCCAGAAAAACATGTGAGTTAACTAAACCCTCCGCCTGCACTGTGTGCTCCTGGGAGCTCCAGCTGCTTCATTAGGATGCACCTACATCTTTGTGCGTCATGTCTGCACTCTTTCCTGTTGTTAGACTGTCATCTTTAAGCCTAAACACAAGAGATGCAGCTGTAACTCATCTGAACAAAAAAAGAAAACATTTTATAATGTATGTTTGTTAGTCTGTGATGGACTGGTGACCTGTCCAGGGTGTACCCTGCCTCTCGCCTGATGATGGCTGGGATAGACTCCAGCTGCCCCTTGACCCTTAATTTGACAGTATAGAGAATAAATAAATGTTTTTTTAGTGTCTTTTAGTAAAGTCAGCTGAATTTGCAATTGATTTGGTTTCACTAAATTACAATTTGAATATGTCAAATATATGTTTTGACACTCCAGTGTCTCATTTAAACACTGAATACTTCTGAACAGGTTATAATATGTTGGTGTTTTTTATTGTCAGGAAAGCCCAGGAGGAGATGATCTCAGAGCTTCGGCAGCAGAAGTTTTATTTGGAGTCTCAAGCTGGAAAGCTGGAGGCTCAAAATGCCAAACTAGAAGAACACCTGGAGAAGATGAGTCAGCAGGAGCAAACCAAGAGAACTCGGCTGCTTGAGCTGGAGAGCAGGCTGCGGGAGG
The DNA here is from genome assembly GCF_933228915.1 of Telmatherina bonti. Classification (NCBI taxonomy): domain Eukaryota; kingdom Metazoa; phylum Chordata; class Actinopteri; order Atheriniformes; family Telmatherinidae; genus Telmatherina; species Telmatherina bonti. Next base: position 37,265,822 of record NC_136624.1, on the reverse strand, counting down.
TGAGGCAGCAGGAGGCACAGAGATCTATAATCCCAAGATTAAGTAATTCACTTTAACCAGCACAGATTATAGCCTTACATCAATACCGTCACAAAAGGGATTAAGGCGGTTGATCAGATACCTTTTAGAGAAACGGCTAATTAGATAAAGGTCAAATAGCCAGAAAATTTCTTCCACGCATAGTAAAGAGTCAACGATGCTGCACTGATTTCACTCCTGGAATTTGACATGTTTGTCCACCACAGAGAAATGTATTCTGAAATCTCTTATTTGCTTGTGTGTTCAGCACAAACACATAGTGGGAAAAGCAGTTTTGACACATCTAAGGGCTACAGTGTTACTTTTCTGAGAACCTGTCTGCTGATTTTCCTAGCAGACAGCCTGTTGTCATATCTCAGCCTCCTCACACACTTCCCCACTGGGATGTGATACACAGATTGGCACTAATTGCTAGCCTTTCTGTGCCCTCACTTGCAAACACACTCATATTGTCCTCTCACACTTACAGATCTCCTCAGTACCTTCCGTTATGATGCACTAAAAGCTACATGCACCTCGTAATTTTTACACTTGCATAATCTTCATGATTAATTAAACCAGTTTGTGTCATCTGCTGTTGCCTTGCTTTACTATATTGGATGGAACTTCAAACATTAAACATGTTTAGATCATTCCAAAAACTTCGATGTCCAACACGGGTACTGGGAAGTCCAGGTAAAATAATCTACCTGCTCTGTTTGCTTTAACTCTTTCTTTCCTGTAGATGGGCCTAGAGCACGAAGAAGAGAAACTGGAGATCAAGAGGCAGGTGTCGGAGTTGACCCTGTCCCTGCAGGAGCGCGAGTCCCAGATCAGCAGCCTGCAGGCTGCACGTCTTGCTCTGGAGAGTCAGCTGCAGCAAGCTAAAACTGAACTAGAAGAGACCACCGCTGAGGCAGAGGAGGAAATCACTGCTCTGAGGGTAAAATGAGCTTTTGCAAGTTGATCTGCATCATCATTGTTGTTTATGAAGAAGTAGTTGGGTACTCAGAATCTTGTGGCTTAAAGGTAGGGTAGGAAACATCTGGATAAATGAATCAAGCAAGTTACGTTGAAATTCCACAGTCCAAACCCTTTTTAAGAGACTTTCCCCTGAAGCCGTATCTAGAAAGCACAGAAACATGCAACGCTTGTTCCTGAGGAGTTGAGGGAGGATCACAGACTGTATGTAAAAGATGGAAGGAGCCTCCCTGATGTCACCTCTTGGTTTCTAAACAGCTGCATCGAAGCTCATTGGATGGTTCCCACCATCACCATATTGGCAGCATCACTTGCTGTCGCTCCCAGGAAATACAAGTTGGGCTGTGAGTGTGGGGGAGGATGGTTGATGTCTATTAAACTCGACCTACCTCTAGCTAAGAGCTAACTGAGATAACCTGGAGCTAGCAGAGCTAACCAGCTAATGAAAGTAGGCAGGCTAAAGCTAAATCACGGTATTAGACGGCTGAAAACCGCATGCTACACTCTGCCTTCTTGCAGCGGGATACTGGGTACCTGTCAATCAAAGGGACACACCCCTGATTATGCAGAATTTCAAGATTCAATAATAAGTTATTTTTAAAAAAAAAGTTAACTCCCCCCCACAGTTGTCATGAAGGTAAACCTGACTTGTTAAACCTAAAATGTTTTTGTACCAGGCTGTAAACATGTTTATTTCTGCTGTGAAGTTGGTCTTTTTAACATGAGTCTGTTGAGATTTTCTCTGTTTTAGAGCCCCTAGTGGATGAAGGGGGAACTGCAGGGTTTTTTAAGCACTTTCGCATAGGCTTCACTTTTAAACCCGGAGGTCACTGCTTTGGGGGAGGGACAAATGGCATTTGAGTTTAATTGACATGTAACCATCCAATTGTTTAGACCGGACCGGTTAAAACAATGAATGGTGTCTATTTTTTCAGTCCTGTCTGTTCCACCAATAAGTAAATAGTTGTATTTTGTGTATACGACATTTCATTAATTGGCCTCAATCAGGGTGTGAAGAGAAATAAGCAATATAGTAAAAAATGGTTCTTAAAAAATATGCAGTCCAAAGGAGTGTTCATGCTACAGTACTTTGGCATTATTTGTGTTAAATAAAGCTGTGGCAGGATATAATTTCTTCTTATTATATGTGTGTAGTCAACTTTGGTTTTAAATTTGTTGTTCAATTGCTCTTGTTTTCAACAGAACCACAGAGACGACATTCAGCGCAAGTTTGATGCTCTGAGAGACAGTTGCTCAGTAAGTGCTGCTGCAAGGCTTTTTAAGACTTCCAGTTATACAGGAAGGGGATTGTAAAGGTTGATCCTAATGTAGCCATGTCGCCTGATGAAGCAAGTCTTTTGGAAAAGTAAAAAGACAGCTTGGTGTTTTATCTGGGGAAAGATGTCAATACAGCTGCTGTCCCACTGAAGAATAGTTTTAAGTACTGCTCTGCATCACATGCAGTCTAATCTGAGCTTTGGAGATTCTGTCAGTCAGTCAGTATTTGTCTGAATGCTGCTGCTTTTTTAACTTATATTATTCACTGCAGTTTGAACATTTTCTGTTTAATAAGGCACAGACTGTCTCCAAACCTAAGCAATCACATTGAAATACCACTTTTAATAAATCATCTTTCTCAAGTTAAAGTTATAACATCGTAAAATTATTAAATAGTTGCTGTAACTGTAGTTTTGCAGCTCCAATAAGCCAAAGATATGTTTGATGTTAGTCAGACAGAAACTAAAATTCCCATCAGTGTGCACATAAGAGCTTTAAACAGTCTGCAGCCCAGATGTGGTGTAACTTGACAAGTATAACAACTGTCCTTCCTCTGACTCCCCCTCGTCTTCCTCGTAACGTCTCTGCCTGACTGTTCTGTTACAGGTGATCACCGACCTGGAGGAACAGCTTACGCAGCTCAGTCAGGAGAACGCCGAGTTGAACCGCCAAAACTTCTACTTGTCCAAACAGCTGGATGAGGCGTCAGATGAGAGGGAGGATCAGCTGCAACTCAGTCAGGAGGTGGACCGCCTCAGGAGGGAGGTGGTTGACCGTGAGATGCACCTCAACAACCAGAAACAGGTAACATGTATTGTTAGTTTATTACTTCAGGTCAGATGTCATTTCTTAACTACTCCCATATAGTCTGGGTTTCATTGCCACATGGTCACAGTTTAAAGCAAATGCTGAAATACTTGATTGAAATCCAGATAAATTGTATACATTTGTAGCCTTATAGCATTTAACCCATGTGCAATTGTTGAAAATGCAGAAACAACAATCACGTGAAGGATGCTCTCTTCAGTCTGTTCTCTTCAGTCTGTTCTGTCATGTGTGCTCTCAGAACATTGAGACGCTGAAGACAACGTGTAGCATGTTGGAGGAACAGGTGGTGGAGCTGGAGTCTCTGAACGACGAGCTGCTGGAGAAGGAGAGGCAGTGGGAGGCCTGGAGAGGAGCTCTAGAGGATGAAAAAAATCAGGCTGAGAGACGCACCAGGGACCTGCAGAGGCTGCTGGACAATGAGAAGCAGAACAGGTAACGCTCAGCTATGAGCGTTTATCACCAACATGACGTTACATCAACATGTTTCAATGGAATCGTTTTTGTTGTGCGTAGATTTTTTTTATCATTATGTAACTTGTACTGTTCGTAGGCTGCGTGCAGAGCAGCGCAGCACGGAGTCTCGCCAGGCAGTGGAACTGGCAGTCAAGGAGCATAAGGCTGAAATTCTAGCTTTACAGCAGGCTTTGAAGGAGCAAAGACTGAAGGCTGAAAGTCTGTCTGACACAGTGAGTCGATTTAACTTCGTCTTTCTTCATTTCTTTTCAATGAATGTCTCACTTTGTCACAGAAATTCTGTGTTGTAGTTCCAAGAGCTTGCCTGTCTAAAACTTAAGAAAACAAACATATAAACACAAAGAAATTAATCAAACTTTTAAAATATTTGGCCATTTTTGTGCTGCAGAGACAGAAAAAGCAGGAAAACAATGATCAAGGCAAAAACTGTCACATTAAAATACACTCTGCTTCTGAGAAAATCCAAAGGAAACATTGCATAAATGACAACAGAAGTCCATCCAGGGATTAAGAAAAACATGGATAGATTAACAAAAACATAAAACGTTTGATTTAATCAAATTATTTAAAGCAATTAGAAAATTATTGTTGATGTGTCTCTTTTGTTTTTGTTCTCTTTGTTCTAATTTTTTTGCAACAGCCTGTGATTATTTTATTTCAACGGATGTGGCTAAATAACATTTGTCAAGAGGTTTTCTAGTTAGGAGAAAAAAACCCAACAGGAAAGAGTGTCCCTTTTGCAGCATACCTGCAGTAAATCGATGCCAATCACAAACAAAAAACATCTAGCGCACATCCTTCTGTTATATATAATCACTGTTTCACTGCTGTTTGGAGCTGTCTCCCACTCATCGTCATGTTCATACAATTACCCAGGCCATGTGGCATGCATCACACGTTCAGCAGCCTGAACAACTTTTCTAAATTATTCCATGATTTCAGTTTTGGTGTATTTGTAAAATGTGGGGAGCTTTTTTTTTGGGAGTTCCATCCATCTCCGGGGGAGCTTGTGTGTCAACAAACCTCTGTAAGTCCCACTAAGGTTTGCTGTTTCTACGTAAACCCAGTTGGGTTAATCGTCACTCTTTTTTTGGATGTTTAAAATTAGATTAACATGACTAACTTTTTAGCTTCTTTCAACTAACACCAGAATGATAATACCGACCTTAAATAACCTCAGGCCACCATAAGGCCGACCCTACATAACCTAAGGCCGACATAAGAACTACAAGCAGAACACAGAATGTTGTATTTCGGCTCCAAATATGTGCAACATACTGCAGCACAGAAAGTCCTGATTCTTGAATTTTAGAAGAAAACTGGCAAAAGTTGACAGAGTTGAAGCTTCCGTCCTCTGGTTGGCAGCAGCTGAAGCCAGGTGTTTTTCATCCTTTCCTGGCTGGAAACATGTGATAAGGTTAGCTGTGTTTGTCGCCATACTGAAACCGTGCCAACTGGAGTCTTTGCTCAGCCATCTCGTGCATTTTATTTGTTTTATTTATCCATTTTTTTTTACACAAGTAGTCCCTCTGAGATGTGATGTCTCATTTACGAGAGAGACAAAACAACATTTAGTCACAGTTACGGACAAAACAGAATATAAATAAGAGTTCATTTAAAAGCAAAAAATCAGGTGGCATCTAAAATGATAAATAATAAAAATACATACCAACAAGCCCTGCGATGGACTGGTGAGCTGTCCAGGGTGTACCCTGCCTGTCGCCCAAAGCCAGCTGGGATAGGCTCCAGCTTCCCCGCGACCCTGAATTGGATTAAGCGGTTCAGAAAATAAATAAATGAATGAATGAACATACAAACAAAAAGCTTTCTTAAGACTGGTTCCCAACCTGGGATGCCAGTCTTTGACTGCTCAGAGCCAGTGGGATTTAATTTAAGGCTACGTCCTCACAGACAAGTTGAGGTGTATTTGCTCATGTTTTTTTTTCTTTTTAAAATCATTTGAGTGTTTCATAAACATGGAACCAGCACTTTGGGAGCCTGGAAACACTTTGCACCATGTCATCAATGAGCTACGTCTTAGAAATGCCACACTGCAGATGATTCGTTTTTTTTATTCTGAAAATCATAAAGAGAGGCTATGGTTATGGGGTTACCTTAACTTTGGTTTTATCACAGGAAAGATGGCGACCAACATGGATCATTTAAGCACCTAATGAAAGCATGAAACAAAGCATGGTTTCAGGAGAGGGTCCACAGCACGTTGGTAGTTTCATAAAGAGGGTTGTCTGGGAAAATGAGTTGGAAATCACCACCTTTTTGCATTTCACCAGTTTTAATGTAAAAACCTGTATTTAAAATAATAAATAATGATGATAATAATAAAATACACTTTTGACATTTGCAGATTGATTGAAAAGCATCATTAATATCTCGATGCAGCAAAGATTGTTGTATAACTATCATATTATTCTTAAGTTACAGAATAACTTTCTGTAATTAAGCTGAGCTTTCTGTTTTATTTAAGGTGTGTTTATGACTTGAGCGCATCAGAAATTAACACAAAGTCACCCTTTATCACAGCTCAATGATCTGGAGAAGAAGCACGCCATGCTGGAGATGAATGCCCGCAGCTTACAACAGAAACTGGAGACGGAGAGAGAACTGAAACAGAGGCTGATGGAGGAGGTACACACTGACATGCTATCAACCGATGTCACACATCTACACATACGCACCTCCATTTATTAACATTTCTAGTCCCTATTTTTAAATAAACTGACCTGAAGTAAAACATATCTACCTTGTTGTTTTAATCTCCCCAGCAAGGGAAGCTTCAGCAGCAGATGGACCTCCAGAAGAGCCACATTTTCCGTTTGACCCAAGGCCTTCAAGATGCTCTGGACCAAACTGACATGCTCAAAACTGAGAGGACAGATCTGGAGTACCAGCTGGAGAATATACAGGTGTTCAGCTCATTGCTTTATGTTTGTAATCACATGAAATGCAGCGGCCTACGGGAGGGACACGCTTCCTTGTGATGTATTAGAACAGTTTAACAGATGTGGGCAAGAAAGAAAGCTACCTCTGTGGGAGGATGATGATAAAATCTTGATATGCACGTTCCCAAGGGGACTTCTTTTTAAAGTTGACTTCAGATGCAATTCCTGCTATTAGCTTCTGATTTCCGTGCTGCAGGCTGTATACTCCCATGAGAAGGTGAAGATGGAGGGGACCATCTCCCAGCAGACCAAACTCATTGACTTCCTCCAAGCCAAAATGGACCAACCCACCAAAAAAAAGAAGGTTAAAAAAAAGGGAAATATTTAACAATAACATTGGATGAGGGGGCAGGCATTTAAATTAGTAATCAGCTGTGAGGAAAAGAGTCAGATTTGCTGCTAAATAAAAGAACTTCATAGCTGTCTCCTGTCTGTGCAGGGTATATTTGGGCGGCGGCGGGAAGATGTAGGCACCACGACCAACGGGGCACTGGTGCCGCAGGCCCAGCCAGCTGTTCCCATGCAGTACAGTGACATGAAACTGGCTTTGGATAAGGAGCGTTCAAGGTGTGCAGAGCTGGAAGAGGCTCTGCAGAAGATGAGGATAGAGCTGCGATCGCTCAGAGAGGAGGGTAAGTTCAGACCTGTCGTAGAACTGACATACTGATAGTATAGATAGACTGTAGGGTTTATTTATTTCATAAAATATGTTGCAGCATCTAAGCAAAAAAAAAAAACAAAACCCAGCACATTACGGTATGTATTTTATCTTCATTTATTCATAGCTTATATCAGCTCCGGTCCTCAAGGGCCACAAATCCTGCAGGGTTTCCATGTATCCCTCCTCCAACACACCTGACTCTTTGTGCAGAACTTTATAGGCTGTTAGATCCATTTAATGTGAGTGAGGTGTGTTGGTGTAGGGATACATTGAAAACCTGCAGGATTGTGACCCTTGAGGAACGGCTTTGGACATCCCGAGCTTAGATGCTGAACCCACATTATGCCGTCATTTCTTCTTATGTTGTCTGCTCTTTATGTCAGTTTGTTCGTGTGTAGGGGTCTGACAGGTCTTCTAAACATACTCTGTATACATTTTCACACAGTTATTGTCATGGGGTGGATGCTGAGATGTGGACCCAAATGCAGAGTAGGGATGCAGAATCTAGAGGATTTATTGCAAACAGAAGAACTCAGGGGACTAACACAAACACAATGGACCCGCAAAACACAACAAAACTGAGGGTTAGAAATACTGACAGAACTTAACAAGACACAGGTGTAAAGAATTAACTAACAAGAGCAGTTAAAACAAAGTCTACACAGGAAACGGGGAAAAACTACAAAATAAAACAGGAACCTGAAACAAGAAAACATCACATCATAAGTTATTGTTAGCTAGAAGGTCTGTAACATGTCAGCTGAGGTTAATAAATAATTTGACAGTTTATTTCCTTGTCTTCTTTATATAAATTTCTTTTTACTCCAAATCCAAAGTCCAAATATTCAAAAGAATTCAACGTGTTTGTTTTTTAACGTTAAGAAGGAGGTAGAACCCAAATGCGGGATGATGAGGCAGGCAGAAATAAGTAGGATTTATGTAGATGGAATGAAAGGTGCTGCACTGGGAGGAAAGTACAAGGACCAAACTTAAATTAAAAAACTTAATTGGCTTAAAGACTGACAGCCAAATTAGTACAAGTACTAACCCTGACACAACTGACCAGGTTCTGGAAAAGACACCAAGGAGTGTTTATACAGATGGAGCTAATAACTAAACAAGGAGCATGTGTGGTAATTAGGAAACTAGATGTTAAACTAGAAAAAGTAACTTAGCTAAAAACTTAACAGAACTAAACCAATACAGACCTAAAACTCAGAATCATAACAAAATTGATCATTTGGCTCTGATATTGTCTGACACAGTCATTTGTGTTGGAATATTTGTGACAAAAACATAATTCACAATAAAAAGAAATTAAAATGGATTCAGATTTTCTGACTGAACTCATGGACCAAAAATAGCAGAGTGTCTTTTGTGTTTTTATATTTGTCACAGCATCGCTTGGCAAGCAGCCGTAAAACAGCTTCAGTCAGTCTGATCCTGTTTGAAGAAAAGGGCAAAAATCCAATAATCATCTTTAATAAAAGCTTTAAGACCTTTAAATTGTTTTATACTTACTCGGACATATATCTTGATTTAACTGTATTACTTTTTGTTCTTTGAACTCAACAATAAAAACAGTGGTCTGCCATCTGAAAAATTACAGCCTGTCAGCTCTCAGAAAATCCTCTTTTGCACTCTGTCCCTCATCTGTTTGCAGACATAACAACAAAATGACTGACAGTGTCTTGTTCCATTATCTTGCCCTGTTAGGTTTATTACAGAATTTATTATCTGTGTTTCGGAGATGTAGCCAGATCATCTCCAGCCTACAGCTGCCGCTCTAAAACGATGTTGCTTTATGTGTTTCTGATGATGCAGCGGCTCTTTTCAAAGCCCAGGAGCATGTGGCGTCCTCTACACCAGCACAGGCTCGGCATCAGATCCTCATGTCTGCTATTGTCAAATCTCCTGAACATCAACCCAATCCCAGTAGCCTGCTCAACCCTTCCACTCGCTGCAAGGAGACTTCTACCCCTGAAGGTAAGTCATCCTACCAGATAACTTCATGTGTGAAGTAAATACAATCCCCAGACAATCTGCGCCGTCAATATGAGCTACTCATTTGGGTTTACGGTGTTCCTCACAGGAGTTTTCAACCTTATGCTAACAAATGGACTCCTTGGTCGCTTGTTTTGTTTGTGTGGTGTGTTGTATATGTGTATATAGTCAGTTTCACAGTGTGGGATTATGAAGTGCAAGAAGTTGGATAACTACAGTTGTGCTCATATGTATTCATCTCCTTTCATTAAAGTAAAAGGCTGAATTTACAACAGTCACTCAAATAACTGGAGACTTAAATAAGGAACAATAACTAAAAATTTGCAAAAATATAATTTAGTAATATAAGGCAAAGTTTTTTCATTTAATTGAGTTGAAGAAAGAAAATACCTGTCAACAGGTGCAGAAGTCTGACAGGAACAGAAAACACCTGACTGTAGCGGAAACATTAAAGGATTGTTCAACTAAATATTACTTTATGAGTGATGTAATATGCAATAAATTATCTTATTTGTTTGCTTTTTTTAAAAAAATATTTTTATTGAACCAGAATTAGAAAATAATGCAATGATTTTCATAAAATTTTTATTTATTATTATTTTAGTCAATTTCAGCTTATTTTACAGGCAGCTGTTTTTTTCCTTCTTTAATGAAAGGGTATGAATAAATAAGAGCACAACTGTACATTCAGACATGTTAATCCTGGACTCCGACTCTAAACCAGGAACATGAACTGAAATAAAAACCGTCAGAAGAAGATACAGCTGTGGATTTTATTTGCTAGTTATCCAACTACGGTAATAATCCTGCTTGGTCCTGTTTCACAAAGTAAAGTACAGACAGACAATGAATGATAAAAACATATTTTTGGCCTCCGTGGAACGGAGCTTTTCAGCAGATGTTTGGTTCTGGCCAAGTGGAACTTGCTTTGTGATCCAGGTTCTTACTGTCCTGTTATAAACTTCCACATAGCTCTTGTTAGACTTCTGTCCTTTCTGTCTCTTTCCTCTTGCTCTTCATAGAAAAGAGGAGGGTCACGTTTGAAAGTAAGTTAGCAGTCACAGTGCGTCTTCTCATCGCCTGTCCACGCATGTTTTACGATGTACACACACGCTCATTTCCATCCTGTACATCTGTCTGTTGGATGACTTTAATTTGATCCAAGATGTTCCTCTTAAAGCTGGGGGAGGTGATGTTGGGGAGCTAGAAAGATGTGAAAGTGAGGCCCTGTCTTGGCTCCTCCCCTTCGGGTTTTGCTCCTTGCGTGAGCCAAGGCTTTTTTTCTTACCTCCGCCAAGGAGACTATGTTTGTAACACCGTTTATCTGTTTGGGTTCAAGATAACTCAAAAGGTTATGGACGGATTTTAATTGAATTTTCAGGAGTTGTTGGAAATATAAAAATGAAGAAATTATTTAATTTTGGTGGTGATCCGGATCACCGTTTGGATCCAGGAATTTTTTAAAAAGCCTTGGTGGAGGTTTGTGCTCTCCAAGTGTTTTTCTAGTTCACAGCTTTTTTCACCAACAATTTTCTCTTTCTCGGCTGTTTAGCGGGAGGAGGCAAATAAACCGAGCCGGGTCGGGGAATCCTTCCTGCATTTCTCAACCATGTTTGCCTTCCAAGTTTCTTCTTTACTGCTTTGTAGGCGTGTGACGATATGCTTTTGTCCCGATTTGATTCGATTATGATTTTTTTGGTGCCGATTCGATTTAAATCGTGATACTCATGATTCTTTGATATTGCTGATTTTTTTAGATTAAACGCAACAAAAAAAATGTACAAAACTTTTTTTGCTGGTCATTTTTCTTGATTTTAGTTAGAAAACAACCACACAGCAGCCAAATCATCATTCTGCTGCTATAATGCCCAATAAGACAAGTAAAAAGATAAAAAATAGAAATGATAAAACTTTCATAATGGATTATTCTTATTTATTTAGGAAAAAAAATTTTTTTAACAAAAAAGTTGATTTTAAAATTGTGAAGCAAAAAATTTCATTTTCGATTTTTCAATTCGATTTTCCCACCCCTACTACTTTGTATTTTCATCCTAACACACTGTTTATATGCAGGTATGGCTATCAGGTATGCACTGCTGGAGGGGGAGGAGGGGAGCCGGGAGAAGAAGCTACGAAATATAAGAAATGAACAACTTCAATTCGGTCCAAATGTTTGGATCAGTCAAAGTTTTTACAGATTTACAGTAAACTGAGGGTCTAACTATATTTCTTATTGTTCATGATTACAACATTACAGACTACTGTCAGGATGAGGAACCACTTCACCCAGAGTAAAATATAAATGTCTCTGAGCAACATTACCTCCCCCAGCTTTAACGGTCAAGTTTGGCGTAACGTCAACATCTCTTTTCTCACTGTCATTCCTGGAGTCATGATTTATATAGCATACGGTAGGAAAGGCCGCTTCTCACCCAGAAACACTGGAATACATTCCACACGCACTGGCATGTACAATCAGATTTTAATTTGACTATTTTAATACCCTGAAAGTCTCATTTAGCTAACCAATTCATTATTTAAATTGCCCCATACAGCTTGGAAGAATGCATCTAAAACTTTTTTTTTTTTTTTGCTGACAGCTGCGAAGGGTTTCTCCTGTAGCAGAATATTATGGTGCCAAGTTTCCCTCCTCTCTGTTGCTCTTATCCCTTCATGCTTCTCCTGCCCTTTTTGCATCGCAGAGTTTGGTCGTCGCGTGAAGGAAAGAATGCACCACAACATCCCCCATCGCTTCACCGTGGGCCTCAACATGAGGGCTGCTAAATGTGCTGTCTGCCTGGACACTGTTCACTTCGGAAGGCAGGCTGCTACTTGTCTAGGTCTGTATCGTGCATTGTCGCTGGGCTATGAAAATATTTCCAAAAGCACTTATTGGCAAGCTTTAATATAAATACTGGAAGCTGTTCTTGTACCGCAGCCACGACATGGTGGGATTAGATTTGTCTTGTTTTGGCTGTGGCTATAATTCTCACTAATATAAATCTTAGAAAAGGAGAAAAAAGCTGCTAGATTTTGATGAATTCCCAGGCAAAAACATAAAGATAGCATAAAGATTATACATGTTAAATGTGCTATAACTCTAATAACAACCTTTTCTCTGTCAAACTGCAGAGTGCCAGACTCTGTGCCATCCTAAATGCTCACCGTGTCTGCCGGCTACCTGCGGCCTGCCAGCTGAGTACGCGACTCACTTTTCAGAGGCGCTGTGTCGAGAAAAAGCAAACTCCCCTTCTCTGCAAGTCAAAGAGGCCAGTGGGCATGTTCGCTTGGAGGGGTGGATGAAGCAGCCTAGGTAAGGCAGTCTTTTACAGCTGTACATGTGTGGTATGTTGTCCACAGCACAGATTGTGCTTTATTTACATTTATTTGTCATATTTGTATAGAAATGGCAAGCGTGGACAACAAGGCTGGGAGAGTAAATATATGATTCTTGATGGAACTAAAGTATCTATCTACGACAATGAGCCCAGGGAAGGTCAGTGGTTTATACCATTAATAAATAAAACTTTACTGATGCAGGTTATTCAGTTTAACTTACTGTAATGATCACAGTAAAAAAAAAAAATAAATAAATAAAAAAAATAAAAAAATTAAGTGTTTATCTTTTGTCTAGACTGCATAAAGGCTGAGGAAGAGTTTGAGCTTTGTTTGCCTGATGGAGAGGTGACCGTTCACGGTGCTGTTGGGGCTTCTGAGCTCATCAACACTGCCAAGTCAGGTACAGAGTCCGAGCATCACCTAATCCTGCATCTCTACACACTGGCATAAGCTCTTTTTACATCTCATCCTTTGGATTCTCCTGCCCCACATCTCCAAGTACAACCCAATGTTGACAGTTCTGCTCAGCTTTAAATTCTGGCTGCTTACAGAGTAACCAAACGAGTCTTTTTCCTTGTTTGTTTGTTTGTTTGTTTTTACCAAAGATATCCCATACGTTTTGAAGCTGGAATCCCATCCTCACACCACATGCTGGCCGGGCCAGTCCCTCTACTTCATGGCTCCCAGCTTCCCTGACAAGCAACGCTGGGTGGCAGTGCTGGAGTCTGTCGTGGCTGGTAGCCGTGGATCTAAAGACAAAGTGGATGCTGATGCTGTGAGAACCATTTGTGTATTTTGATGATTGTTAATCCTTGTTTTTATGTTTTATGGGGTTCAGAGTTTAATATTGCATCTTTATATGAGGTGTGACAGTAGCCCAGTGCTTTGTTTATACAATTCAACTTGATTATAATGGTCCAAATAGTAGTAGGTGGTTGTGTTCTTTGGTGTGAGAAGTAAGTAAGATCTACTGAATGCTTTCATAAACATCAACCAGTGCCTTCACTTCTTCTTCTTCTTCTTCTTCCCCTCCTTCTTTCTCTCTCTGCATGTTTTCAACATCCACATCCTGTATTTATTTGTTGTCCTTGTCTCTGCTTATTTGATCAAACTCTGTATATGTGTCGTGTGTGTGTAACTTCATTCAACTCGGTTATGTGGATCATGTTGTAGGCAGGTGTTTCTAAAAGACAGAAGAACCTTTCCCCTCTGGTTCAGGTACAGTAAGTAGCTGCACGAATGCTTGGGCTGCAAGTGAGCATGCAGTCGCTTTGCACAAATACGCATCTGACACTGGTGCAATTTAGTGCAGGTCAACTCAGTGCTAGGGTCCGTTTCTGAACATGGTCAATGAAAACAGCTATTAGACAACAGGGCTATTGACTCATTCATTTACAAAGTGCATGAGTGGGTTGCTGCACACATTTGCCTCTGTGTTTTTATGCTTTTCATGCATGCTTCTGCCAAAGCAATGCACTGCTTTACTTTCACGGCAGACATTAGCTGTGCTCATATGTGGTTGGATTTCTTTGTTTACAGTTTAGAAGAAATTACATGCTAATTGCAACTAGCTAACAGATTATTATTAAACAATACAGCAGCTTGATTAGAAAAGTTATTTTGTCTGAATTGATATGCGGCTTTATGCCTGAAAGCTGCATACAGCTGTGGAGAAGAAAGTGTACCTTTTTTCAACTGAAAGGCTTTATTTATCGTGACATTAAAAGAAGAAATCGACAAAAACATCTGGTCTTTCCCAGGTTTTAATAACGGGTAAATCCCTCTCGAACTTAACATGACTGCTGTGTCATTATTTATCGAACAAAAACGAAGCATAAATGCAGGTAATGTGTTTGTAGGACCACCTTTAGCAGCAGTAACTTGATGTAGTTGTTGTCATTATGGCGCATTGTTGTGGGGAATTTTGGTTTACTCCTTTACAAAGCGGCATCAGTGCCTGTAAATGTCTGTTTATACTCCCCACGCTGCATTCAGTCTGGCCAAGATCCTTCACTTTGACTGGGTCGCTGCAGGGTCTTAATTTGTTTTTCTTTTCCTGCCATTCTGTCGTAGATTTAAAGGTCCACTTTGAGTCGTTTTTCTGTTACATAACAGTTTTAACTAAGTAAGTTTCAGACAGAAAAAGCCTTTCATTTTAATGGTTTAGTCAATGACTTCGAGGTGCTTGGATCATACGGCTGCAAAATCCAACAAAAAAAGCCCAAATCATCACCCCTCCACCCCTGTGGTTGGCAGCTGGTATGAGGTGTTTGTGCTGTTTGATATTCACCAGACATGTTGCTGTGCATGATGGCCAAACATCTCCGAAGGGACACTGCCTCAGAGGTCCGCTTTGTTCAGATGTAATTGTAAAAGCCTGTGCTGCCATGTTCTTTTCAGAGGGAAGAGGCATTTTCCTGGCAACCCTTTCAAACAAGCCAAACTGTTTGAAACTCTTTCTGTTTGTACTGTCATGAGCTTTACCTTGCTGACTGAGGCTCGTAGGGTCTCAGATGTAGCCGTTGGGGTTGTTTTTGGAGTTTCTCGGAACCCTGCAGGGTCTGAACTTGTTGGATTGTTGGGAACATTGTCAACAGTATGGATTTTTTTTCTACTCTGAAATAGTGAAGTTTCCCTCTCACAGCAGAACAACGGACTGGAAATTGTTTGGAAATGGCCTTATAATAGGGCTGTGACGATATGCTTTAGTTTTGATTCCGATTTTGCTGATTTGTAGATTTTAGAAAAAATTTAGAAAACTTTTTTTGTTCGTCATTTTTCTTGTTTTTAATTAGGGGAAAAAACAACACAGTAGCCAGACAATCATTCTGCTGCTATAATGCCCAAGAAGACAAGTAAAAAGATAATTAAAAATGACAAAAATTTAATAATGGAATATTTTTATTTATTTTTAAAAAAAATCTATTTTTTAACAAAAAAAAATCTATCTCAGAATTGTGAAGCAAAAAATTCTGATATTCAATTTTTCTATTTTCTATTTTCCCAGCCTTACCTTATATCCCTTCCCAGATTAGTGGGCTGCAACAGTTGCTTCTCTGAACTCATTGTTGATGTCTTTCCTCCTTGGCATTATGTTTAAACACACATTTCAGAAGCAGCAGTAGTAGTTTACTTAGTTTTTCACATATTGCTTCTTCATTTTGACTTTTTTTTTTTGTCAAACACCCCAGTACAACATGTTATGGGCTGTTGCTTGTTCATCAGAGAGGAGTTACGTCATTTTAAAACCTGGTAAAGATTGGATGTTGTTTTGTTTTTCTCTTTACATCTGATTCCTCTGATACATTAAATTTTAGATTTTTCTTTTCATCACATAAAAGTATAAATGTTACATCTGCAGTGCTTTGACATGTCACTCTAACAGCCTCCACTTGTCTTCAAAGGTATTACACAACGCTTTGCGAGCTAGCATGGATCCAAAATGACACGAGAACATCAAATGTAGATGTTGGTTGAGAAAGTTTTACTGTTAAATCTTGTCAGAAATATCAGTGTCTAAAAATCACTTTCTGAAGAATTGTCTAACTTTACCCTGCTTATACCCCAGCCATAAATGTAAACATGTTATATGTAATCATACTAAAAGTACATATATATAATGTACGAACACAGCTCATTTTTATCTTTATTCCCTTTGAATTTCATAAAAAGTATTTTCTTTTTCTGAAAGTTAAACCAAGAATTTGATGATTGTTACAAGTTTAGGACATTATTTAAGTGAGAACATGGCAATCTATTCTGAATACAACTGTGTGTACAGGGGACATTATGCTGCATAAAACTTTAATTCTATATGTCACACGGTTTCCCCTGTCTCTTTATGTTCTGTGAAGTTCTGGTTGGATTTCCTCCTCAGTCTTACTCTGTTTCACTGCAGACTTTTATAATCTTACCCTCTGCTCATTTAGAGTTACACATTACTAATAAACATGGATTTAATCCTCTTTAAATAAGTCTAAAACACTTCCTTTTTTTTTTTTTTTTTTTTTTTTTTTTTTTAAACAAATATTTTAATGCTTAAAGTTGCTCTGTATCTAATTGTGTAAATCTTTGACTTGTTAAAAGGAAGTATCAAACAAGACTTTGTCTAACCTTAAAATGATGATTTACTTTGTCTTCGGAGGGAGAAAATCCATTGTCTGCTTCAGACATCCTGAGATTTAATAATTCAGCCTAAACACACGGATGCTTTTACTGATTTGCTGTTTGTGAAGCTTTCGTCTCTGCTCAGTTAGCTTGTTTTCCTCTAATTCAGCGTCAGAAATCCTTTTAAACGGTCTCCTTCCCTGTTCCGTGTCAATCTTTGTTCATTGTCTTTAATAGAAACTTCTTGGTAATTCTCTGCTGAAACTGGAAGGTGACGATCGTTTGGACATCAACTGCACTCTGCCTCTCACTGACCAGGTACACCAGAAAGCTTGTTGGGTAAATCGAGAATCAGCAGTGGAACTTTCTATCCTCGTCACCCTGATACGATCATCCCCGTTTTGCCTTCAGATTGTCTTGGTTGGTTCTGAGGAGGGCTTGTACGCTCTGAACGTCATAAAGAACTCTTTGACCCACATTCCCGGCCTGACCTCGGTCTTCCAGATCCAGATCCTGAAGGAGCTTGATAAACTGCTGATGATCACTGGTCAGTAAATATTATCTTTTTAGTCTTTTTTTAATGTATCAACTCAGCAAACTTGTCTGATATACATATTTTAAGTAGAAGATAGTTTTTCCAGAACTGTAGTTTAGCTTAGCTTATCTTCACAATATATTTAGTGTTTTCTCATCTGTGTCATGTGCAAACTCACTGACGTGAGCTGCATGCTTGATTGTATAACTCATCATGACATGTTTCATGTGTCATTCAGGAGAGGAGAGGGCTCTGTGTCTGGTGGAGATCAAGAAGGTGAAACAGTCTTTGTCACAGTCTCATCTCCCAGCTCAGCCTGACCTCAATCCCTTCATCTTTGAAACAGTCAAGGGATGCCACCTCTTCTCCTCTGGAAAGGTGAGTAAGGTTGTCGTCTATCTGAGTGAAATCCCTCCAGAGCAGCGTTCAGTGGCTGTTTAATTGGCTCAACTTCACAGTAGCGACAATGCAGATATTTACAACTGCGCTGATTCGACTTCTGTCTTTACAGATTGATAATGGGATGTGTATCTGTGCCGCTATGCCAAACAAGATTACCATTCTGCGCCACAATGAAAGCCTCAACAAGTTCTGCATCAGAAAGGTGATGAGCTTTTTAAAAGTGTTTTAAAAGGGCAATGATAGATAAATCAAAAAGGGGGGAGGACCTGGTGGGCAGAGGGAAATTTTTATATCTATCCATCCATCCATCTTCTGCTGCTTATCCGGGGTCGGGTCGCGGGGGCAGCAGCCTAAGCAGGGAAGCCCAGACTTCCCTCTCCCCAGCCACATTTGCCAACTCTGCTGGGGGGATCCCGAGGCGTTCCCAGGCCAGCAGAGAGATATAATCCCTCCAGCGTGTCCTGGGTCTTCCCCGGGGTCTCCTCCCAGAGGGACGTGCCTGGAACACCTCACCA
This sequence comes from Telmatherina bonti, assembly GCF_933228915.1. Lineage (NCBI taxonomy): Eukaryota > Metazoa > Chordata > Actinopteri > Atheriniformes > Telmatherinidae > Telmatherina > Telmatherina bonti. The sequence continues at coordinate 37,247,720 of NC_136624.1, read as the reverse complement.
GGGAGGTCCAGGAGGCATCCTGACCAGATGCCCGAGCCACCTCAACTGGTTCCTCGATGCGGAGGAGCAGCGGCTCTACTCTGTTCTCCTCCAGGATGACCGAGCTCCTCACCCTATCTCTAAGGGAGAGCCCGGCCACCCTGCGGAGGAAACCCATTTCAGCCGCCTGCATACGAGATCTCGTTCTTTCGGTCACGACCCACAGCTCATGACCATAGGTGAGGGTAGGAACGTAGATCGACTGGTAAATCGAGAGCTTCGCCTTCTGGCTCAGCTCCTTCTTCACCACGACAGACCGGCGCAGAGTCCGCATTACCGCAGACGCCGCACCGATCCGTCTGTCGACCTCACGCTCCATCCTTCCCTCACTCATGAACAAGACCCCGAGATATTTAAACTCCTCCACTTGAGGCAGGACCTGACTCCCGACCCGGAGAGAGCAGGTGCTGATTCTCATCCCAGCCGCTTCACACTCGGCTGCGAATCGTTTAAGTGAGAGCTGGAGATCACAACCAGATGAAGCCAACAGCATCACGTCATCTGCAAAAAGCAGGGACCCAATCCTGAGGCCATCAAGTCAGATCCCCTCAACACCTCGGCTGCACCTAGAAATTCTGTCCATAAAAGTTATGAACAGAATCGTTGATAAAGGGCAGCCTTGGCGGAGTCCAACCCTCACCGGAAACAAATCAGATTTACTGCCGGCAATGCAAACCAAATTTTTTATATATATTACGTTAATATAACCTTCTATACTGGACCAGGCCCAGTCTGAACTTGGTTTCCATTTGTCTCTGGCTTTGTCCTGAGGAAGTGTTTCCATTTTTTCCCCAAAGATTTTCACATTTTTTAAGGAATGTCAGAGACAAAAAGTTAATTGCTTCATAACATAAATTTCGTAAATATGTCTTTCCATTCCGAGATAGTTGGAGGTTCTTCTTGTTACCGTTTCTGTGTGAAAGCCTTCTTACAAGCTGCCTGTAGCATTTGAAGCAGATAACGGTCTTGTTTCTTCAGTACCGTTGGGATATCAAGTAAAATACACTGAAACTTTTCTCCAATCGTTGCCCCATAATTTGACCTTTTTAAACTGGTGGATGGCCAGGTGAAGGTTTTGTCTAGATGCGCTGCATTGCTTTGGCAAGCCCTGTTTTTAAAGTGATAACTGAGTTGAATTTGTTTTATATTTGCAGGAGATTGAGACCTCCGAGCCATGCAGTTGTATACACTTCACCGGCTACAGTATCATTATTGGCACTAACAAGTTCTATGAGATTGAGATGAAGCAGTATGTGCTGGAAGGTATGCTTCTTATCATTTTCTGACAAGCAGATGGCGTCTTCTGAAGTGCGATTCTGTCGCTGCAGCGTTTGAGCGTTCACACCTGAACGATCTGACTGACGCTGATTATTTCATTCTGCAGAGTTCCTGGATAAAAACGACGTTACGCTGGCTTCAGCTGTCTTCGCCGCATCCTCCCACAGCTTTCCTATTTCCATCATCCAGGTCACCACAGCGCCACAGAAGGATGAATACCTGCTCTGTTTCCATGGTTAGACGTTTATTTACGTGGGCATGCATGTCGTCAATTATTCACACAGCTGAGCAAATCTATTAGAGGCAAAGCCAAAATGTAACATTTGTGTTGGAATCAATGAGCATCCGCTGGCGTGCAGCGTTTCCTTTCATGTATGTTTGGTGTTGAACAATAATTGTCCTTTTTGCTGCAGAGTTTGGTGTGTTTGTGGACGCATATGGTCGCAGGAGCAGAACAGATGATATCAAATGGAGCCGTCTGCCGCTCTCGTTTGGTTTGTGTGAAACTTTGAAAATGTCTTTATTTAGTTTATCTCGGAGTTGACCCATAAATAATTCGTTCTGTTGGTGTTTCAGCCTACAGAGAGCCTTACCTGTTTGTGACTTACTTCAACTCTCTGGATGTTATTGAGATTCAGGGACATGCTGCTCTTGGGTAAGATTGTTCCCTGCTTTTTATTTATATATCTTTTTAAGGTATTTATTACCGACCCTGCACCGGACAACCTTAGAAGGGTACCGTGTCTGATTTTTATGCCTTCCTTTCAAGGCCACACTCATACGCACACTTGGACATCCCAAACCCACGCTACCTGGGCCCAGCCATCTCCTCCGGGGCCATCTACTTGGCCTCGTCCTACCAGAACAAACTTCGAGTCATTTGCTGCAAAGGGAACCTGGTGCAGAGCCAGGAAGGTGGAGATCTGCAGCGTAATGGTTCCGGTCGAAGGTAAGAGGAAAAGGAAATATCGTCTGCTTACTGTCACTGTTATCTCAGATCCTTTTTGGTTTCGTTTTATGGAAATATCTGTATATTTTTTTTAAAGTTGTCGTCGGGTTTTTGACACACAATCAGAAACAGTTGAGTAGGAAGAGCTGGCATCGGTCCTGAGGTCGCCTCTGTAATGCTGAGGAGACTTTGACGTGTTCACATATTTAGCAGTTTCCTGTAGAGACACACAAACGGTTCATTTATATTCACATTTTCATTTTTCTCATGAATAAAAAAAAAATTGGAATGACACCCAAAGGACAAAGTGAAAATTAATTCAGTTTGATGAATAAAAATCCTTCAGCTGGAAATTAATTCTTAAGATAAAAGTTGAAAAAACAAAATCATTATTTATATTTCTCAGCCATTTTGTTTTTCATTAAGCGTTTTTGTCCACTTTGAGATTATCGGCACATTTCCAGGACCGCTGTCCTCTTTTTATGTGCACTGGTGTTACTGGGCTGAACTGGCACAGAGGGACGCAGGCTGGCATGAACACACGGGGGCGGTTAACTCACACTGATGTTTGAACTTGTTATAAAACAAACAGTTTTATCTTGATTTTGCTTTTCTTTGCAGGAAGAGGGGTAATTTTCTGATCTGTCATAAATCCTAATGTGTCTATTTTTTCACTTGTTTTATTTTTATTTGATTTTATTACCTTTTGAAAAACCTCTTGACAATTGTTGGAAAGGGAAACTGTTGAATAAAGGCCTGCTTTATCTTGTGAGACTTGTGTATTCTAGTTTAAATCAGCATCCAGGCTTTGTTCTTCAGACGCAGATCTCACACACAGTCGCTGCGTTCAGTCACTTCTAATCACACACAGCATTGTCTGCTTTATTAGTTTACTTTGATTAGCTCATCCTCTGAGCCAACCTGACTCCCGCGGTGTCCAGTGAAGCCCATGACTCAGCAAAGACAGTCTTGCACTTTTGCCAATGTGGCATCCACTTTCTGTATTCCTCGGTTCCTCCTTCCAGCCCGAACAAGCGTGGGCCTCCCTCATACAATGAGCACATCTCTAAAAGGCTCGCAGCCAATCCTCTCGTCCACGGAGATCCCGGCACACCTCACCGCTACAGAGAGGCTCGTACGGAGTTCAGGAGAGACAAGTCCCCCAGCCGTCCACTGGAGCGGGAGAAGTCTCCCGGCAGAATGCTGGAGAGCCGGATAGTGGGATCTCCTGGCAGGGCCATGGCCGACCCCAGGCTGGAGCGATCCCCGGGCAGGGCCATGGCAGACCCGCGCATGGACCGCTCCCCGGGCCGAATGATGGACGTTCGAAGAGAGAGGTCTCCCGGGCGATTCGAAGAGCGTCAGAGGCTTCATACCGGTTCTGGACGCACACCCATAAACCCTGTAAACAAGGTTGGTCGTTTGATTCTGCTGATCATTAAATGATGAAATTTACTGCAATGAAAATACTGCAAATACGTTGTTTAATACTGCTTTTTTCTCTTTTTTTATTTTGCTGGTTTACTGATTTCAGTCTGCAGAATGTTTTAGTGATAATTAACACACATTAGCATGGAAAATGGGCTTTAAAATGACATAAATGTCAAGTGTTTAGCATGAGCAGAGCAAATTTATTCCTGTTGCAGAAGTTGGAAAGTTGATGTGATGCATCTGCATGAATTTGATCTCATTTCATTGGTTAAATTCATGTTTATACACACACACACACACACACACACACAGCTACTGAAAAATTGTCAACCCTTCTGTGTTTCTGAATTCTGCAGGTTTGGGACCAATCATCTGTTTGAGAGACGGCATATCCATCACAGACTGAGACAAAGACGAAGGAAGGAGCAGAGAAACAGTGAGACGTCACCAACTCATGATGAAACACTGCCACACATCTGTCTTGTCTGAGCTGAAAACCCCGCACTAGAAAACAAGCGTAGCTGTCAGAACACAGACTGAGAACTGGAGGAAATAAAGAGATGTCATTAGAATCTGGTTATTTCTCAGTGAATTTCACCACCTGAGCAGGGGTTTGTGATGTTTTTCAGCCTGTGTTCTCTGTGCTCCATGGAACTAATTGGATACAATCTCTTCTTTCCCAAAGGAAGAGGGATTTTTTTTTCTTCTGAAGCCTTGATGTGGTGGGTTTTCCTAACTTCTGTTAGTTTTAAGGCAGCAGTGACCAGAATAGAAAAGCACAGCCGTAGCAAATTTAACTTGCAACTCATGCCTGAACCTTAGCAGTGGGAAAATAGCAGAGGTTGAGTAAAAATAGCATTTACATGTAGCCGCAGTCGCTACAGATCAGGGCAGACGTGTAGCAGGTCACCCTCTTCTCCATCCAGTATTACCTCCGACTCCAGTCCTGCTCCGACACGTCGACACGCAATCAGCATCGGCTGCTTACAATCATCTCCAGCTCTGGCGTCTGTCTGTTGCCTGCTGACAGAATTTGGCTGCAAAGCTATAAATGTAATAGAAATGAAACAAACAAGCCGTCGTTTAGCGTCTCCTCCCTCCAACCCCACCTCAGTTATCCACAGATACACACTAGATTATTGTCTGCCCTCGATAGGTCGACGCTAAAAGTGCACTACCCACAATCCCCAGCAGCGATGGAGCAGGACCTTTCTAATCCTTCAGAACGCAATCTGACTGTAAATAAACATAATTTTATATATATTCTGAGAGGGAATTTCAAGGCTGGACAAGCCATGTCTATTTTTGTTAAAGAAAAAAGTGATAAAGTGTCCTCTTGAATGTCCGATGAGTATTCTTTTAATATGTCATAATAACGTCCTCTATCAAGTGAGTGATTGTATCTGAATCAAACTCGTGTATGCGTTTCCATCTTTTAAAGATAAAACCTCCGTGCTGAGCTGCATGAGGTGATGCAGAGAAAATAATCATGTTTGGAGCTTACAACATCGTGCTTGAGCGTTTCTTTTTGTACAGCGTCCCTTACTGTTGTAAATAAGTCCCCAAAAAAAAAAAAAGTTTAAAGCTGAAGATGAAAATAATTTTTGTTTCTCTCTGATTCGTATTAGGCATGGATATGTATATCTGAGATGAAACGGAGTGTTGTCTTCTGCTTCTGCCTCATTGGGTTATTCTTTTATCCAACATTTTACCAACAAAGCACGTGAATAATATCGTCTTTCCTTCCATTTACACATTTGCACAGTAAATTCATGTGATTATAATAACTCAGTATTTCATTTCCTTTACGGAGACTCTAAGAAATCCAGTCTGAGCTGAAAATCTATAAAAACTATTTGATTAGACATATTTCTTCCTGTGTCACGCTTAGATGTATGAAAACAGAATATTTCTGTTGTTTTTGTTTTTTTTATTTGAAGTCATGTTTTATGAATGTAAGATGATGAAATGCCTCATTTGAATCTGTCTGTCAACAACAAGGTGATTAGTAGGAAGATATATCATCATATTTAAGTTGTTTTATTTTTATTATTAGGCATATAATTTTTTTTTTTTTTACATAAAAGAAGAAATTGTCCTGAATGTATAAAAATCCAGATTGAGCTGATTGGTTGGAAAAAAAACACCAAATGCAACAGATTGCACACGTTTCCATTTGGTGGCTGTCGGACTCTGTACAAAAGGGTTTTTCATCTTATTTCATTTTTATATTTTTCGTATTTTATCTGATTTCACATGATCCTGATCATAATGCTGTAACGCTGGATATGATATTGATGTCTGCTAACAAATCTTTAATTAGCGTTCTCTGTAGAGATTTTGTCACAGAATATTAAATATTATAACCATTGTCTTTCACTTCTCATTTCAGTCTTTGTGTTTTATTTCAAACTGGAGATAATTCACGTTTCCTTTTCATGCTGTAAGGTAAAGAAGGAGAAAGTGGCATCTTCCCTTTCCTCTTGTGCTTCCAGACTCGCCAGTGAAATGGCCATTTGTCCACGTGCATTGTGTTAGAGGAGACGAGTCTATTTATAGGCGTTTGATCCCAGCCCATGCGACAATAGGCTGCCATTCCAGCTACAGAAGCTTCACCGGCTGCTTGCATCCGAGAGGAGCCGAAGAAAAGTTTGTAACAATAGCACCCCGCCTACTTAGTTAACAATAACTCATCTAAATCTGACCTCCTTGTACACAACATGCTGCGAGATGACACCGACGGCAGCTGCTGTAGGTCTGTCTTCAGCAGTGCGTTTGACAGCGAGGGGCCCGGGTGCAAGGAGGCTTTCAGCGCCGCTTTATATAGCCCGCACACCTGCGGCCTCGCGTCCTAACCTCAGCCCATTTAGCTCATTTTCACACTGTCACTTTCCTTGACCAAGCTTGCAAGTGGTGCTGGACGACGTGTTAATGGAGCATAGAGACATGGCACATTGTAAGGATGTGTTCAGGGTCACACTTTGCTATGTCGCACCTACTGCTGTTGACATATGTGAGCTTTGTTCTGCAGGCCCTGGAATCCAAACAGCGGTTAAGACCAGACATTTGATGCCTTCTCCTTGCCTGACTTGATTTCCCTCCAATAAGCACCTTGTTCATCTTCATGACTGCTCGCAACGTTTCCTGTAAGCGTTGAGTTAACTTGTTGGAAATGTCCAACAACTGATTGGCATACGGGAAGTCAGACACGTGCACTTACCTTCATGGATTACATGAGGTCATGTCAGATGCCGTAACAGAGAAAGGTAAGCCAGGAGCAGCAATGTGAGGAAGCTGATGAGAAATGTGAACAAGTTAGCTCTAACTGAGTCCTGACAGGTCTCTAAATTACACATAATGAGCTGGTGATTTTCAAGCACTCTCATCCTTTTTAATCAGATGGGAACCAGAAATGATTGGCACACAGATCAGAATATCAAATTGGGAGTTAATTATGATATTGTTGGTGAGAGCCCGCAACCTCAGGAGCTGATTGCTTTTAATACAGCAGGCTTTTTGTCAGCTCGGCTTTTCAGAGCTTTAGATATAATTGCAGGTCTTCAATAGATTTGCAGACTGAGCGTAACTCTTTGTTTGCCAGAGCCGCAGTGAAGGTTTGGTATTTCATTTTTAAGAAATTAATCACATTTAGTTGCAGCTAAAGTTTCCCAGTAATGCATTACAGTTGCCTGGATTTTCTTAAATTAGTGTATTTTAAAAAACGATGTAAAAAACCTTAAGAATAAAAATAATTTTCAATTCCTCTTCTCTTTTTTTTTTCTTTTTTTTTTTTCTTTTTTTTTAGCAGGAAACTAAAGCTAATGCAGGTAAAACCGGTTCTTTGTGCTCATTTTCACACCCTGACATGAGTATAAAACGACATTAAAAGTCATTCAGTCTGGATTTTGGTTTAAGTTTTCCTCCGTGTCTGAAGTTTAGGCTGTTCACATCATAGTCTGCAGACAAATGGATGCTTTAAAGTGATTAAGGGCTTTTACCTTCAGTCTGCTCTTGATATTCTAGTCCGGTTATTCTACTCTCTGTCTAATGTCAATCAGAACTGTATGAGGAGATGGATGGCATCTTTTTTTTGTTTGTTTGTGCAAGCACACAGGACCGTATGTGCAGTATGGAGCATCATTTACCTGTCACTTCCTAAACAGGACATAGTTTATAAATATCATCCAGTGAAGCCGTGGCTCGGGGCTACAAAAGGCCACCCTCAATCGCCCCATTGTTCACTGGCATCATTGTTGGTCAGACGTCCCAGCTGCTCAGCCATGGTAAGTTGGTGTGTGTGTGTGTGTGTGTGTGTGTGTTTAAACAAGGACAGGTGTGCTTGTTACGCTTCATGGATGCTGTTTGTAATTCTAACAGCTGACTGGGAAATGTTAAATTAATCTTTTATCGAAGACCAATTACAGATGCTTCTAATTGTAGCTTCACCTCTACTCAGTCTCATTAAACTTATTTACATCTTCTGACGGGCAGCTTTACTTCAGCAAACATCTCGCTTGTGTCTCGTGTCCTTTTGTTTGTTTGTTTTTGTTGTTGCTGCTGTTTTTTGTGCTAATAGGCCCCCAAGAAAGCCAAAAAGAGGGCAGCAGAGGGAGCCAACTCCAATGTGTTCTCCATGTTTGAGCAGGCCCAGATCCAGGAATTCAAAGAGGTGAAAACAGCTGAACTAGTTCACTTCCACAGGCTGACAGAGGGACAGAAAAATGCTGCATAAATAATAAAGTTAGTTTGCAGTATTGAGGGTTCTGGTCCAAGTGTTTTTGCATTGATTCGTAGGGCAACATGCTTACATCTGCAGCTACTTTCCCTCTTTGTCTTTTCATTTCCATTGTTCATCACTACACAATGCCCACCTGTCTATTTTCCTGCCTCTGGCTTGACGACAGCGAGGTTCGTGGTATGCTGGTATGAGGCTTGCCGGTGCCCAGACATTCAGACTGTGTCATCAGTTATTAGGCTGGAGATGAACTGGTGGGCATGCCGGGGATGCCTGGCTGAATCCTGGCGGAGTTGCTGTGTTATAAATAGTTGAAGTGCTCATCTATAAACATGGCGTGCGCTCAGAGACAGGCTTTGAATAAGTGCATAACAGTGATTTTTCTTTCAGAGGACACTTGGCTGCACTCTGCTTGCAATAATCCCTGTTTTAAGAAAGTATTTCATTCCCCTCCTCTGACCTCAGGCCTTCACCATCATGGACCAGAACAGAGACGGATTCATTGACAAGAATGATCTTAGAGACACCTTTGCTGCCCTCGGTATGTTGACATCTATGTTCAGTTATCTTCGCGACCACGAAGATATCTTGAGGAGCGCTCACCAGCAGGAATATAATATATTTTCCTCTTAATCTGCTCGTTCTGCATGTTGGTGCCACAGGACGTCTGAACGTGAAACAGGAAGAGATTGATGACATGCTCAAAGAGGCTCCAGGCCCAATCAACTTCACAGTCTTCCTCACGATGTTCGGCGAGAAGTTGAAAGGTGAGTTTCATGCTAGTTTAACCATGAAGACTCCAGTTGTATCTGGTAAGCAAAGCCTTAATGTGGCCGTTTCATGTCCCCAGGTGCTGATCCAGAGGAGACCATCCTCAATGCCTTTAAAGTCTTTGATCCTGAGGGGAAAGGTGTGCTGAGGAAGGACTAGTGAGTGACATATTAACGCTTTTACAATATGCAGCTTCCTTTTAACAAGTGCTGCAGTCCTGTACGTGTTTCCCTGCTACAACGCACCTGATGTATATCAGACTTAATCTGCAGACTTTGATGCCATTGATTTGAGTCAGGTGTGTTGCAGCACGGAAACGACCAACACGTGCAAGACTGCAGCTCTCGAGGACCAGAGTTGGCCTTTATGACTCAGTCTGGCTGCAACTGTTCATCACAGTTCAGCACCGAGAGGAGTTCAGATTATTATTTCCTGCAGAATTTTCTTTGTGGTGTGAAACTTGCCGGTCTCTCCCTCTGCAGTGTGACACAGATGCTAACAACACAAGCTGACCGATTCTCTGCTGAAGAGGTACATTGTGCTCCTTTTAACAATAATTATCCTCATTATAGCAGATTGCTTTGCGCATGTGGGTTTGAAAAACACGAGGATGTGCGTCGTCATGACGAACAAATGTTTCCACGTCAGACACATTTTTATGCAAAATGTGTTGTTTTTTTTTAAAAAGCATAATGACTGAATCATCCCACCCTTTCATGCAGACTGAGTAATACGCTGCTCTTTCCTGTTGGATAGATGGAGCAGATGTTTACAGCTTTCCCCCCGGATGTGGCAGGAAACCTGGACTACAAGAACCTGGTTCATATCATTACTCATGGAGAGGAAAAGGACCAGGAGTAAACTTTTTATGTTCAAGTATTTGTCAAAAGGAAATCCAGCTCCTTAAGCGTGAAAAAGGGCCTGTGAGGAAGATGAGGACTGTTTCCTCAGCTTTGTTAATGTACAGCCGCACCAAGAGCATGACTTTTAGGCCCTAAGAATGGACGTTTGAGAACATCACTACAGTGAGCTGCATTGTTTCTTTTCTGCTTTTTGCCTCAGTACATGTCAGCATTAATTGCAGACTAATTAAATTACCCCCCTCTTCATTTTCTACACCAAAAACCGCTGTTGGCATATCATGTTATTAAGTTAATGCATGTTAGTTCAATAAAAAAATCTCAGACTGTTACAAGCTTGCTTTTGTTTTATTACAATCATATAGCCAGAGATCAAAATGGGATGAAAGTTTAGATTTAAAATGGTGCAAACGTCTTTAAATCTTTACGGCTTAACACGAAGATGTTTCTTCACAGGTAGAATGATATAAAACAAAGTGGAGTCTGTGTAAAATGTAAATAAGAAAACAATGGTTTGAAAATATCATAAAGCCAAGATTTTATTCATAACAGACCAAAGAAAAACAGGTGAAATGTTGTGAGACATTTTATATTCAAAGAAAATTGTTATAGTATCAATGAGCACCACAGAGAGGCAGAATCTCTCAGTAACGATGGTTAGAAGCTGAGCATTCTGCAAAAACAAAAAAGTTGCATATATTTGGTGTGGAAGGACATCAGAATAATGTTTTTTATTTTAAATTTGTAGAATTTAATCATTCAGTCATCCACAGTAATAATATAACATTGCTGTGATTTTTGGACCCTCAGGTAGTGACGCATTAGAAAGAGTCATAACAGAAAAATTGGGCTGCACAGTGGCGTAGTGGTCAGCAGCACTGTGTCAGCAAGAAGGTCGCTGGTTCAAGCATCAGCTGGGGGAGAGACTTGAATGGTGACCTATCTGTGTGGAGTCTGCATGTTCTCTCCAGGTACACCGGCTTTCTCCCACCATCCAAGGATGTTCAGTTCGGTTACTCTAAATTATCCCTGGATATGTGTGTGTGTATGTGTGTGAATGGTTGTATGTCTCTCTGTGTGGCCCTGTGATGGACCGGTGACCTCTCCGGGTTGTACCCTGCTTCTTGCCCGATGATTGACCCTTAATTGAACTTAACGGTTTGGAAAATTAATGAATGTCATGGAAATCTCCAAATTCAATTTAATTCAACTTTATTTATATAGTGTCAAGTCACGGCAATGCCATCTCAAGACGCTTTACAGACAGGAAAAAGAAAACATAATGAAAGCCAATTCATAATAGCCCATATAAAGAAACCAACAGATTGAGTTGGAGGTCCAACTTAATCTTCCATCCTGAGCAAGCACACTGGCAACAGTGGGAAGGAAAAAACTCCCTTTTAACAGGAAGGAAACCTCCAGCAGAACCCGGCTCAGGACAGGCAGCCATCTGCCTCTGCTGTGTGGGGGGAAAAGGACAGAAAGACAACAGGAACTGCTACTCCCGGCCAAGGAGACCTGCTGAGACAGGAGACATACATGTTAATGATGCAATGAAACTCGTCCTGCGATCCCAGTTTGTGTTTTATGCATGATCCAGAAATGCCAACATGTCTGATGTCCATCAAGTTAAAGAAATCCAGCTTGGGTTTATGTGGATGTGTGTGTGTGTGTGTGTGTGTGTGTGTGTGTGTGTGTGTGTGTGTAGGGGGCCTTGTTCCTGGGGAACATGGCTGGTGCACCAGGGTATGGACTGGCCCCCTGCTGGGTGGTTGTCTGGGGGTCCTGCTCCCCTGTGGGCGTTGAACGGGCCTGTGGGGGTGCGGTGAGGGGGGCCTCCTTCAGGCTCTTGGGACCCTGGGCCCTCCGTCCTGTCTGCCCGGGTGGCCGGTGCCCAGCAGGGTCTGCATTTACCAGTCTCGACCCCCTCTCTGACCAGGACCTCCCTCTGCTCAGAATCAGTTCTCGATTCGATTTTCGAATAATAATCATTCGACTTAAGCAACAAAAGGTGGTAATATCCCAAGTAACTTCATTCTTCTACAAGCTAGTAAGAACTGAGAAATTATTAGTTATTATTTAAATTATTTTATTTAAATTGCAACATGTACGAAACTTTTATTTGTCATTTTTCTTGATTTCAATTAGGAGAAATCAACACAGTAGCCAGACCATCATTCTGCTGCTGTAACGCACAAGAAGACAAGTAAAAAGATCAATAAAGACAATAAAAATGACAAAATTTTATAATGGGTTATTTTTATTTATTGAAAGAAAAAACTATTTTTTAACAAAAACATTGATTTTAAAATTGTGAACCAAAAAAATCTTGGCATGATCCCTCTTCTGAAAACACTCTGTATATTCTACATGCTAAAAATGAATAAATTATATTAATAGTCCATCTTGTGATGAGCACCCGGCCAGCATCTCTGATGACACTGGAAGCATTCGTGGAGCGATGAAACTTAAATGTCTGGAAAGTGTCCTTTAATGCCGATAACAGATTTTAGTCCAACAAGACGTTTTGTGCATGGACGGTCTAGTCTGGCAAGACATTGCCAGACTAGAATACTGCCTGGATTTCCACCACAAGGCTTAGCTGTTGAATGGTCACGTAGCTGAAATGACCTGTCTGTTGACTTTGCAGCTTTGCTTTCTTTTATTATTATATCGATATATTTCTAGGGTTGTGTGTGTGTGTGTGTGTGTGTGTGTGTGTGTGTGTGTGTGTGTGTGTGTGTGTGTGTGTGTGTGTGTGTGTATTGCTGGTTATCACAGACATTTGGTTGCTGAGTTTAGACTCTAGAGCAGGGGTGTCCAAAGTCGGTCCTCGAGGGCCGCTGTCCTGCAGGTTTCCCATGTATTCCTGTTCCAACACATCTAGCTTCCACTAAATGGATCAAACAGCCAATGACGTGCACAACTGACTAAGGTCTACTACTAATTAATTTGAATCAGGTGTGTCTGAGCAGGGATACATAGAAAACCTGCAGGATTCTGGCCCTCGAGGACCGGAGCTGGACACCTCTGCTCTAGAGCTTAATCCATACTTCAGCCTAGTGCTGCAAAGATGAGTATACGTGCATGTGAAATGTTTGGCTGCTAGAACAGACGGCTTTACTGAAACAAAGCCCTGTTGTTATTTTCGTGCAGTGTTGATGTGAGCAGGGTAATGCTATATCATGGAGTTGGGTCAGAAGGCTCCCAGAAAGATGCCAGCATCGAATCCAAACTCATTTGCCAGACCTTGACGGGGTGAAAATCCCCGGTTGTTCCAGCTGGAGTGGCCGGAGCAGTGAGCTCGACAACCTCACGCTGAAGAATCATCTCCTGTGGAGCAGTGGAAGAACATATGAAGGGTGAAAGTTTGGATCTACTGGTGTTTTAGACAGTATTTTTTTAATCAGACTGTGAGCAGGAAGGGTTGGCGATTTATACTCCAGGGGAAAATAGAAGTCAATCTATTGTATGTTCAATGCAAGCCAAGAAACAGGACGAGTAGATGGATGATCAATACAGAATCTAAAGAGACAAATATTTCCCTGGGGAATGTGTGAGGACCAAAATGGATCTAAACAGACACTAAAGGACCTAAAGTCATTAGATAACCAGAATCACAAAGCCAGTTTAAGGCTAATGTAGCTGTGTAAACAGGCAGCTATTAATGAAAAGTGTCCACATAAACATACATGTGCCTTTAACTGAGCATCATGCAGGAAGCATGAAAACTCTGCATATTTCTAGCTTCAACACAAAAGCTCTTAATATAATACTGCATCTCATGCTCCGTATACAGTAAATAACATCATTTACCGTCTTAATTATGTCATTTAAATGAGGTTTTATGTGATTTCAGACCAAAGACAGGACTGGTCCATAAAAAGGAGGCAGAAACGGTGATGGCTGCTCACATTATCTTGTCTAAAAGGCCAGAGATGGCAGACGTTAACTGTCTACTGTTCTCTGAAGCACAATGCATGTCTTTTCAGCTGTCACTGAATACTTTTAACTCAGACAAGAGCAAAGACAGAGTCAGAGAGGAAATAATGTAGGTTGAGCTATTTTTCTTTTAATCAAAACCATGTGATCATTATATAAACTATTATGTCAGTCTTATGTCTTACTTTTTTTTGTTGTTTTTAATCTGTCCTGTCCAGCATTGTAACAGCAGAATTATGGTCTGGCTGCTGTGTTGTGATGAAGATATTTACTCTGCAGAGAGGAGCCTTTTGGATATGAGGCTCCCCTTGATTCTTAAATTTTATTCTATTGTTTTTTTTTCACTATTTATATCAAAAATATGTTTTTTGTTTGTTATTTCTGCTTATAAGTGTTGGACTGGATCAGAAGGAGAGAGGAAATGGAGGAAAAGGGGAAAGAAAATGGGATTAAAATGTCTATACCTCAATAAAGGTATGTCTTTACTCCATACAAGATGCAACCACATAAACGTTAGACATCAACTGTTTTAAAGGTTTTCTGAAGAAAAACCAGAAGATTTTATTCTAAAATAATTAGACCAATATAAATGTTTCTGTGTTCAAATAAAAAGGTTTAAACATTGCTCATTTTCAAACGTGGAGAAATTAGAATAGCATTTGTTAAAATACCGGATTAATAAAGAAATATTTATTATTTTATGTCTTGAAACTGTAATAACAGAAGGTAAAACTTGGATCTGCCTCTCAGAGACTTTTTAAGGTATTTAACCAGTTGAAATTTTTCACATGTTAATAAAATTGAACAAGCTGAATTGTTGTGAAGAAAACAATTTAGAAAAATGACGTGCGTTTGTGTTGAAGGTTGCACATGAATACCCTCTACCGGCCGCTGATGAAAATGGAAGACTAAATAATCCCAGAATGCATTGATGATGGCTTCTACAAAACCTTCAGTCGTTAATAACTTCTCACATGAAGGCAGCGAGACAGAAAAATGGCAGCTTTGACAGAAATCTCATCAAAACCACATAAAATGCATTAAGAAGCTGCGGTTACAATGATCCGAGTGCTGAGCATCGCTCTCTGGAATTCCCAGCAGACACATTACAGGAATATAACAGCCGTCTTTTCCACAGGGAGTGTCTTACGCTGTGCTAATGGTGCCATCACAGCGTTTTATTGACATTTAATACAGTCTCTTTAGTCCACATCCACTCTGGAGAAATAAAAGCTGATTTTTTTTCCCATAAAAATAGTGTTTTTGTGCAGAGTGATGCAGCTTGTTGTAGTTAACCTGCCCTGGAAAAAGAGTCTCATTTCATTTATTTTGTGCGGGAAACAACTGAAAGCAACCAGTCCTGACTCAGCAAAATCTGATTTTCAGCAGGTTCCTGCTCAGACGCACATCTTCAGAGACATGACAATCAAACGGAGGGAGAAGCTGTGGTTGGAGGAGGTCACATCAGAGGTCAGAGCAGCACCTGTCTGCCAAATGGCAGCTGTGTGTCCTGCTGGCCTTATAGTCCTAACGAGACGTGGAAGGTTGTTCCAGGCTTTGGTCAGCACATAAACCAAATATCTTTGTCCATAACAGGTCCTAAAAAGTCATAGTTTGTTACTGATCTGGTTGAACCATCAGATCTGGGGTTCTGTTCAGGCACTAAGGCAGCGAACGCTGCAGATGGGAATTTAGTTTTAATCCCACGGCTCAGTACAAAGTTCTGAAAGTTCAATGCATTTAACAGGGACAGAGCGGAAGAGTGGTGAGTCCAGCCAGGGAGCCTGCAGTGGATCTTTAAAGTCCAACCTAAGAACATCTGCAGAGAAAAACCTGATTTAAAAAAAAAAAAAAAATTGAAAAAAAATTGAAGTCTTTATTTAAGCCCTTAACAAAATCTTAAAACATAACAGCGAATTGTTGGTATTTATACCATTTATTACCACCGGGTCTCCACCAGGAAGCAGGAGACCAGTATCTAATGGTGTACAACAGGGCTTTGAGAAAAGTTTCTATCTTTAAGTGATGCAAAGACTCTTGTCTCAAAGACTCTGTTTTAAATGATATGTTTGGCTTTACAGGGTTAAATGATCTTCTATGGAGTCCCGCCTCTGGCTCGAGGATTTCAGTGATTGCAAGTGACCAAACAGGAAACCAATCAGACGCAGTAGAGAGAATTATAGCACATAAATATGTCTTACAACCTGGTGGAGACAGATCCTGTACGCAAAACATTTTTGTTTGAGCTTTTGGATAATATTTTGTACATTTGGTGAGAATCCAGGGTGATCCCAGATACTTGTGGAGAGCTTTTGGTTTGCAGTGGAAACAGGATTTAACTCGACAAGCTGTCTCCTTGAAGAGTAAAAATACATTCTGTTTAGTCTCAGTTGACTGTTACATGATTATTTTGCAGCCATGCATGCAGGACTGCAGGTCTTCACTGAGTTTATGGCTAATGGTGTCAGTAGTTGGACCAGAAAAAGGTTTAAATTAATTTTTAATCCATTGTTTTAACTGTCTTTATTAACTCATTTAAGTTTTTCCTCTCCAGTTTAATTTGGAAAATTGAAAAAAATGTGTATAAATTTTTGACATAAGTACAATTCTTCCCACAGACTTCTGCAATGTTTCAGTTCAAGCTGCTAATGGAAAATGACATCCAATCAAAAAGCAATTTAACTTTAATTTAATTAAATTAAAATTTAATTGCAAATATTTTGTAATTTCCCTCAGGGCATAGATCATGTTCTTAAAGTTAGTTTTTTCAAATGATATGTAATTAATAATTAATTAAAAGTGTAAATCTTGCTCTGGAGGGCGATGGCTGCTGGCAGGTTCCTTCTTCTGGAGACGCCTCTTAATGCACTTTGTGCAGCGTTTTTCTCTGGACAATCAGCTCCAGTTGCTCCAGGATTATCCCCAGAACCAGTCTGTCCAGTTTCTAATGATGCTGCTCCAACATTTAGCTGATCGGACTCCACACCAGACTTGTAGAAGATATGCGACACCTGAATGATCTCAGTTCCTCCAGATGTACAATCTTCTCTGTCATTTCTTGTAGCTGCTTTTGTGTTGCTTCTCCAGTCGAGTTCGTCGTCCAGCCGAACTCTCAGTTACTTTTACTCCACCTCCTCTCCCAGGATGTTAACTGCTTTGTTTACTTCTGCTCCTCCTGAAGTCAACAATCATCTCTTCTGTTTTGTTTGTGTTCAAGATGAGAGGATAACTTCTGCACATCTGACAAATTGGCTGACCAGTTCTCTAATTATTCTGTTTGGTAGCAAAGAGAAGAGGATTGTCGTTGGCAAACGCCTGGAGACTCAGGCTCAGCCACGTCAAAGCTTCACTCCGAAGCCGCTCGGAAACATCAACAGAAGGAAGTTTAGTCTCCCAGAAAGACCAGGAGAAGCTCCTCCATGCATTCATGTCCAGTAGATGGGATTACTGGTTCAGGACTTCCTGCATTAAACATCTGCAGCTCATCCAGATGCTGCTGCTGGAGCTTTAACCAGGAGAGATCTGAACACGTCACACCAGTTTTAACACTGGTTTCACATCAGTCACAGGAATGGAAACACCTCTAAGGCTGCACAATAATGGCAAAAGTTGACTGTTTTTTTGGTTTTTTTTTTTGTTTTTTTTTATATTTGTGTATGAAAAAAATAAGGCATTTTAACAGATGCCTTCAATCCTGCCATCTTGTCGACAAATAACCTGCACTGATCTTCCCTGTGTGCATTTTACATGAGTCGTGTTTGTCTGTATCTGAGAGTTTTTCTTATGGTTATCTTCTATTGATTGCTTTTACTGTGCTTAGTTCTGAATAAAGTTTTTCACTGAGGTTTGGAAATTAATAAGTAAAAATATACCCTTAAAAACCAAAGAGATCATTCAAAACTAATAAAGTATGAAACATGCATTATTAAACCATGACAATAAGACATATAAGACAGAAAGGCGCCCTGTGAATGACTGGCGACCGGTCCAGGTGTACCCTGCTTCCTGCTTCCCTGCAACACTGAACTGAACCAAGCGGTTCAGAAAATGACTGAAGGGCAAAGAAGACGTAAAACTATAAAAACTAGAAATCAATCAACGAATTAGCTTGAAGATTAAAAGTGAACAAAGACCTGCTTAAAAAAGAAACAGCAGCAGAAACAGAGCTGTTCCTGTGTGTTTAGTCCTTGACTGCAGGACAATGGTCACCTAATATACTGGGATGAACTGGAAGTCATCATTTAAAGCTGCATCTCTTTGCTGCCCAACGACTCCCGACTCAGCTGTAACTCCTCAGTCAGACGTGATGAAAAGCAAATATTAAAATCTTTAGTAAAGCCTCCATCAGTTTCCTTCTTATAAAGCAAATTCAGAACTTAAGTTGTTCTCTTACAAAACCAAAAGCAATGCAGCAATCTGGCAAAAAAAAAGCAGCTTTTCACACGGTAACAGTAAATGTTACCGTGTAAAAAGGTGTAAAACGGGTGTAAAGGCTGTAAAAACACAGTAAGTGTTTTTACAAGCTTATATGTCCTTATGAGGAACTTTTCTGTTTCATTTTCCTTCTTCTTTCTGCAGGATGTTTTCATTCCTACTTTTTATAAATGAGATGTCTTAAAACTGTAACACAGGGTAAAAGATGACCTCTTTAGTTCATGGTAAAACTTTGATTTATTTTATTTAACCTTTATTTACACAGGAGGTCCCACTGAGGCATAATTTGTGACAGAATATCATAGGAGTTGATTTAAAAGGTAAAAGCAGGCTGCTGCCACCATGTGGTTATTTACTGAACAGGGTAAAAAAAAAAAGTACATAAGTTTTCCTCTTAATTCTTGCATTTATAGTTTTTAAAAAAAATATTTTTCATTCAGACTAAATCACTTTGTTGTTTTTGCACAGTATGAGTTTGTTTAGGTTCTGACAGGAAAAAGAAGTTCTTTTACACAGTGAATGTTATAATATATACATGGCTAAAGGTAAATGATGTGCTAATAAATATAATTCTGCACCATTCTGAGCTTAAACAGGTCTTCCTCCACCTCTGGATGATGAGCGTTTTTAAAATGTATCTTAAGATCCATGTTTATTCCCTGGCTTTTAACCCAATGACAGTTTGCTTCCGCTCAGTGTGTTATATTTTGGTTTTATTTACAATTTATTTATTTTGTTTTATTTTCTTTTTTGTATTCCTTGTATAATCCATTGTTTTATTGTTATTTATTTAACTCTCAATTGTTTTACTCTCTGGTTGTTTTGGCTGATGTACAGCACTTTGTCCCATCTTTGGTTGTTTTAAAGGGCTTTATAAATAAAGTTGACTTGAGACTGTAAAACACTGGCATTAAAGCTCCATGTGCTTTATGAGCGCCTGTTTCTTTTCATTTAATTTTCCTTTTCTGAATCTAGTCTGTTTTATTCTGAGAATCTCTGACCTTTTCCTATATCTTCTATCCACTTTTAGCACCCACTCAACCAAGGCCGGATTATCCAATGGGAATTATGGGCACAGGCCCAGGGGCCCACGCCCACCTGGGGCCCATGTGAGGCCCAGGTAGGGCAAACACCAGGAGTTTGGACATGAAACAAAATGTACATAAAAGCCCGTTACACCACTACCAATAGTGTGTTACTGTTGGTACCATTGGCTGAGAAGTGTTAGAAACGTCGTTTCACAGTATCATTCACAATTTTCACAATGTTGCCCCTGGAACACTCTGGGCCCATGAGCTTGTGCTCTTTTAATCCGGCCCTGCTCTGTGGTTAAAGTTGAGACATTTTATTGAACTGAAAGCCTCCAAAACCGCCATGTTTTCAGAGGTGGCTTCATGAAATGTTATCTGTCTCCAGGATGGAACAGATTTGTTTTAGCAGGTGACATGAACAAATCTACTATCAGAAGGTGGGGAAGCCTTTTTTAGCTTTACTTGATGAGACCGGAACATCTACTATGTAAATTAAGTTGGTATGTGCTGCTAATAAGGTTTACATGTAAAATTATCCAGGGTCTATTTTTTTTTTTTTTTTTTTGCCCTATATGCATATCAAAACAAAATTCTCAGGTTTTTTTTTTCTTTCTTTTTTTTTTTTTTGTCCGTGTGTTTGGTTGTTTTGATTATATGTGTTGTACTTTTTCTTACTGTAATATCAGATTTTTCATATCCCTGATATTTATGTTTCATTTTGTTACGTAGGTTTGATGCTGGAATGATCTCCCAAACTCTGTCCGCTCTGCAGAGTCCCTGTCTTCTTTTCAGAGCAAGCTGAAGACTCAGCTCTTTAAGGAGCACTTCAACAGTTAGTATAGCTATATTTATTGGAAAGTTGGAGAACTTAGCCCAGTTCTTTGCAACAAACTTTATGGTATTAATTCTTTGTAATATAAGATATGTGACATTATGGGGTGGGAAGGGAGTAAACAAAAAACAAAACAAAACAAAAAAACAAAAACAAAAAAAAAAGCCTGTAGCACTTCATGGTAGGATCTGTGTCCAACTGGACAGTCCACCAGCACCTTCCTACGATGTTTTCTACTGTTTGATTTTGTGCTTGTTGTGTTTTCACTCATATGTAAGTCGCTTTGGATAAAAGCTTCTGCTAAATGACTGTAGAATTAACTTATAAGGGTGTAGTATGTTAATATAATTGAGTCTGCTTTTTGGACTTGTTGCAGTTGTTGGCCTTGAAGTCCAAAATACTTTATCCTTCTTCAGTTTCACAGTATTTCTAGATTTAAAGTTACAGTATAAAAGAAGTTACACTGATTTTATGTAATTAGCACACACGTCAGAACATAATTGATTATTTTACTAAGAATCAGAATCCTTATTGAGATTGCAGTTGTATTGCCTATGTAAAGAAAAAGAGATTTTAGTAGTAGTGCATCTAGCTGTCTTTAATAAGTATTCTGCATGCTGTTTAGATATTTACATCTGGAAATGTGTGTGTGTGTGTGTGTGTGTGTGTGTAAAACAGTTTCAAAAGTATAGTATAGTATAGGTAATGTCAAATGGGGCATGATTATAATTTATGATGTAACTATGTTCACTGTAAAAAAAAAAAAAAAAAAAGAAAATATAAGAAAAAAAAAGAAAAAGAAATTGTTCTTACGTTTAAAAAAAAAAAAAAAAAAGAAAAGATTGAGACCTTTGGTGAATCCACCTTGGTGATGTCTCCTTCCGCCGCCAGGTGGCGCTGGTCCCGTCGTGTTGCGGCTGCAGGCTTCTGGCAGGGGGGCTGGATGTGCGCTGTTGAAGACTCCCGTGGGGGGGGTGTGCAGCTGGGTATGTGTGTGCTTGTGAGTGTGTTGGAGACTCGTCGATCAGCAGGGGGGCTCGAAACTTCCCCGCTTCCAGCGCAGGAGATCACCTTTCCGGGGATTTGGCGACCGGGATCCGAGCCCAGCTTTCCAGTCCAGCTGTGACCGTCAGAGAGAAGGACCGGTCCGGTTCTCAGCGTTGGAACCATTTCCGGCCAACATGGATGATTTAGGTAAGTTCGCTCGCCCTGAACGCAACATTAAAGCGGCGCGTGCGGGAGTGCGTGGCGTTAGGGTCTGTCGCCATGCACACGGTGGGGAAATGAAGCTTTTTTCCCTCCAAGAGGCTGACAACTGGTGTTGGTCTGGTTGAGACGGGAGTGTTTGTGTTTCCAGGTGGGTTTAAGTTAAACAGGTTAAGCTGACAGCAGCGCGAGGTTAAATCCACAGAAAGGCCCGCGTGCATCAGGAATAAAAGAGACGTCACTTTAATTAGTCTAATTGTGGTGTTTATTAGCTGGAATGAGCTGAGCGGTGGTGCGTTCAAGGTACTGTGGGTCGCTTCAGTTGCTCCTGAAGTTTATCATGCTCACAACAAAACAAAGTAATATTTACCCTTTAAAGGGACACTGTCCTGTTTGGTGCTCAGGTGAACAAATACCTTTCTGCAGGGGCGCAACCAGGAATTTTGGGCCCTATGAAAGACAATGGCATAGACCCCACCACTTGATCTCAAATTTTAGATTTTTGCTGTTGCTTCAGTTGCTTCAAGCTGATTAAAAATAGCTTTTCATGCGAATAATAAAGATATAGGGCTGTGTTTAACCCTTTATGGGACAAGTGACTATTTTTGATCACTTTTTTCTTTCATATTCAGCATGAAACTTTTTTTTTTTGTTAATGTAACAACAGAATGGAGGTCTTGGTTCATACAATTTTAGGTTAATATTCCTAATATGAAGTTATTTCATTGAGTGCCCTATAAAGGGTTAAATAACAGTGTATACACCTAACTAGATTATTTTTATATAAATGGTTTATCAGTTTATATTACTGCTATATTTATTACAACCTTTGAAAAAAGTATTTATTATTTTTAATGAAGGTTTAATGATTTTCTCGTATAGGCTGTAAATCCTTTTGGGCCCCGATCAAGTCATGGGGCCGTTAGAACCCTCCTATAACCCCCCCCCCCCCCCCCCCCCCCCCCCATATGGCGCCTCTGGCCTTTCTGCAGGGGCTTACAGCTTATTGCAATAAGTGCAGTATTTATATAATATTCATTCCAGAATTACCAGGCATTCTAAGCTTTTTCATACACCACTTTGTCACACCACTAGAAGTTAGATTTCCATTAAATTCAGAGGGGTTCATTTATGGAATAAAAGCATTACTTTGTTTGACATATCACCTTCTTATTACTGTACAAAAAGAATTTGAAAGATCTATTTGCAGTGGGATCATGTTAAATTGTGCTCTACTGTGATATTTATTTGATTTGTAATACTTTTGCATTTATAGCTTGTTTTTTTTTTTTTTTGGTATGTATTTCCATTATCTGGTGTAATTGGTGAGGTTCTCGATTAGCCCTTATAGAGTTTCTAACCTCTACAAGCACTGTAATTTATATTATTTTACACGTATTGTCCATCGTTTGAACCTTTCCTCTTACCTTTTTTCTCTATGAATGTTTTGCTGTTTCTTTTAAAGTGCAAACTCAAATAAATAAATAGAAAAGAGCTGTTCTGATTTACCTGCAAAGTCTGAGTGGGCAGGTACGGGTAACTGGGAGGGTGATTATCTTCCTATAGCTTTGATTACGCCAGTAGCAGGTATAACTAGAAGAATTTGTAGCTTCATGGTACTTTAAAAGGTTTGTAGTTACTCACACTAACATCTGCCTCGATCCCTTTTTTTTCAGATGTAAAAACACTGAAAGTAGATGAAAACAGTGAACATCTTACTTGATGATGGTTGCACAGTTGAATTGGTGCAGGAGTAGTGTTTCCCCCTGGTGACTGATCGGTTAAGTTTAGCAGGACATCCTTGAAATGCATTCAAGGAGTCGAGTTCATTGGATGCTAAAAACACACCAGAATGCGTTGAAGTCAAACATGATAAATGTACTGCAAAAGCCATCCAAAAAACTTTCTGCAAGCTGCAGGTGGACATGCTATGAAAGCACACACGCATGTGTTAACATGACTTTCACATTCCACATTTCATATCCTCTTTGCTTTCAGTTCGGAACACAATTTAACACTTGCTTAAACCAAGTTGTCTTGTTGGTGGGAGTGAGAGTGCACCAAAATGATTGGTAACTCTATCCAGTCAGTATTTATAGAGGCCTTCTCAGCTTACATGGGTGGTGGGCTTTCCTTAAAGCAGCTGCTTAAAAAAGGGAGCGTTACACAACCCAGTGTAATTACTGTGTCACTGGGCTGTAAATTCTGTCATCGTTTTAGCAGAGATGTAAAAATGTGGCACAAATGGAAATAAATTGCGACCTCACTTTTTGATTCGTGTCAGAGTGGGAGGCATTCTGGGGGATTTTTCTCTCACCTGTTTGTGACAATGAGATGCAACGAGAGATGTGAAGAAGCAGGTTAAGTGGGGGGTCCATCTACTTCATGCTCGAGGGAGGACCACGTAACCTGCATGTATTTTTAGCAGTGGACAGTCCCTCGTCTTAAGAGCTGAGCCAGCAGCATCTAGAAATCTTTCAGCAGGTTTTCTCCCCTGTTCTTCACTGTCTCTCCCTTCGTGCTCCTTCCTTCTTCCCAGCTCCCATTTCATCCCATCGCCTTGCTAATGAAAGGAGTGACTTTGACATGCATGCTTGTTTTCATCCTGAAAGCATTTCTCTCTGTCCACACTGTTTATTATTTATTTTAAATCACCCTGCTTCCTTCAGCCCCGTTAATAAAGGCAAACCAGTGCTGATCTCAGGCAGGGCATCAGGGTGGATCAGGCCCACATGCAGGGATTGGATCTCAGCCAGAACGTGTCCTCCTTTAACGCTGCACTGCCCCACCCTCTCTCTTCCCCCTCCCCACCATTCCTGTGGCGAACCACACAGGAAACTGCAGGCTGCAATCTATTGACAGTATAAAGCCGGCTGAGTTTACAGGAGGGGCGATGAGCCATGTGGGAAGATTTGGATCAAAGCATATTGTAAAGCTTAATCACTCAGTTATCAGCTTTTTCTTTGCAGAAGCTTTTGTTTTACTTTGCAAGTCAAGGATTTATTTGTGTCCCTGTTGTGTTTGTGTTTGCCTCTAAACTGCACAAACTTTGACTGACCTCCCCTGCTCAGCTATCTGCACTACCAAGCGTTGCAAGCGCCTTGCTTCACTGCTCTGGGCCTGCGCCTACAAGACATGAATGTCAAACAGCCCCGGAGTTAACTTAATTTTTCTGACTGTGATAAACAACATGTTTTAGAATTTGCTTTTTATATCTGCAAATACAGTAACTACCGCGCCGCTCTGTCTCTGATCTGCGTCACTGTCGCTTTGGTGGCATCTTTTGAAGTGAACTGATTACTTAGCTGCGTCCGTGGCGATGTTGGGAATGTCGCTCAACGTAGTCGGTGTGGGCAAAGTCGTTCTTTATCAAGTCCAACCCAGATCTGATGTAACCTAGATACTGGAATGGGTCTAAATTTAGTGTGGTTTATTGTTTAGATGAAAAGAGACATCAGAAGGCTGTCACATGAGCTGTTGTCATTTTCTCCATGTTTTGCTGTCTCAGATCTTATTTACGCCTCTGAGGTTGTTTTTATGTCTGTTTGGGTTCAACTCGGGTATCGAGCTCAGTTCCTGCTCTTGTATTCGTTGTATTTTTATAACTTTGTTAAGGCCGATGAGAAGCATATGTCTAGTGATCTGTTACTTAGAAGAGGCATGCAAAGCAGCCACAAACTTGTTATAGTTCACACTTATTACAATACAGTGTGATCGCCAGGATGTATTACTGTCTGATGCAGAACACAAACGGGGATATTTGCCTCTTTGTTTCCTGTTTACTAAACAGCAACTTGAACAATTAAATAGGCCTGTCACCGGAACAAATTTTGCCACGCGATTAATTGTCTCAGAATTTATTGCGATAGACGATAATATTGCGCTAAGCGATTATTCGGCCTGTCGCAATAAGCAATAAGTCAATCAATTGCATGAAAAGAAAAAATGAAGAGAAAAAAAAAAAAGCACGTAGCAGATAGGCTGTTTATAGGCGGTTTCTCAGCCTCTGGATGCTGCTGGGCAGCAGCGGCTCTAGAAATGCACGATTGATGTCACTGTGTCCTCAACCTGTCCGGGACACAGACTTTTAATGTCAGGAAGTTACGTAATGTATCTTTAAAACGCTTTAAAAGAGCAAAAGGCGGAATAGCTTCATGTCAAGGTTTGCTGTTGAGCATTGCCTGTAGGCCAGGGGTGCCCAATGTTGGTCCTCGAGGGCCGCTGTCCTGCAGGTTTTCAAAGTGTCCCTGCTCCAACACACCTGGCTTCCATTAAATGGATCCGACAGGGGCAGGGATACGTAGAAAACCTACAGGATTTTGGCCGTTGAGAGCCAGAGCTGGGCAATGTGCATCATGAGCCACACCTCCCTCCCCATCACCACCTGTCTGCAAATGAAGGTACAAAGTGGAAACACATTGTGCAAAACAATATTGTCATTTTGTTGAAGATGTGGAAATAATATTTATGTTTTTGCTTACAGCAGAAGAAGAGTGAGTTCTGAGCCCATCTGCAGCCTGCTCGCTCTGGCAGTGCTCAGCACTTTGGTGTTGACTCCCTTTTATTGGCTTTCTCTCGTTTGTTTCTTTATTTTCACAAAGGGAGTGCATGAAGGAGGCAACTCTTCTCTTTTTATCCCTTTTCTTTCAAAACAAAATTCTGCCACTACATGTTTGGATTGATGTGCAATCACCTTTGCTAGCAAGGTTAGCCATATTAATGGTTTTTTTTGTTTTTTTATTAAAATGATAAAGATTAGGGATGCACCGATCCACTTTTTGGGAGTTCCGGTCCGATACCGATATCTGAAATTTGGATATCTCCCGATACCGATATTTGCCGATACCTAATCTGTTTATGTGAACATTATTGTGACTATGGTTATTATTGCTGTTATAACTGTGTAAGTTTTCATCAGGTTGTAATAAATCACCCATCCTTTCTGATGTTACCTCACCAATACAAATATAATAACATTACAGATCTAACAATTTCAACAAGTTTTATTTTGATTTGGCACATTTTACCTAAATACAACCATAAATGTGTGGTTTGGAAACAAAAATCTAGCTTTTAGTGTAACAAAAAAGTCACATTTTAACATTCAAGACATTTATTTCTTTTAAAACACGTTCGAAGCATGTCATCATACACATCTGCGCTAGTGTGATATCTGGTATCGGTTGTGGTGTCGGTACACTTTTATTATGCATCCCTCATAAAGATAGAAGGGATAGAATTTGCAATATCTGTGTTGGTCAGTCTTCTTGCATGGCGTACAGCTGGGATCTGTCCAGTTGTCGTGGTTGAAAGATTGGGGTATTTTTTTCAGTGCCAACAGACGTGCCATCCCCAGAACCATCTGGTACAGCTGTGGAGGTGGTTCTGTTTGCTAATTAACCCAGTGAGTTTCAGACAGGAAGGCTTGAATACAGACTACATAACATATGGAGAAAAACTAAATAACATAGAAGCACAAAGGAGAATAAATATTTCTGCAGTGAATAGTCTTTATGTTAACTCTTCAGATGGTTCCTCGTATTTCTGAGACTCTTCCGAAGTGGTGCGAAAAGAAAAGAGGATGTAGGCGTGTTTTTAAAGCTCCACCACCAAGGTGATGCTCATTTATAACACCAACCAAACCCCAACCAAAGTACTTCTTTTTGCATGATTTTTGTAACATGTTTTAAGAAGTTTTACTGAGTCATTCACACATAAGGTTGTGTGCAATGTCTAGACGCCGCACAACAACCTGTGACTCATCGAGAGAGGAGGACATGACTCTGTTTCCATAGCAGCTTAATGCATGAGATCTACTAGAAACGATCAGTCACAGCAGCAGGGATTAGACCACGTTAATAAAAACATGTGGAAACAATCCAAGCAAACACTTTTTAGTCCCATTATTACAAAATAAAGACAGATTGTACAAAGATTTCTGTATAATTAATAGAGGCAAAAAAATGTATGTTGTGTACAATTTTCTTAATTCTTCTTTAATTTCTTCTTTTTTAATAGTTTTCTTTTTCATTTATGTCCTTTTCAGGTTGATTTGTTGCTTCTTATTTTCTCTGGCTCTCATTAAACAGACTGAACTCGGTCCATTGCAACATCTGTTTGGTCGAATTAGCTGCTCCTCGGAGCAACCATGTTGTGAGAATGACAGTAAAACGTGTGTTTTCCATCTCTGTGGCTGCAGCTGCATGGTACATCTTAAAAAGTTGCCTTATTGAAGTCAGTTTAAGTGTTCTTTCAAAGTAAAGTCACAAAGTGTCTGAAAAGTTGCTCTAAAAATGCCAGGTTGGCACCTGAACACGTCTTCCTGCTGCATGATTATAAATTGTTAAAAGTCTGTGTGTGCATGCATGAAGATGGGAGTGGCTGAAACTGCGTATGTGTGAAAGAGAGATGAAGTGATTAAATCGAAGGCACAAAAAAGATGACATTACTGTTTTTAATAGGTGAAAATGGCTAATATGGTAAGGCAAAGCGATGGCAGATCTAGTCAGTTGGCTGTTATTAAAACCTGCCTACACAGCCCTCTAAAAGGCATTGTTTCAGCACAACTCCCTTCTTCCTGCTGAGTTTTTTACAAACATTGTGGCTTTGAAGCACATCTTTTTCTGACCATAGTGGTTTCGTCTGTCTTTTGTATTAAATATGTGGTATAGAGACAAACGGCAACAGTAAAGGAAGCTGTGAGTCTGCCACTTTGGGGATCTTGACCTACACAAGGAACAGAATCATTCACCTGTTCTTCTTTGTTTCTGTCTGAAACTTCACCAAAGCGAAGTGCTAAATTGCTCGAGTGTCCTTTCAAGTACAAAGTCATTTCAATCAGCTTGAAGTTCCTACTTAAAAAAATAAACCCTCTGGTTAACTTCCTTTTTTTTTAAGCTAAAAACAAACCCTCACTTCTGTAGTCATTGGGCTTTTTGCAGCGGGGGCGAAGCCTACGCTGTATGTCTCTAAGTGCTTGACACATGCACATGAATCACACACATGTAGCAACTGTAGCTGCCAAAGACTTGAAAGAAGCTCTGGTATCTCCTCCTGGGTTTGTCCATCTGTTTGACTTTCAAAATCAAAACGCTGCAGGACTTTGAAGCATATGGTGCACACACACACACACACACACACATATATATATGCTGATACCCACAAAACAAAACTTAGACACGCTCATGATCACAGACTAGTGGTGTGGACAGACAGCTCTGAATGGGTAGCTGACTAAGCAGCAACAGCTCGACACTCAGCCAACCATCATGTCATCCCTCCTGAGCCCAGTGCGCCGCAACAGCAGGCTGCAGGGTCGATATTCCAGCAGTTTCTCTTGGTTTTTGGAAAAAACGTGGTTATCTGGGGGGGGGGACTTTTAAACAAAAATAGCATTTAGGCTCAGTGCAAGCAAAACATGTCTATCCTTAAAATTCTGTGGCTACATGTTCAGTGCAGTTGCTGCATGTGATGTCCCACTTTCCTGCTTTTTGTCAGCTGTGTTCGCTGACCCCTTTCCGGTGGCAGCATCACGTCCTGCTGGACACATGTTTTGTGACAAGAGGTGCCCTCACTAGTTACTGTGCTGCAGGCCTGCAGTTTTGCGTGGCTGCTCTGACCAGAATCCCAGTTGACCAGACTCTGTTAGTCACGCTAACTTGTGGACGTGCCTGATCTTGCCCTGCTTAGTGTCGTTCCTTTATGAAAGTTCATCTGTCTCTGTTGTTTTTTTGTTTTTTTTTGCTTCTAGGCAACCTGGACTCTTCTTAAGCTTGATAAAAGCATGTAGTCGATGATGAAATCAAGGAAAGAGAGCAGAACAGATTTTGTGTTGTGCATCTCTCTGTATGCATGCCTGGAGCTCCGTCCTTCCTGATGAGTTCTCTCTCTGCTTACTTTGCTGAGAGATTTGCATCCTTGCTAGTCTGTCAGTGATTGACAGCTGGGTTGATGCGATGCTGCTGATCCTCTGATGTGAGCTGGAACCAGCTGGTAGATCAGTTTTGCGTAGAAGGTAATGACGACGCCACAGTGTTGACAACATTTTATTGGTTAAGGATGCAGAAAGGAAGCACAATGTTCTGTTTTCACTACTGCGAACGACATGGGCCTCTGTTGACTGCTGTCACAGTGTCAGGTAGCATTTCAAACGTACCTGCATGATTTTTTTCCGGATTTTCTCTAATTAGTACTTAAATGCAATTTTTCAAGGAAGTTGTGGCTGCAGGCTGAGATAACACATCGCTGCTTTATTTGGAAATGAGCTGGTGCCCAGCAGGTTTCCTCTGGCCTTGCAGCAGGTTGAATTAATCGCTAACACACTGCTGGCGCTGCCCTACTTGGGATATAAAGCCGTCACACACTGCAAGCCTTTGAAGAACTGGGAAGAGAGGTGGCTGGAGGAGAAGTGAGCGTGAATAAAAGTGCATGTTTGTGTGTTTTGGATTGCTTCAGTCACAGCTTCATTTGCAATCAGCATCTGGCGTCTTGAAAGAGGGTCATCCAAGGAGTAGGATCTGGTCTCCTTTGGAGTTCATGACAGCATTGATGCTGGGATTAATACTTGCTTATAAGGAAGAAGGCTTTACAAGCGTAAACACACAGATGCACACACACTCTGGTGGGTTCTGGCATCCGGATGGGGTTGATTGTTTTCCAGTAGAATGATTTGGCTGTGCAGACCTCACTAACCGTCCTCTTCATCTTCTTCCCTCTGTTTCTGTCCTGGAAGGGGGACAAAGAGCTGCTTGTTCTTGGTGCTGTGACCTACTTCAACCCAGAAAAGAAGAACCAGACAGAACTGATTAGGAGAAAGTAAAATTCACCATCCATCCATCTATCTAGCCAGCCACCTGGGTTTGGGTTGTGGAAAAACATGCAAACTGCCACAAAAAGTGAAGAAGGTTCAACACTGTAGATGGCAGCTGATCAAATAACCTTTTAACTCATTATCCACTTAGAAGCTTCTGCTTTAGATACGGGATTGAATTAAAATCGCAGTAAATCCACCTGTATGACATCTGCTGTCGCTTAAATCTCCAAACCTTTGTTTAACCATTGCTAGTAAAGCTCTTATGATGGTAACTATGTGAAATTACAATTCGATGCAGCACCAAGAATTACTCCCATCTCAATGCTAATACTTTTCTCTTTCATGGTTAAGCTAAAGAAGATGTTAAGTAGATTATTTTTAGCTGTCCTCAATCTTTCTCAGCAGCTGTATTAAAAGAAAAGAACAGTGCAGATGTGATTTGGCTTCCTCTTTCCATGTGTGGAATATAACAGACTTCCTAATAAGAAAGAAAAAGAAAAAAAAGCATGTCTACCATATTGTTATCTGTAAACGACGCGTCCATCGTTCTGAAGATCACATCTATACACAGGCTGTTGCATGTATTAACCACTGCGAAGCTTTGGCACGCACTGCCTACATCTGTCTGCATCTGCAAGCCTTGGATGGTGGGACAAAAGGGAGGTAGCTGGGAAACAAGACAGTTTATTTTATACCTTCACTTGTTCTGTTTTTTTGTTCTACAGAACCCTCTTTTATTCTGTTCAGGTTTCAGGTTCTTTATTATTTTACTGTTACTTCAATATTAAAGGCAGGGTTAGGAGACACGGTCCAAGCAGGCTACATTCTGAAAATACACACCTCAAACATCCAAACTCCTGTTTCCAGACTTCAACGGCGAAGCCACCCAGAAACAAGCAATGTTTGTAGCCAAGGGTTTGGAGTATTTTCATGTGGGATGCTAACTATTAGAGCTAGCTTTGTTTCCTTTACAAGTCCTCCAAGCCTCTGAGAGCGCACAATTTGTTCATGGAAAAGGGTAGCGGTGGTTAGAGGGGGACAAATGGCAGTTGATCGATAGACTTATCACCATTCAATCATTGAGAACAGGCTGGTTAAAATGATCGGATGGTGTTTTTTGTCAGTCTGAAGACTTTTTCTTTTCTTTTTTTTTTGTCATTGTTTTATTTGAGTATTTAAGGAATTGGCTGCAATCTGAGTGTGAAGGGGATTTTAAACCATGAAGTAAAATATGTTCCCCCACCACACACATCTAAAGGTGACGGTTCAAAAGATAAACTGTATATTATCCCCCTTGAGAAATAAGTCTGCAGCAGTAACATGAAAAAACTGTGTTCACAGGGCATTAAAAAAAACCTAACAAATAAAAACATTAGAACAGAATCAGCCACAACAATCAGAACAGAAGTGCATGTTTAACCCTTTAAAGTTCACATTGAGAAATTTTTTTGTCCAATTATTTATTTTTCCTTTGGACAACAATGATATGAATCAATTTTTTTTAACAAATGATTAAGATTGTCGGTAATGATTGAGAAACAACTGTGAAAGGATGACAATTTGACACAGTGTCAGTGATGAGATAACAAACACCTATAACGCAACCAAACCCAGTATCAGAGATGACGCAGGCAGGTTTATTTCCACAGACTATAAATAAAATTCATGATAACCACTGAAACTTTTGCTCAAACAAATGGGTTAAGCTGACAGTGAAAAGCACATGCTTCAGTCAGTGTAATAGATACAATAACTAACTAAATGTGGTGTCAAAAAGTAATAAAACTTTAAATTAATGACTTAAGAAAAGAAAAAAAGATTTTATTTAGGATAATAAAAACTAAAAAGCAGTCCTGGCTTCATGCACTGCATGTTAACAGCAGCTGTGCAGTTTTATACATATAAACATACAAATTCAGATTTAAAAAGGGATGAAAGTGTCCAACAAAGGAGATCTAGCAAATGGTAAGAGGAGCTGTGTCCGTCCGTCCGTCCGTCCATCTATCTGTCCATCCGTCCATCCATCTGTCCATCCAT
>NC_136624.1:37150104-37212663 GCF_933228915.1 Telmatherina bonti | reverse complement strand
CAATATCGGATGATAATATCAATAGCCCAATATTATCACACACACACACACACACACACACACACACACACAACACACACATATATATATGTATATATGTATATATGTATGTATATAGACTGTGGGTCTATATACATACGGAGAGGTTATAAATAGTGTAACAGACCCAATATTATTTCTTTAAAATAATTATTTTTAATTATAAAACATCTTTTTATGTGACTGAGTAGAAACTATTAAATCCTGGCTGTGACAGATCACTACGAAAGCCACCGTGCGTGTGTTTGGAACAAGAATTACTCTGCAGCTTAACAGGAAACCGTGTAGAAGTTTTTCACAGCACAAACTGGGTGGGTGGTCTGTGTGCTTCTACTGTTGCTTTGATTGGTGTGGTCGTCCATTTTCTACTGTAAGTATCTTCGCTCAGGGGTCAGGTCAGTCGGGGGGAGGAGGGTGTATTTATAGTGGCCAGATGCCTGAGTGTGTTTGTGGTATGTGTGACCAGCCATGCTGAAAGACACCTGCATGCACTGCTTTTGCCTTCTCTTTTACCTGTTCATGCATGTTTGCTTTATGATTGAATTTAGCCTGTTTGTTTGCCTGAAATGCTTCAGATGAAAGTTGTTGCTGGGCCTTGAGCCGATATGGGGTGTAATAGTAAAGTCCCGATGCACCCAGCTGGTCTTTTTATTCTCAAACTGAGGGGATTTGGGCTCTCCGTGACGGTCTGTCAGGCTGTGTCACGTTTAAAGGCCATCTCTCTCACATAAAAGGCAGCCGCTTCAAGTTT
The DNA here is from genome assembly GCF_933228915.1 of Telmatherina bonti. Classification (NCBI taxonomy): domain Eukaryota; kingdom Metazoa; phylum Chordata; class Actinopteri; order Atheriniformes; family Telmatherinidae; genus Telmatherina; species Telmatherina bonti. The sequence continues at coordinate 37,211,873 of NC_136624.1, read as the reverse complement.
CAGCTCTGCAGAATAGAGACAATACATATTGCTATGACATTTTTAGATTTGACATTCCAAACCTCCCTTTCGCTTCGAGCAGATAATAAACACAGCTGACATTTTTCTTTTCTTTAATCTGTCCTATCTTGCCTTAAGATCCCTTCTTCACTGTCCTCACCCTCTCCGCTACACACACACCTTCCTCACTGTTTCTCTCATATATGGAAGACGAGCTGCGGCATGTTAGGAATTCATATCAGCCAGCGAGCACCTTGCTACACATCACACACTTCAGAGGCAAGAAATGAAAGGAATGAGAGTACAAAGATGAAAAAAAAAAGAGGTCAGAAAACATGGACGAAGTTGCTACACAGAAAGCATCTTGCACCTAATATTCACCCTCTTAGTTCCACTTTGGTGCCAACTCATATATCAGTGAATGTCTTGGCATTTATGAACCCCACAGATAAGGCCTTTTTCCTTTATGTCAGCCCTGAGAGGTAAAAGGCAGCAGTTGCAGCAGCGAGCTTGCTGCTCAGCACTCGCACAACTCTGCATCACCCCCTGCAGGCTGCTGAGTGCGAGTTTTGATTACATTTTGTTTGGTTGCAGATATTTCCTGAAATGAATCGCTACCAGCAGGGCTGAAGAAACAGGATTAGATGTGTTGAGCAGGAAACGGCATTGATTCAGCGTGTGCCGTGGTCAGCATTGATAACGGCTCACGCGGCGTGTGCACAGTCGGGTGGGCAGGATGTCCTGTCAGGGATAATGGAGTCTAACATCAACTTATCAAAACTATCACGATTAGTGTTCTTAGATCACTTTGTCTAATTGGATTCCTTTCATATTTTTGTAGACTTAACCATGAAAAGGAGGCATTTAGATGCTGCTGATGCACATCAGTCCCGCTCTACGCTGTCATTGTACTTCAAATGGTTCTCTCTCCAGTCCTTCCTTGTACCCCTCCCCTCTGTTCATTCCTAGTTTTCCTGTCATTTTCATCCCATCTTCTGCCACCACAGTTTTCCCACTCCTCCTTTTATCTTTCCCTTTTCTCTCTGCTATAATAAGCCCCATGTGAGGCAGTTTTCTTGTAATTAAAATGCACACCATTCATCAGAGAGGAAGGGAGTCTCCTTAATCTGCGTCAACCCACATTTTAGCCTCTGAGGATTTGGCTTGTATGCCCAACCCCCCCCCCCCCCCCCCCCCCCCCCCCCCACACACACACACACACACACACACACACACACACACACACTCCCTTCCTAGTTTCACTTGCTTTCTGTCTCTGCAGACACTCCCACCTCCATTCCTCATTGTTCAAACCCAGCTGTGCCCCGCCATGTCACATGTCGGCTTGTGGACACGGAAGCCAGCTGAATGCTGCTATTTCTCTGTTAATTAGCAGCAAATGAATAGCAAGGACTGTATTTGATCAATGGATGCAGTTTGTTAGATTTGCAGGAAATTTGTTTTGCTGAGGAGCAGGTTGTCATCCACTCACACCTGCTTGTGTTTAAAGCATCTAAAAGCTTGACTTCCCCACTTTAAATGGATTCAAGGGGGTTTTCTTCACTTATTCTTACCATTAGGATGGAGAAGTAAAGTCATCTGTAATTGTGTGTCAAAGTCTTGATCTATACATCTTTATTCAGGGCTTCAGTGTGAGACCAATCACTCACAACTCAGAGAGCTGCAGTTCCTTTTTTGGTCACTGGGGAACAAGCCTGTGCTTTGCTCTCGTGGTGTGTTTGCTTGGCGGAGGAGGTGGACACACCTCTGTATGTTTGTGCAGTTTGTGGATGGGTCAGAGCACGTCGAGTACGCTCGTTTCAGCGAATAAAAGCAGCCCCGGACTCAGACTTCGCTGCATGTTCTCATAATTAGGAGGGTAATGAGCTGTTCATATCAGTTAATTTGCTTTATTATAATGCAAGGCATCTTAGTGACTTCCCTCACACAGACTGGTGCCAAACACACTGCCTTTTAGGAAGCTCATGTTTGAGCAGTAACTGTGTTTTAGAGCAGCAGTTTCCTGATAACCAGGGTTAAATCCAGTTCAGCTCCAGAGCTAAGTTGATTAAAATCTCTCGTGTAAACCATCTGGACTAACATCTGTTGACAGAGATCTCCACCAGCTGCGGCAAAACCTTGCTCTGACATCAACTTCAGATCCTGCCATTTTCACCATTTATATATGAGGTTTTTCAAGATCTTATAAAGTCAAAACTGATGAATTATGGGGATTGTTATGAAAGAAGATATGTTTAGAAATCCCCCTTCATGTGTCTGCGCTCTGCTTGATGTCATTGCAGTTGAAATAAGCTGCACCAATGGAAAATATTTACAGAAGAGGTGAAAACATCAAATATTTTAACACTTGTAAAGAAAAAAGTCAAGTTGTTTGTTTTTATTTTTTACTTCATTTAGTGTAAAAGTCGATGTTAACGTACGTCTGTGTCTGTTTCATTAGAAACAGTTATGTTGTTTCCTTCAGAGGCTTTTTTTCCTTTTTCTCCGCTGCTCGGTATGAGGCGAGGACACCGGAGCGCTACCTGCAGCAGTGTAAACATAAGCGCAGTGCCCTATCCATAATGAAACCTGGAGGAATGCACCCAGGCCTCTGAATCCAGAGATGAGCCTCTGCTGGCATGTTGGCCATGCTGATCATGCCAATGTTGAGCTGGTCCAAGTGAACCTGGCTGGGTCTCCTGTCTGTCTGGGAAACACTGGTCCAAACGACCGCTGCGGTCGTGCTGCTGTGGTACCGTAGACCCAGCAGTCATTTCCAGGTGTGGAAGAGGTTAAAACTGCAGAGGAGGGGATATGCTATGATTTCACATGACATGTAGCAACAAAATGTTGTAAATGTGAGCACAGTATGAGGCAAAGTCTGAGCTAACAGTGAGAAGGAGGGGCTTAGATATACCTTATGATACCACTCCCTTAGTTAGCTCTGTTCTCAGCTTTCATCATATCTTTCATGGGTTTTTTCACTCTTTGCCTGCTGTAACGTCCTCACCGCTGCGTTTGGACACGACGAGACAGTTTGTAGTTCATCATCTGTGTAAGTACTGTTTTATTTGAGCTTCCAAGCAGCGAGGTGAGAGTTGGCAGAGCAGTGGAGGGATGAACCTAACCCCTTTGCCATTTATTTTAACCCCTCCTTCCCCTCTCTGCCACAACCCTAGCCCTCTGCTCCCACCCTTTCTTGTTGTCTTGTGCTGATGGTAGAGTTAAGAAAGGCAGTTCCTGCCTGGCTTCCAGCCTGTTTAGGTTGTCATCTTCCTCTGCTGCTGCTTCTTTCCTTGTCTACAGCTCATCTTCTCCTTCCTGGTCTTCAGATTTTGTTTCTTTCTAAGGTATGTCTCATCTCCATGTTACTTTTCAAACTTTCTTTCTCTTGATCGAGTGTTTACGTTTAGGAGGCGGCTTTGTTGAGGTACTCGCTACCGCAAACTCTTTAGAATATTATCAGCATCTCTCACTGAACTGTCAAAGCAGTCTGTGGACTTTTTAGTTTTTCAGCAAGATTTAATGGCAATGAAAACAAAACCTTTTAAAATTTGGATAATTTATTATTTCTTGCTACAGCTAATGAGTTAAAATCTTGATATTAGCAGCCCTGGTGTCTTTATGAGCCTGTAATGTGTTGGCATACTGACTTTTTAAACGCTGATTGCACCAGTAGTAGACGTGTCTTTTTATTTTAAATTTAATGCATTTAAGGTCTGATTTGTTCAGAAGTTGTGAAATCCTTTGAGAGAAACTGAAGCCTTCTCTGCTGAGTGAGCGTGCTAAAATAAGTATTCAGTAATACTGCCTGTGCTCTTCATTAAATCCGCCGTAATGCTATGTGTCCTTCTACCTACTTGTTAGGATTGCTAAATTAGTAGCTGTTTCCTACTATGTTCCTCTCCAAATACCAAATAACCCCCTCGCTCAGATGGTGTCTGTCAGCATGTAGATGGTAAATATGAGCATGGTCACGCCTTTGACAGCAGGTCTTGGATTTAAAACATGTCAGGACTGCAGTCAGGCCAGGGTCAATGAGTAACCGAAGGAGTGGCCATGACAGCTTGTGAGTCAACTTTTACAACTCCAGACCCTCTTGTGTCACAGTTTTTCACAGGTTGCGAAAGCAGCAGGAAAAGTTTTTGGTTGCTGAATGAGCTCGATCTGAACAAAACGGAACGGATGTGTTGTAGATGCAGCTTTTTGTTTGAAACGCTCCCGCTGAGGAGGAAGTGGTTTCGCTGCTTCTGTCCGTCTGATTGTCTTGATCCCTGGTGGAGAGGGTGAGCACAGGTGGAAGATGGACACCGTCTTTGAAATCTCTAGATAAGCTGTTGAACCCTTTGTTGTGTAATGATTAACAAAGTCACCATGTTTTGCATTTTCACTAAGAAACTCTATGATGCTCATATCTTTCAGCATCCGGATGCTTTATCACTGAAACACTGATGGATTAGTAAAAATGGCATGTGGAGAATGTCTTGTTTTACTGATCTCATCTTAGGAAACTTTAAAACATCATGGATGTTATGCAACCAGCACACAGTCATTGGCAGTTTTGCTCACTGATGTGTTTTTTTTTACAGATGCTTTGTTGGCGGACCTTGAGTCCACAACATCCCACATTTCCAAGCGCCCACTTTTCTTGTCTGACGAGACTCCGTACTCCTTCCCTGTTGGGGGTCAGACCCAAGACGACATCTTCTCTCCACCTCATGTCCCCCCCGAGCGAGCTCTTAACGGACTAGATGAAACAGAGGTAACCGCCCGCATTAATGCTGCTGTAAAGAAGTTTGAACATGGAATGATTATAAAATTATAATTAATATTGTGGCGTATTACGCCGTGTGTGATTTAACGACTGTTTATCAGTCCGCCAGCTCGACTCAGAGAAGCCCCTGGTCTGGAGAAAGCAGTAGTCCGAGCCAACCCATTGGTGAAGAGGACCACGTATACAGGTGAGGATAACTAGATGCTGACATACATACTGTACACACATCTGACTGTAATTTTACATCAAAATGAACATTTTCACAGGTAAAAAGTTGATTTCAGCTTTGTGTTCTTCTCTTAAAACACGACAGTTTCCCTAATAAGCAGAAGAGTAGCGAGTCAACATCAGCTGTTGTCATGAACTCATCGTTGGGCAGCAACCTGTCTGAGCTGGACCGCCTGCTACTGGAGCTCAACGCTGTCCAGCAGAGCACCCCCGCCTTCCCCACAGAAGGTACTCAAACAGATTACAATTCACGAGCTGCTTTCTCGTGTTTCTTTGAAGGAATGTAGATGTCACTGTCTAAATGTAGCTCTTCTGCTTCTCTGGTGTTACACGGCAGTGACATTCCCTCAATGCATTCGGCCCCTGTTGTGTTTTGGAGCTCAGCTCAAATCAGATCCATGAAGGACATAAATAAATGTCTATTAATGTACTCTGATTTTTCACTGTTAAAGAAGCGGCTCCACCACTGCCATCAAGCGCCACCATCCACCATATCCAAGAAAATGGAGTCTCCATTGCAGGGAAAACCCCTCCACCTACGCTGGAGAAGCCCAAACGTGCTGCAGCTGCACGAGGAATGGAGGATGTACGACCAAGTGTAGAGAGCCTCCTAGATGAGCTGGAAAGCTCTGTGCCAACATCCATGTAAGAAGAAAGAAGTGGGAATTATATAAAAAGTGAGAAAATGAGTGCTCACTTTTTAATTTATTGTGTTTTTATTTTAAAGTCCCACACTTTTGGCGGTGTCAGATGAACAAACCGACGCACAAGAGGAAACACTGTCACAACAGCAGGCCAGGATGTCCGCCTCCTCCGCCACGAGAGAACTGGATGAGCTTATGGCCTCCCTGTCTGACTTCAAAGTTCAGAGCAATGTGAGTGAGGTTGAACGTTGACTGTTTACGGTTTTCTCTCTCGGGGTCAGTTATTTTTGTCCTTGTGTGACCGCTGCTGCTTTAGAAGCTGGTCCCATAACTGGACAATCAGGTGTATCGTTCTGTTGACGTTCTAATGTTTTGGTAATGTTCTGTCCCTCACACACACACACCAAAAGTTCTAGTATTGTTCTTTTTTATCAGCAATTCACAGAAGTTTTAAATAAATTAAATTTCTGTCACGCCCACCATCTGAGCTTCCAGTTTTAGTAGCTCTTTTTACAGGCTCTAGTATGTTTTATCCCACTCCCTTCATTTGCATCATATGAATGTCACCCTGATTCTCAGTCAGTCACAACATAATGTCCTTTAGTAAGTTAAAAGAACGACTCCTGAACCAGTTGAATATTACATTTAAGCTTAACAGCTTACTACTAATTTATTTTGAACTTAGCTATCGTGTCATATCCAAGCTGTAAAGAATTTGCCTCAAAAGGAAAATAAAATAAATTAAATATTTTAACATCTTAATTGTTGTAGAATTGCATGGAAGTGATTATTTACATCTTGAAAAAGCCTGTTTTGTAGGTAAACAAGGGCCACAGTCCTTTAAAACATTCCTGAATCCAAACGGTGATCCGGATTACCACCAAAATTAAATCACTTCTTCCTTTTCACATTTCCAACAACTCCTGAACAACTTCATGAAAATCTATCCATAACTGTCTGAGTTATCCTGAACACAAACAGATAAACACCGATAAAAACACAAGATCTTTGGCAGAGGTAACAACAGCACATCGCTACTTGCTAACGCTAACTTTGCCATCTGGAATGCTGGAAACCATGACTCCGGGTGCTTTCCTTTCAGATGCTCGTGTCGTGCTGCCGTGGTACGCCAACTCTGCATGTCAGACGACACATTTCACCTGTTGAACACTTTGTTTAGCGTGAAACATCCCCAAACTTTGGAAACAGGTTGTGCCGCCGACAGTTTCTTCTTTGTTGTTTAAAGAAAGACGCTGAACAAAATGGCAATACTGCCCCCAGCACTTCCTGTGGTGCTTTGCGTCATTTGCTTGGTGTTTAAAGTTCTCATACTGTCTGAAAAGCCATGGTTGCCTGGTGCAGCGTTTTATTAGCAAAGCCGTTACGGCGTTTATATTACAACGCGTCAACTACAAAATTTCGCATTGATAAATATTGTTGCAGCCTTGGTAACAACAGACTTTTGACTTAAAAATAGCTTTTGTTGAGACTAAAGAAACATTAATTTAGCACCTAAGCTGTATTTGAGATTTTAGACAGTGGCGTCTGCACCCTTTACGTGTGAAAGCAACAAAACTGAAGACATTCAAATTAAAGGAAACCAACTTCATTTTCTTATTTTCTCTTTAACTATGGCTTTTTTTCTTATGTTAAGTGTAAGCCTTTCACTGATCATTTCTCTCAACTCTCTGTATTTTCTTTATCTTTTTCTCTTTTCTCTACCACTCTGTATGTCTTGTCTTGTGCATTCACATTGCCGTCATAACGTCATTGCACCTGACTCAGTCTGGCTCTCAGTTGTCTGTGAATCAGGATTCTGGAGACCCTTTAATGGTAGTTGGTTCATCAGTTGTCCAAGCAGTAACCCAACCACCTATAATCAGTCATGTTGGCTCAGAGGATTACACTTCCCCCTCCTGCACGCCTCTTCCGCTGGAACTTCACATAGATGAGGATGGTAGTTCAGCCCCTGGGTCTTCACGAGGTTCCACTGTTGTAATTGCATCGTCTAAGAGCCTTCAGTATTCCCAGATCCAACAGAAGGATGATGCCACTTCTGAGATCTCCCATGTGGAGCGCGTCGGCATCTCTACCACTATCAAAGCTCTTAAGCAAGAAGAAGTTACCACCCCCAAACAAACAATGTTAGCAAAAGTCTCCGCGACTGCTAGGAGCTCCAGTCCAGTGGTTGATTCCAAAAGTCCTGTTACTGCAACAAAAATCTCCAGTCCCATTCTTCGAGCTAAGAGTGCCAACCCTCCTGATCTAAAATCTGAAAACCCAGTCCCTAAAAGTGTCAGCTCTGTTCCCAGAAGTCAGAGTCCACAAACAGCTGCAACAAGTGATAGTCCGGAGCCTTTTGTTGTGGAAGCAGCCCCAAAAACCGCTAGTCCAGTCACAGTTCCGAGGCTTTCCAGCCCAATCCCTAGAAATGCAAGTCCTGTGACAGTCCCGACTATCTCTAGCCCGCTAACTGCCCCAAAGAGTTATAGTCCCGACACGGTTCGTAAGTGCGCCAGTCCTGTGACTATTCCTAGACTTTCAAGCCCAGTTCCTAAGACTGCAAGTCCGCTAACTGTTCCTAATTACTCCAGCTCTCCAACTGTACCAATGAGCTGTAGTCCTGAGATGGTCCCAAGGAATTCTTCTCCATTAACACTTCCGAGGCTTTCAAGTCCAGTAACAGTTCCAAAGAGTGAAACCGTGCTTCCCAAGAGTCCTGCTCCAATCATCCGTAAAACCTTCACTGTTCCAGGCACCAGTAGTCCCAGAGCGTCTCCCATCTCAACGACTACAGTACCATTAAGCAACCTGTATGCCCCAGAAAACCAAGCAGGGGATGCCTTGGATTTGAAATGGCCGTGTCGGGAAAATATACTGGATGATGCTTTAGACAAACTCTTAGCTCCTGACTCCACTCATTTGACTGAGAACCAGCCGCCTGGTGACGAAGACAGGTCTTGGGAGGAGGAAGATGGAATTTACCCAGATCTCAGCAGAGAGGAAACCCTGACGCCCATGACTGAATCCAGCTGGATGGACGAGTGTTTCACCCCCTCCACCTGCCCGGGGACACCTGATGCAGCGCTGGACCTGCCCTTACAGCAACCCTCCGCTGTCGAGCGACTATCTGCTTCTGGTCAAGTAGGCAACTTGACTCTCCCAAAATAAGCTGTACAGGATTTAAGGCCTTTCTATTATTGGGCCAAGGATACAAATCTGGCAGCTTGGCTGCTTTATATGATGGTTAAAGCCTTGTGAATACTGAGATAAGCTTATTTTGGGTGAGCACTCGTATAAGAATTGAAGGAGCTGTGAAATAGTACAAACATGTTGGGATGAAGGCAGATTCTTCATTCTCTGTGGTGTGATGCATGTGGTGTCATGTAGCAATTACAAAATAGCTTGAAGGAGAAGAAGTCTCCCTGTACAGACCATTTGTGGCTGATGTTGAAAGCTTTGCTTAGAGGATGTTGACGCACGTCCACACTTGCTTTTGTCGATGCTGCTATGTTAGTTATGGGGCCAGATTTTAAAAACGTCAATATGATGAGATGTGGGGGATTGTTTCTTTGCTGCTAATGCATTTCTGCACCTAATATGAGCACATGTGCTTAGGAAACATACAAAAACCTTCGTCTTTTTGTTTCTGGCTTTGCTCTGGCATGTGCAGACATTTTAAGGGGCATTTTGCGAGTAAAGCAGCATGCATTGCAACAGGTTTGACTTTTCCAGAGTGGACTTTAACAAAAGGGTTGTGCCTTGTTTTGACCAATAAGAACGATCAAATTTGTGATTGCAAAGCATTTTTCCCAGGCCCTTTCTGCCACCGGCATTGGAGTGTTTTGCCACTTGAATGAGACGTCTAGCATCGAGCTCGTGCTGCGTGTAATGCCAAAATGGGATTTTTTTTCCTGTAAATGGCACAGTCCCAGCTTCCCACACCTCCTTATCGTCCACTCTCCAGCTCAAGTCAGTTATCCGCCGCACCAAAGAGACGTCCAACGTGCATCCGATGTACAGGGAGGGATTGTTGAGACGTAAAATGGGACCAATCATTGTGAATAAAAGCAACTCGCAAGATCGACTTATTGAGGAGCTCCAAGGGAAACTGGGGATTGGTCGATTGGAGCGCAGACGTAAACAGCAGCCGGATGACTGGTTGACAGAGGGGGTCATCGTTATGTCCAACCCGCAGCGAACACGGGAGGAAGGGAACCAGCCATCTGTGGATAAGGTAGACATTATTGGACTGTAGCAGTGGGCCTGGATGTTAGGTGTTCCACTGACGGCTGCATGGCGAAAGGGATTAAATATGAAATAATCTTAATTCTTCCTCAAATTGGCATCGAAGTGTTTTGGCAGTCAGCTCTTTGTGCGTATTTTGTTTCATCTTTTTCCTGTTTTCCAGCTTTAACTGTGTTTTTGTGCCATGTCTGTTTTCCTTTCTTTGCTGTTTCCTTCTTTGTGCCAGATCATCATCCCTCCTGAGTCACCTGCCCCACAGAGAAAAGTCCTCCCCCCTCCGCAGTCTCCCCCAGCACCTAAAAAGACACCCCCAGTCAAGCAGACTCCTCCGCCGCTACCTCCTCCACCTCCAACCCCACCTCCTCCTCGAGAACCCACCCCTCCACCTCCCAAGGAGCCCACTCCTCCCCCACCTAAGGAGCCTACTCCTCCTCCACCTCCTCCACCCCCCCCCAAAGAGCCAACGCCTCCCCCTGTTCAGCCCACTCCATCACCTAGCCCCCCACCAAAGACCGTCACGCCACCCCCGCCTCCCAAGGTCTTTGTATCAGTGGCTTGTCAGACAGACTATGACCCCATCTTCCCACCAATGCAGGCATGGATCCCAACTCTTCATCTCTGCTCATCCTCCTCTCATACTTCATCCTCTCTGCCCTCTTTCTATCACCTGCTCTCCCTCACACTTTGATCTGTTGTTTTTGTTTACATGTTTGCAGATCATTTGGTTATTTATGGACCCCGCAGAGCTCTTCTGGCTCTGATTCTGGCCCTCGGTGTTGAAACAGGTTCCCTGTTTAAAGCTTTGTCTGAAACCCTGTCAGTGCAGGTTATGAGGGGTGCTGACACTCAGGCTGGAGAGGCTGAGCCCCTTTTCTAATTCTGACCTCTGATGGCGCCAAGAGATGTGTGTTCGGAGTGGAGAGGAGAATTTAAGAGCTCAGGGGAAAGCAGAGTGTATCTCCCTGAAGTTCTCGTTACACTAAGTGTCCTGCCACGAACAGGAATGGCAGGCTCGCAGTGCAACCGAAACTTAATCTGCCACATGACAGCACAGTTACCGCCACATTTATAGCAAGTCTCACAGGTCTAAAGTCAACAGCTCCCAAGAGTTCCAATACTAGCTTGTTTAAGTTAAAAGGCTCATCTTGTAATCATCAGACTGCTTCATGAAGTCATTCGACGAGGACTTGGGGTGGCGGGTTGACAAGTACCGCTGAATTAAACAACTGAACGGGGATGTTGTTTCATTTTGTCGGAGGTAAGGGGGGCATTTATGTGCGAGGGTATGTGGAAGAGAGAATACATGGAGCAGAGAAGCTATTTTCTCTCTGAAAGGAATGCAGGAGTCGTGAAGATCCAATAACCAGTCCATGTGAGAAGGTCTGTGTTGCAGCAGCCAGACACATACTCACACACAATGTTGATATCAGGGAGTCTTCCTCAGGGTCTGGGAAGGTAAATTATAGATGATGGGGAAAAATTGTCATGGTTGATACATGGATAGTTTGACTTTGGATTTCTTCTTAGTTTTGAGAGAGGAGACGGTAACTGTTGTGCAGATCCACTGCTGTCTTCAGCCGGTTTCAGTAGGGTTAATAAACTATGTCAACACGGTGGACAGAGGTGGTCACACACAAAGTAAAATCTGTTAATATCATTTCCATTTCTTTTAAATGTTTTTGTGCATCTTATCAGCAGTTTTGTTGCTTCTCAAAATATTTAAATAACATGTTTTATATAATTATATTTCTGTTTATTATTCAGATCCAGTCACAGGGAAAAACTCCCAGTGCTCCACCAAAACCAGCCAACAAGCTGGACAACATGCTGGGAAGCCTGCAGTCCGACCTCAACAAACTGGGAGTCCAGACGTTGGCTAAGGGCGTTTGTGGTGCCTGTAAGAAACCGATAGCTGGACAGGTAATGATATGGATCATGCAAGCTGTAAGTTAGTGGGAACACTGCAGGGCAGATAAAAAAAAAAAAAAGCTCTAAAAACCACTTCAGCCTCTGCCAAGTCAATCCCCACAAAACTGCATATGAAAATGTAGTTTTACTGCACAAATTCTCTTAAATTGTGAATTTGCAAACTTATTTGAATGATATTAACATGAAAAATGATAAATTACTTTTGATCACTTGCTGATTTTCAGCTCTTGTGCATCACTTCTCTGCAGCTGGAGACAGCTAAATGTTTAACTTGAAGCTCCAGAAAAACCATTTAAGTTCAGTAGCCATTAAGTTGGACTTTTTTAACTTGGACTTGAGATGTGCATGCACTCTGTGATATTTATGTATGTATTCCCTCATGCACAGAAACCCCAGTAGACTTTTAAAACATCATCTCCACGTGGTAAAACTCATTTTTATTCCAGATTTATCTGCATTAATTAAAGGGGATATGCATGATGGGGGAAGCTGTAAACATCTCAGTCAGTAATATCAGTAATTAAGTGTTTTTTTTTAGGCTGTTTTTAGCTGGATTTGTAATATTTAATCCGTTTTCATTCTGTGTCTTTATAATAATGTTCAAAATTATGAGCATAGCACCACTTTAAATGTAGATGTACTCAATAAACCAATCTTTTCACAGAAAGCATACGGAAATTTATGAAATGTGGAGCTCCACAGTTTGTGGTATTCTCTTTACTTTGTTCATGCTGTGCTGCAGGCTTTTTTTTTCCCCCTGCTGTGGAAACTCATCACATTTTAATGCACTGTGTCTCTCCACACCAGGTGGTGACTGCCATGGGCAAAACGTGGCACCCGGAGCACTTTGTGTGCACCCACTGTCAGGAGGAGATAGGCTCCAGGAACTTCTTTGAGCGTGACGGGCTGCCTTACTGCGAGAAAGACTACCACAGCCTGTTCTCACCGCGATGCCACTACTGTAATGGACCCATACTGGATGTCAGTAATGCATATATACATGCACGCAGACACGCGCATGTACTCCCATAGAGTGAATAGCATTTAATGATATTTATTTATTCATAAGCTAATGGATTAAGGTCTTACTGGAAAAATCATGACGATGGAAATTGCATTTCCTTTCTAATGCAGATGCTGACAGCTCGCATGCTCCTGGAAGTCATGAAATGAAATAACTTCTTTCTTTTTCAACTGTAAACTAAAATCCAAGTATGCAGATTCATTAGAGATAAATTTAGATGAGTTTCCATGTTGAACACAAAGCAAACTACTTTTTCTGTTAAGTTTTCACAGTTTTTAAAATAACCTGCCCAAAACCAATGCAGACAAACTCGCGTAGCGTCTCTGCATGACTTTAGCCTTCACTCTAGTCTTCATGGTGACACTCTCCCAAAGTTTTATTTTTTTTGGACGGTGGGTGGGTTTTATTTTTATTTTTTGCCTCTAGCCATGCTCTCGCACACGCCTCACAGTGCCAGAGGCACTCTGAAGCAAGACGATAGTGTCTAGTGAATTCTAGCCTGCAGGAAGGCCAACAGAAGTCTTTCACAAGGCTTTCCAACTGATTGTCATGCAATGCTTTACATCCACGGCTCAGCAGTCTCTTGGTTTCCTTCTTTCCTCTAAAGATCTGAGTGAATCACTGAGCTTTTCATTTGCATTTCTCAGCAAAGAAGAAAAATACAAAGCTACACTTGATATTTACTGCTTTTAATCAGCTGTAAATAGTTTTTGATTCATTCTAAATAACTATCAATTCTACAAATGCAGTGTATTCTACTGTGATTACTTTAAGTTAGCAACTTTACATCTGCACCTGCTTTTACAGTGATTTAACGTACGTTTTGTGCAGCATTGCACCTCCTGGTGGCAAAACGAAGAGTTCTTTCTGCCCTGAAACATTAGGAACTCTGAAATGATAGATTAAAGATCATAAACACTGTTCTGCTGCAGAAATGATAGATTTTAAATGTATTAGAAACCCTAATAAATAGAAAACAGTTGCTTCCAGCTAAAGCTGCTAAGAGATGCCAGCGTGCCTTGACTTTGCCTGCCCTCTCCTGGCCTTAGTGATGTGCCAGTTTTTCCTGTAACCACAGACAGACATTTCTACACTTTGACTTTATCTTGGAATACCGGAGGAATTCACTTGCTTTATATGAGAATACAAGAAAGTGACTTTTTTCTTTTCCCTGACTTAACAGAAAGTCGTGACAGCACTGAACAAGACTTGGCATCCGGAGCACTTCTTCTGTGCCCAGTGTGGAGCCTTCTTTGGACCAGAAGGTAGCAGACATGCATATGTTTAATCAGGCCATCAGAGTATTGTTAAAAGGAGAACAGAGAGGGAATCAGTGTGTGTCTTTGCGGCCATCTAGGTTTCCATGAGAAGGATGGGAAGGCATTCTGCAGAAAGGACTACTTTGACATGTTTGCCCCTAAATGTGGGGGTTGTGCTCGTGCCATCCTCGAGAACTACATCTCTGCTCTCAATTCTCTCTGGCATCCTGAGTGCTTTGTCTGCAGGGTGAGTCAGCTGATGCAAACACAAATCATCAGATTTAAGATTAATTATGTATCCCGACTATCTGTAAACGTGTTGCGGCTTTTCTGTTTTCCAGGAGTGCTTCACACCATTCATAAACGGCAGCTTCTTCGACCACGACGGGCAGCCGTATTGCGAGGCTCATTACCACGAGCGGCGCGGCTCTTTGTGCTCTGGCTGCCAGAAACCCATCACGGGTCGCTGCATCACGGCCATGGGCAAGAAGTTCCACCCAGAGCACTTTGTTTGTGCTTTCTGCCTCAAGCAGCTTAACAAGGGCACCTTTAAGGAGCAGAATGACAAGCCGTACTGCCACGGCTGCTTTGTCAAACTCTTCAGTTAGACTGCATGTCGGCTGTATGTCTAAGTGTGTGTAAGTCTACATGCACACGTGGATATAAGAGCACTCACATGTCTGTGTGTATCTATGAGTCAGTGATTTCTCAGACAGATTTGTTTGATGACATGGTAAAAGTGGAAGATGTCTCACCTAACGATGACACTGAAAGGACTCCTCAGGATGTCCAAACTTTTACACTTTTACTAGAGATGTTTTTAACGGAGCCCAAAGAGATTTTTATTTAGACTTTATTCCCCCTCGTGCAAAAGGAACAATACAGGAAGACGTTGCTTTCCCGTGTTTGTGTACATAAATGGTTTTGATTTGTGAATGATTTTATTCTCACATCGCAGGGCAAGACCTTGCATTTAAGGTGGAATTATGCAGATCTGAGAGAGCTGCCTGATTGCATGGACCATTGAGAGTTAAGCTACGCAGTTTTAAAGTAACATGAGCGTTGAATGTGCAGTGCTTGGCCAATGAGCGTTGGGGAGGGAAAAAAAAAAGTATTTTTGTAGCTTTGGAAACTTGGTGCCATTTCAGATAATAACATAATATGCACACGCACACCAACACACATCCTGTTCTCTTTAACATGTTTGTTCAATATCTTTGCACACTTTTGCAACAAGAGATCTCTTGACGAGACTATCTTTAGGCGTATTGTAGAATTTAGTGCCATCCTGATGATATTACTTCATTAATACAGATTTCCTGTGAAAATGAACTCATGTTTTCTCAGTTTCAACAAACATTTCTCTCACTTTTGTTCTGATTTGTACAATTTTTTATGCATATATCCCACGGTAAGTGATTTAAACGTAAAATTACTTTTTTTTTCTTCTTTTAGTTGCAAAGAATAACTTTGCCTTTACTTAATTATGCCAACTTATGCGTGTCAAGTTAAATAAAATTGAATTACTGTAGCAGAAAAGTAGGTAAGAATAATATATTTCATATGGTAATAAAAAGGGGTGGTAAAATTAATGAGGAAAACAAGCCAAAATGGGGGTTTTTACTGCTGTATTTGCTCAGTTATCACTGAATACATTTAAATGAATTATTTTTCCACACTTTAATGTTTTGTTAATGAGAAATTATCCCTGCATTTAATCTGTCAATCAGGCTGGATTAATATTTTGACAGTCTGATGGTGTGTTTGGATTAGAAGCATGCTCTTTTCTTTTCTGTGGAGTTGAATCAGCACCAGCTGCCAGTCGCTGTTACAATCAGATTCTACGTTTATATACCTGCTTATATAGGCTCAACTCGGCGACAGAACTGTGTTTTGTCCGTTTTGATGAGAATTTATATATTTTTGAGCTGTTAGGGCTCACACTGATATGCAAAGAGCTGGCTCTGTTAGCATGTAGCCTACTGTGACAATATTTTACCCAGGTCTCATTCCTTCTCGCTCACAGACACATGTACCAGCTTAGATTCCTGTGTGTCAGACTTCAGAAGAAATCACCCCCTGTATTGTTTATTTTATATTATCATGAATCATGGACTGTGCCTCTGTTTCGTTAAAGGTCTCAGTGTGGAGCTTGCTGATGGAGGGTGGATGTTGGTCAGGAATCGGATTATGATGCCAAACATAGGCCGGGTTCATGCAAAAATTTACACAAAATCATCTTTTACTTGCCGTTTTTCTTGATTATTCTTTTCATGGGGAACTACAATATTGTCTTTAGTTTTGATCTGTGTGTGTTCGAGGAGTCAATGCAGAATATCCAGATTTGAGTTGAAATGTGCCAAATGTGTCAATGCAATAAGGTCTTACACACTGTTGAGCTCTCGGTCTCAGGGGCTGAAGTCTGGGGGTGGTGCCACCTGCTGTGCTGCGTTTTAACTCTGAACTTTCACTGTAATAAATGTGTCCTGACTCAATCGGCACACATTATGGTGTTTGCTTGTAACAGATTCAGATGTAAAGGATGTAGCAGGGGAAAATGTGTTGGTAAAGAAAGTAGGTCATTCATTTTGCTTATGTATATTGATCTCACAGTTAATCGCCTTATAGTTTTGCTTCTGTCAGAGAATCCATTAAAAATGAAAAAAAAAATCTGCCTTTTACTACTTTAATGTGATTAAGTGAACTGTGCTTTGTAAATGGAGACACATTCATGTGATCTTTTGCTATCTGAATTGTCTCATGAGCCAGGAATTTGTGCGGCTCTTTTGTGTTGACAGGGCTTTAGCCTTTGCGGGTCCTTATTACTTGGTTGGTAAACTTCTGCAAATAAAATATAAAATTATTTCTGGCATTGTTTTTGGTTAACTTTTTTGCTTTTACTTTTAACAAATTAATACTGTATTCATCTGCGCTGCATCACATCAGATCTCGGACACATAAATTGTATTAAAACATTTATAACGGTTACAAATGAAAGAAAGAAATGTTGGGGGGATGATTATTCCAAATTGTCCCTAGGAGAGCACGTGAATGGTTGGTTGTCTCTTTGTTGGCTCTGTGATGGACTGGCAACCTGTCCAGGTGTGCCTGCCTGTCTTCCAGTGATTGCTGGGATAGACTCCAGTTTCCCCGCGACCCTTAACTGGCCTAAGCGATTAAGGCAGGATTGTCAAACTCCAGTCCTCGAGGGCCGGTATCCGGCAGGGTTACTCTCTACAAACACACCTGATTAAAATCAAATGGATCCAGCCGCTTCTTGTCAACCTGTGTATTCATTTCGGTCAGGTGTGTTGGAGCATGCTGGCAACTAAAACCTGCAGGATACCGGCCCCCAAGGACTGGCGTTTGACACCTGTGGATTGAGGAAATTAATATCATCATAGCACTTCATACGAGATTAGAACATATTAATTTTAGAGTTTGTGTAAAGCATTAATTTGTCACTTCTTACAACAAACAGCTACCAACATTTGTGAATAAAACATTTCAAGTGGCAAAAACTTTATTATATTCTGACCTTGTGTCAGCATTTGATTGACAGGTTCACTAATCCACTTATCTACATGTCTCTTGTATTTAAATGCTCTGCACATTTTTAACTTTTATTTGGACTTTTTACCTTTTTTTTTTTACATGTTACTAAGTTTGTTAAAATATTTTGAGTTGCACGTCTGCTACAAAGATGTTATAAAGATATAAAGCTGAGTTTAACATAATGCATTGAAATACAGACCGGGTTGTCCAGCTCAGTACTCGAGGGCCACAATCCTGCAGGTTTTTTCATTTAACCCTGCTCCAACACACCTGACTCCAATTAATCAGTCATTGTGCAGAACTTTATTGACTGTTGGATCCATTTAATGGTAGCCAGTTGTGTTGGAGCAGGGATGCATGGAAAACTTGCAGGACAGCGTTCCTTGAGGACTGACTTTGGACACCCCTGATGTAGACTTAGAGCAATAAATATATTGTTTGGACCAGAGGGGCCCAAACCCAATACTTGAGAGCTACAATCCTGCAACTTTTAGATGCATCTCTAACACCTGAATCGAATGAACGACTCATTACAAGGCCTCTGCAGTGCTGAATGACATGCATGATGGGAATTTAGCGATTTGATTCAGGACCACACAACTGTGTATTTTCAAGAATAAGTTGTGATAAATTATAACAAACATCTGAATATTTAAAATTTTAAACCAGGTGTTGAGAACCACAAACATTCAAATCATTCTGGGATTAAACAGCTGTCATAAGGCACAGATGATTAATTTTCAGTATTTTTTTTCTTCTTAAATAGAAACATGAATTTGATCCTGAGGCTTCATCAACATTGGTTGACAGCCCAGCTGGTCCTACAGCTTAATAGACCTGAGAAACACAATGGCAGAACAGCACATCTCTTTGGCGAGGAGAGGTGGCAACACGAAGCTTGTGCTTAGTGAGAGTTCGAAGTTTGACAGCAAGATCATGGCTGTGCTGCTGATTATCAAGAACCTCCAAGTATTCCAGGTCCTGCAGCTGGTGGAGGTACAAAAAGTCTTTCTCTGGCACGTGTTCGTGGCGAAGTTTGAGACTTTTCAGCTTTGGAAACAGCTGTGGGATTTGAGCAATGCGAGCATCCAGATGTGAAGGCCAGGTGTCTATATGCAGGTGTAGCAGATTTGGTACCTGCACTGCAATGGCTGCCATGTCCTCTGAGGAAAACCCTGCAACACACAATGTGAGACTGGTCACGGTGGCTGGGATGGCGGTGGCGTACATCGAAACAGGAGGACCCTTAACCACAACCAAGGTTGACAACTGGGGGAGATCACGCAGCCATGTTTTCAGGTGAGGCAATGGCATTCCTTGTTGCATCTCCTGATGCGAATGCTTGAAGAAAACAGCAAGACTGTTCAGGTAAGGGGTCAGCTTCATTGCATCCTCTGGCAATGAATTATACGAATAGTTGATGAGCTCCAAACTTGACAAACCAGAGACTCTCTGGTTGATTACCACATCTCTACCAGAGTCATGAAAGGGGTGTTTCATAGACAAGGAGAGATGCTTCAGTCTGGGCAGGAATGAAAGTAAGGTCTGCATAGTCCAAAATAATACTCCGAATAATTCTAAATTATGCCAAGCCAGAGATGTAAGATTTGTGAACTGGCACATTGCATTGAGGAATTTACTATTAGATGTAGTGGAGCATTTATCACAGCATATGCTGAGATGAGTCAGCTGCTCAGGACGAGACATCTGGCTGCAATCAAACAACAGATCACTGCTTCTTACTGCCAGGCGTTTCAGATGTGGAAAGTAATTCAGAAAGCTGAAAGCAGCTTTGATGCATTGCTCAATTACGATTGTAGTGAGAGTCGGAAGGGACATTGCGAGGTCTTTCCAGTCTTTCTCTTTGTTGCTCCTCATCACCGCACTTGTGACTCTTCTGCGACGAAGAGTGGCCCAAAACTTAGCGTTGTAAGCACCATTTTTAAAGCTCAAAACTACTGTCCAGTCTCTCCAGAGGGACCAGTGGTCGACAAGTTTCTTGAAATGTTTGCAGGATGCCCGGACGTTAAATTTGTCTTTGGCTGTCAGATACCCAAACACGTGGTTCCAGACTTCGGAAGGAATTTGTCCAGCAGGCTGTGTCATCGTTGTTTTATCTCCAAACAGATGTGCTAGTTAATTAGCGACAACAAAAATGTATTTTCCAGCTTTGAACGTTAAAAAAAAGGTCCCACGCTTTCTTTTTGCTTTACGTTGACGCGGAAGTAGTGGAATAGACATAATATATATAGAGGCGCCTCATTTATGGCAGGAGAGTGAACCACCGTCGCCGCCATATTGGATGGGTCTCCGCTTTCCAGTCTTGCTGCGGAGTCAACGTAGTTTCCCCACAAAACTGTTTTCTGTGTATATATTACACACAAACAAAACACTTTTCTACACAATTGTTTAATCAATAATGTTAACACAGTGAATAATCTACTAAAAACAAATGATGAATTTGACTTATAGGAGCTGTTTATGGAAAAGTGATATTGATGCATCACAAAGAGAGTTTTACATGGTAGCATATTTACGTTATGTTTTTTACCGGCTTTATTTGTTTGTCTATATTTGTCGTCTGTACGGTTGCAATAACCGGTGAAATATTGAAAGCGGATGGTGTGCAATTACGTTTCACGAGGTTGAATAATAATTCATTTAACAAAAAAGATAGACAAATCCAAATGCATAAATAAACAATCAAACATGCTAGTATGGATTTCATTCAGACATTTACTTATGTTGTAGCTACCTAATGTGTTAGTTAATAAACATATACAAATATTTTAGCATAAAAGCACGTTGTTTTTTAATCTTTTACAATGATCGGTATCATAACAATATATCCGTCCTTTGTAACAAACCAAACTGTGAGGAAAAATCAGGAGAAAATTGGTTAAGTTATTGTTGTGATTGGACCTACAGCTTACAATGCATTGGAGGCGCACGGGTGACCCACCCAAAATGGCGGCGCAATGAAACGTCAGCTCGTATAGGCAGCGTGATACTATGATCCGCCCATGTCTATGGTGAGGGCTAGCTGTGATTGACAAGAAAATGATCCAATAGGCGTGAAGATAGTGCTGATGTCCGCACTGTGATTGGTCATTCGTTTTGTATATAAACTTCTCGCGCCCATCCTCTTCCTCTTTTCTTTCACGCGACCCTAAAACGCGGTAGGTGATACTTGTCTTAGTTTTTTTTTATTTTTTATTTTTTTTTAGCGCCAATAAAATATATTTTTTATGGTTATAGTGAATAAGTATTGTAGACATATGGCAAACATATTTGCTGCTTTACGCCACGTGTGTACTTGTGGAAATATAATGCAGTCTTACAAAGCGTGGCCTTATATGCTATTGATAGCTTTCCATTAGCCTGCTAGCATTAGCCATCGGCAACGTGTTTGAGCTGCTGAATTTCTTTATTTTGTTGTTGATTGTACTTAATCTAAAGCCCATTTACTAAATATCTTACTACCATGTTATAGGTAACACCTTGTCTTTAAACCAGCTGTTGAGCGATCCTTGGAAGCACTGTCAAGATGCCCAGGGAAGACAGGGCCACGTGGAAGTCCAACTATTTTATGAAAATCATCGTAAGTTTGATTTAATTTCAGATGATAAAAGCTGGAGCCACGCACTCAATAAATGTTTAACTGTGCTTTATAATGAAATATGTGTTGACGTACAGTGATATGTTTACAGCAACTTTTGGATGATTATCCAAAATGCTTCATCGTGGGGGCGGACAATGTGGGCTCCAAGCAGATGCAGACCATCAGGATGTCTCTGCGTGGAAAAGCTGTGGTGCTGATGGGTAAAAACACCATGATGCGCAAAGCCATCCGTGGCCACCTGGAGAACAATCCTGCTCTGGAGAAGTGAGTTTGCTGGTCCCATAACTTTTGATACCTTGAATATCCCGTTTATCAGAGCAGGCTATCTACTGTACAGCTAGTGTGGTGCTGTGTGGTCGTTCCCCCTGCTAAAAGTGACATGTTTCCAGCTATCCCTGTCTGACTACATCCCCTGTCAGCCAGGGACGCAAGGTCTCAGACATTCAATATGTTAAACTCGGGTTAAAAAAATAAAAAAAAAGAGCTGTGACTCTATGCTTTTGTCCCGATTCGATTCTGATTTTTTTGGGTACCAATTAGATCTTAATTGCGATTCTCACAATTCTTTGATATTGCTGATTTTGTAGATTAAAAGCAAAAAATTTTTATTTTGCTCGTCATTTTTCTTAATTTCAATTAGAAAAAAACACAGTAGCCAGATCATCATTCTGCTGCCATAATGCCCAAGAATACGATAAAAAAAAGATCAATAAAAATTACATAAATTATTTTAGTTTGTGGGGAAAAAAATTGATTTAACAAAAAATCTATTTTAAAATTGTGAAGGAAAAAAAATCTCTCTCTCTCTCTCTCTCTCTCTCTCTCTCTCTCTCTCTCTCTCTCTCTCTCTCTCTCTCTCTATCTATATATATATATATCTGTTTACATGCATAATAATTATTTTATGATTTGACAGGCTCCTGCCCCACATTAAAGGAAATGTGGGCTTTGTCTTCACCAAGGAGGATCTGACTGAGGTCAGGGACATGCTGCTGGCAAACAAGGTAAAAACCATCCCCAAAGAGACCAGATTGAATAAGTAAGGTTTTTTTTTTTGCATAAGATCTATCTGTTAAGAACAAATTACATTATTCTACAGTGACTGTACATGTTGGAAGCCCCTGAACACAAACTTAAGGATTATTTAAATAATTGGAATGGTTGAATAACAAAGTTCACAATGAATGAATGGACTATAAACTCCATTAAAACACTGTAAGAAGAAAATACAAAATGTTATGGTTATGGTATGTGTCAGAGCTGGTTTCATAAACTGGGCTTGGCTGAATTTTGTAGTTAATGATGCAGTGTGCAGCTAAAAATTGTTAGGGGACAATAAAATGAATTTGTGCAGGATAGTTACAGTGCAGCTTGTGAAGTGCTGCATTGTCGTTCCCCCTGCAAACATGAACCTGTTTCCTCGCTATACCTGTCTGTTAATCTGTTGGCTGCCAGGGACGTAAGGTTTCAGACATTTGCATGTTAAAATCCAAATGACTTGATCATTTAAGGCTTTTCCGTGAAGTTGCAATATAGGATGTTTCTCTGATTTATCCCAGGTACCAGCAGCTGCCCGTGCAGGAGCTATTGCCCCTTGTGATGTCACGGTGCCAGCCCAGAACACAGGGTTGGGTCCTGAGAAGACCTCTTTCTTCCAGGCTCTGGGTATCACCACCAAAATCTCCAGAGGAACCATTGAAATCTTGGTGAGCTTGGCAGACCCGGATTATTATAACTTAATTCTTTAACATTTAATATTTGAACCAACGATTTATATCTAATAGTAGCATCCTGTAACCATTTCTTTCTTCCCAGAGTGATGTTGGTCTGATTAAGACTGGAGACAAGGTTGGTGCCAGCGAGGCCACGCTGCTCAACATGTTGAACATCTCGCCCTTCTCCTTCGGACTCATCATCCAGCAGGTGTATGACAACGGCAGTGTTTACAGCCCTGAGGTGCTTGACATCACAGAGGCTTCTCTGCATACCCGGTTCTTAGAGGTGAGATTTATGGGGTTTTTTTACTGTCACATTTTTGCTGTAGATAATACGTGTAAATTAACTGTTCAAAACCTTTTGTATTTTCCAGGGTGTGAGGAATATTGCTAGTGTGTGTCTGGAGATCGGCTATCCCACGTTGGCCTCCGTCCCCCACACAATCATCAACGGCTACAAGAGAGTTCTGGCTGTAGCCGTGGAGACGGACTACTCCTTCCCTCTGGCAGAAAAGGTATTATGCAGCAAAATATGCATAGCTGACTTGCAGGTTAGGTGTCGATGTAGCCCGTGTAGTGCTGCATTGTCGATCACCCTGCAAAGAGCAACTTGGTTCATTATATTCCTGCTGGTTTCTTTCTAGCCAGTGGGGGGCAGGTTGTTTCACACAGCTCTCTAAAGATTCAACTCAATACTGTGTTGATATGGGTTTAAAATGAACATTTCAAATTTTCCCCACAGGTCAAAGCCTACCTGGTCAACCCATCTGCGTTTGCTGCCGCAGCAGCACCTGTAGCAGCTGCAGAGACCGCTGCAGCTCCAGCTGCTAAGGAGGAGGTAAAGGAAGAGTCTGAAGAATCTGATGATGACATGGGCTTTGGTCTGTTCGACTAAATCCACAGCGAACAGAACCAGTTTTGAGTCACAAAAGACCACGATTCAATAAACTCTTTTAAAACATGTTTTTGTCTGCATTTTCTTTGTTTCTTGGAAAAGATGCTGAATTAATAACTGTTCTATTCAAGTCATGCCACTAAAATGGTGACTCTTATTAGGTAGGACAAAAGGTCAAACTGACCACTAGGATTGAAATTGTCGTAGTCCAGATGTGTTCAATGATGTCAAATATTATGTTTGACGTTTTTTGCAGGAAAATTGCAGCATTTCTGATAGCCATCAGAATGAGTGCCTTAAATAAAGACTGTTTTATTCCTTCTATACCAGAATTTTCAGTGCTGTCTTGCTCGTCTTCTGGGACGTAAATGCAGAGAAATGTAAACTAGCGCCCCCTGCTAGTCATAAATTCTGATGGGTTACAGATTTTGCTGTAACACCGGAAACTTGGGTGTGTCAGCCTTCAAAATAATTTACAATTTTCTGTTCGGTATTTTATATTTTATCATGTAAACCACGAGGCACACTGTTTAGGTTAAAACTCACAATCAACAATATTGTAGTTTTACAATGTGGGCATTAACTGAACTTATTTTCCACTACGAGTAAAACGCTGATTTAATGTGTAGTGAGTTTAACTAATTAGGTATTAGTGGGGGCGCCTCTTATATTTTTCTTGCCCATTAGTTTAAGACATTTTTATTCATAATTCTTCAATACTTACTTTATTCATATAAAGAATAGTCTACGGAATATATATACAAATTTGGACACAAAATATTTTTTTATTCTGAAAATTTCTTCCCGGAAGTTGTATTGCGATGCGCAGCAGCTACAGGAGGAACGTCCGCTATGGCTGAGGTGAGATTTTACGTTTAATTCGATTATTAAAAGATCACTGAGAGGTCTTTTTTTAAATATAATTGTACAGTTTAACGACGTGTTTCTGTATTTGGTGTCCAAAGTTAATGCCGTATTTTCTAAGATCGTTAGGAAAAGAAGCTGACGACATGTCATCTCGTAGGCAGATTGCAATGTATGCTATTACATTATCTTCAATATGGCTGGTGTTGTAGTCAAATTATACAGACGAAAGACAGTAAAATACTTTTTTTTTTTATTACCTCATCTTATGAAATGAGTATTTGACCAACTCTGACCGTGTTATTGTTCCCTCATTTTCTAAAATTTAACTTATCTCTGCATCTCTGTCCAGACTCACAGCTTACAGGACCTCCAGCAGCCAGCTGTCTCCTCCAAAGTGTTTATACAAAGAGACTACAGTTCAGGAACCATATGCAAGTTTCAGACCAAGTTTCCCTCCGAACTGGAGTCAAGGGTATGTACAGTTTTAACTGGGAAGGTTAGGGGTTTTCTACATACTTCAGGATTGTGGATGAAAACTGTTGATGTTGTTTCAGCTTGATAGGCAGCAATTTGAGGAGACCATCCAGACTCTGAACAACCTGTATGCAGAGGCGGAGAAACTGGGGGGGAAGTCGTACCTGGAAGGCTGTCTGGCTTGTCTGACTGCTTACACCATCTTCCTCTGTATGGAAACACACTATGAAAAGGTAAAACCCTTGAAGTGAGATGTTCTTATTAGCGCTTTTAGGGTGTGAATTTTTACACATTTTGTGTGTATTTTGAAATGATATGTGCGTTTCCGTTTCTGTGTACAGGTGTTAAAGAAGATTGACAGATACATTAAGGACCAGAATGAGAAGATTTATGCCCCGAGGGGGTTGCTGCTGACTGACCCCATCGAAAGAGGCCTCAGAGTTGTATCCTGGATCTGGCTAATGTTATACACATTATGTATCATATGATCACTTGCTGGTAGGAATGGAGTCAATAGAATGATCAGTTTTTCCCTTTTTTGTGGTCTTGGAAAACTATACTTAATACAGTAATGCCGGAAAATATCTCTGTGTAAGTTATGTGTGTGTGTGTGGCACTGTGTCTTTTCCTTAACTTGCCACTTTCCAGGTTGAAATTACCATCTTTGAAGACAGAAGTATTGGTTCTGGCAGATAAGAGAGTCCAGCAGGATGTCATTCAGGTTCATTTCTGATCAAGAGTCGGCTTCATTCAGGAAAATTCCTTTGGACTTCCAATGAGTTGATGTTCTCTATCTACAAAAGCAGAAATTTGGGGTGCGGGTGAGATGGGAATCAGAAAAGCCTTCGTCATTATAACTGAATACAATTAAAGTAACCCTTGGGCATTCGTTTGTCCTGCCTGCGGTCTGCTGAAATGCCAAAGGGTTAAATTGGCCCTCTTATATTGAAAACATGGAGCTTATTTTCCAGCTAAATCTGACCTTTATTTGTTGTTCTGTAATATAATGACAACATTACACTAACATGTAAGAACAAATTTCTATGACTTTTAGCCTTCTGTCTGTCTTGTAACATTTTTTCTTTCTCTCGTACTTCACTGATGACTGACCTGATACTCTTCTGACTATATTCAGACCTCTCCTGAATCATGTATATACTTTAAATCTGATCCTTTTTCCTGATATTTATAAGTACTCTATGTCTGCCTCTCATTATATGTGTGTACCTTTGTTATCTTGTCTTTTGATACACAAAGCGTTGCCTAAATCATGACCCATTGACCAAGACCAGTCTTTATGCATTGTGCCCCTGTGTGAAATATTATATGAAGACCACTGAACTTACAAATGATTTGATGTGAATATGTTACATTTCAAATGTAAAGTCAGAAAACGTGTGGTTGCCAATAATCATAGATTATGCATATTGGGCTTGAGTTGTAAACCCAGTCTGTAAACTATATGGTTATTGGTAGTTCTCCACAGTATTTATATGATGGTTTTAGTCTTGCAGAGACATGTTTTTTAAAATTGTAAAAGAATGTGAGCTTTTTTTAGGTGGTGGAGCTTGTCCTAAAAGTTGTAAACTGATTTTTGTGACTTTAAAGATGGATCACGTTTTACCAAATTTATCACTCGACCTAATACATTTTGAGAACTCTTGTGTTTCACACGAGCTGGAAATCTCCCAAATAATTTTGATTTGTATATATTTTACCACAGGTTCATATTGCAATTGATCTCCAAATCACCAAACATCTCAAAAAAATTGGAAACTCCTTGCAGGTGATTGTCGTGGATGGTGTTTGATACAATTGGTCTACCTTTCTTACAGTTATTGCCATGTTTTATCTTAATAAATAGCTGTTTCTTGAACTATTGTTGTCATTTTATGTATTCATTATCTTTTTAAATCCTAATCTCAAGAAGAGAACAAAAGGCTTTAAACGGGTAGAGGTAGCGGTTGAAAGTTTTGCTAACCATTGGTTAAATCATACTTTTCCATTGTCTCCCATATATATAGATAGAAATACCACTATATTTTGTATGCTGATTAAATCCAAGAAAGAAGAACTCTGTATAAATCTCTTTATGTTTAGCCAAATTTTTTTATTCACAAATGTAAAGTTCTGAAATGCTCCCCTAATTTGTTTTTTTTTTTTTTTTTTTTTTTTTTTTAAATGAACTGAAATTATATGTAAAATCTTTGAATTGTGTGAAAAATCCTATAGCTCAAACAATGTATTTCTATGTACACAATATTCCCATGGACTCAATTGTCTCAGACTGAAGTCTTATTACCTTTTGCAATGTTTGGCCTCATTTTTGCACTTTTGATTTATTTAATCTTTTTGATGTATTGCTCGAATTATTCTCAATTGTTCCTTTATTTCAAGTGTTACAATTGTAAAAGCACAGCCATGTTTGTTATATATATTTGCTTGGGTGTGAGTTATCAAATTTAAAAAAAAAAAAAAAGTTTTGCTATCTATCAATCCATCCATCCATCCATCTTCTGCCGCTTATCCGGGGTCAGGTCGCAGGGGCAGCAGCCCAAACTTTGCTCTCCCCAGCCACATTTGCCAACTCTGGGTCTGTCTGGGTCTTCCCCAGGGTCTCCTCCCAGAAGGACATGCCTGGAACACCTCACCAGGGAGGCATCAAGGAGGCATCCTAACCAGATGCCCGAGCGACCTCAACTGGTTCATCTCTATGCAGAGGAGGAGCGGCTCTACTCTGAGCCCCTCCCAGATGACCGAGCTCCTCACCCTATCTCTAAGGGAGAGCCCGGCCACAGAGGAAACTCATTTCAGCCGCCTGTATACGAGATCTCGTTCTTTCAGTCACGGCCAGGGCAGGTTTAAAAGTGCACAGGCCCCTGGGCCCAAAGGGGCCCCCTTCCCCACCGCATCATTGTGAATGATAGTGTGAAACAACATGTCTAACATCTCTCAGCCAGTGGTACCAATACCAATACACTAGACACTGTGGTGTAACTATCTGGCTTTTATGTACATTTTGTTTCATGTCCGAACTGCTGGTGTTTGCCCCACACGAGCCCCAGGGCCTGTGCCCTTAATGTCCATTGGATAATCCGGCCTTGGCCACGACCCACAGCTCATGACCATAGGTGAGGGTAGGAACGTAGATCGACTGGTAAATCAAGAACTTCTCTTCTGGCTTAACTCCTTCTTCACCACGACAGACCGGCGCAGAGTCTGCATTACTGCAGACGCCGCACCGATCCGTCGGTTGATCTCACGCTCCATCCTTCCCTCAATCATGGACAAGACCCCGAGATATTTAAACTCCTCCACTTGAGGCAGGACTTGACTCCCGACCCGGAGAGGGCAATCCACCCTATTCTGGCTGAGGCCCATGGACTCAGATTTGGAGGTGCTGATTTTCAGTTTCGCTAACCACTGCTTTTATTTTGAAGAGTTTAAACGGATACAGTCCATTATAGCGTGAAAGGAAAGTAAAACTGCTTCCGGTGAACAAACATGGTAGCGCGTCTCTGAAACAAACACCCAGGTTTTCACCTGCAACCGTCGCATCTCTGCACCAACCTGTGGTCCCAACAAACGCCACACTTTTAACCTTTTAAACCAGTAAGAAGTGGGTAAAGTTTAAGACACAGATTGCATCATTGCACGTGACTGCTGACCAAATATTCATAGTTTTGAATGGATTTTCAGAAGACGCGAACTTGTCAAAACATTGTTTATGTTCAGGCTTTTTAGCATATCTGTGTGAGTGGTTGTGCAGACATGAACCCGTCTAGCCAGTGTAATGTTTTCTTGTTATGATGGCAGTGTTGTTACAGGTTTTCTCAGTAATAACAAACCTTTCTGTGCTGTCAACAGGACCCATCTTTATCTCCCTAACCTTTGTCCACCCTGGCGTTTCCTAATTTCGATGGCGTTTTTCTACCTAAGCAAGAAATTCAGTTTGTGCACAGTGTCATGGATGAGCTGGAAACATATATACAGAAAAACAGCTGCAAAAGGTAAGAATGAAACTGTTTTAGGGGATAGATTGTGTTACCATTAACCCAACGCACAGATAACTGATGTAAAACAGCTTTTATTTTATCAAGGCCAACATGTATTTGTGTACTTGCTGCATATCACCTTAGTAATGTGCTTCATGTGTAATCCGAGGTAAAACTGTACTTATATTTTTACCAAATTGCATGGAAGTCAACTCATTAGTAGATTAGATATATAAACCAAACTACACCTTGATATGGTTTATATCCTTGTGTTTCAGTGATAACAAAGAAATGCAATTTAATTGTTATTTTGTCATGTTCATTTTAGTCATACTGAGCTTAGCAGTGGATAGATGTGCTTCAGCATCATCTCTTGCTGGATACAGACCATCAAAGCATCCATCTTTACTCTCATATCCTCTCCGTCTGTCCAGTGTGCTCGTGTTTCCCCCATTACCTAGCAGACTACGGTACCTGATTCACAAGACCACAGAGGATCTGCCGGAGCTCGCCACCTTTTCTGTCGGGGAGGGCTGGTGCCGTAGAGTGGTGGTCTGCCATTGTGAGCTTAGGTACATAACAAACCTAAGTCTATATACAGTTGTGCTCATATTTATTCATCCCCTTTCATTAAAAAAGGCTAAATTTACAACAGTCACTCAAATAACTGGAGACTTAAAAATTAAGTGTCTATTTTAGGAGTTTCTCTGCTGCAACACACCTGGCACACATCAGACCTAATTAGCAGACTTGTGCAGAGCTTGACATCAAACTGCACAAGTCTGCTAATTAGCCATTGATTTGATTCAGGTGTGTTGCAGCTCCTAACATTTGGAGGACTGTGCCACTCGAGGACCGGAGTTGCCGACCCCTGCTCTAGTTTGTCTCTAAATACTCAGGTTTTGTTCAGCGCTGCAATAGACTTTAATTAATTGAGTTGAAAGAAAAAAACCCCAAATAAATTGGTCCTGGACAAATTACAGCACTTTTCTGTTGAAAAGTGGGACAAAATACCTGTCAACAGGTGCAGAAGTCTAACTGAGAGGAACAGAAAACACCTGACTGTAGCGGAAACATTAAAGGATTGTTCAACAAAATATTTGTTTATGAGTGATGTAATATGTAATAAATTATCTTATTTGTTTGCTTTTTTAAAAAAGTTTTACTATTGAACCAGAATTAGAAAATAATGTAATGATTTTCATAAAATTTTTAAATTTATTATTACTTTAGTCAATTTCAGCTTATTTTACAGGAAGCTGTTTTTCACTTCTTTATTGAAAGGGTATGAATAAATATGAGCACAACTGTAGCTCAGTTTTATTTTATTCTACTTTAAAACGATTAGAAACAGTCCTTTTCTAATTAGGTGTGAAGATGCAGTTCGTACAGATAAGCCAGACACCTTCCATAGTTTGCCAGTAGTATTTTAAAGTGCAGCATTGGAGATATTTGACATTGGCTAATTAGATAATGTAGTTTTACTTTCTTTATTTATGAGTAAGATTACATTTTGCAAAAGTAATCCAGGAACTGAGCTTTGATTTGTGTGTGTGTGCGTGTTATTTTGCAGGGCTGAGTTAGAAGATGACAGCGATTTGGAAAGCAGCAGCTGTTTATATGAAGACCCCCAAAGCAGTAGACTGGAAGTGGAAGGCCACTTTAAACCTAAACCTATCCCATCACGGAGCCGAGCACCTAAAAGGCCCGACCAGCCTCTGTACATGCCGCGAGCCGCTCGGGAGAGACTATCTTTGCAAAACCCACAAGGCCCCACATCGAACACAGACTTAGAAAGTTCAGCTAATTGTAGCAGTGTCACTACCAACAGTTCTTTTACCTCTTGTCCCGAAACTACAGAAGATACAACACTTTCATCCGCTTCAATTCAGGAATCAAACCTCAGTGTAGTGGACAGTATTCTTGACACTTCTGCAAATAGTTCAGTGCCGTGTCATCGGGAGAAGATGCAAAAGCAAGCGCTGAGAACGCATGAAAACGAGGGTCTTGTTTGGGAGCAGACTCAGTCCTGTTTTGCTGATATGAATTTGGAGGATGACAAGACAGAGGACTTAGTTGATGTTCAGACAGAAGACACAGAGACAGACAATTTAACTGAACAGGTAAGTTACAGTTTAATATATCAGGGAACCTTAAAGCACTGTATGTTTTCCAAGTGTCCCTGCTGGAACACACCTGACTGCATGTTTGCAGAATACACATTGATTTGATCAGGTGTGTTGCAGCGGGGACACTTGGAAAGCCTGCAGGACATCGGCCATCGAGGACCAGGATTGAGGATCCCTGGTATAAACGCCTTCAAACAGATGTGAAATTATATTGATTGAATAAATAAGACATTGATGAACTCATGTCTTCACTTCTCTTCTCTCAGATTAAGGCACATTTGAAAGAAGCAGACGGTGTTTCTGTTGAACACGTTCACAATGACTATTCCATCTACGAGAATGTTTCTCTCAACGCGGACGACTTTCGGCACGTGATCGAGATCTACGACTTTCCAGCCATGTTCAAGACAGACGACCTTCTCGATGCCTTCACAGACTACAGGTATGAGCCCAGAATTCAGATCCTGGACCTCTTCCTGTTCTCTGTACATTACTTCCATAGAAATTAGAGGGAAAATCGAATAACAAAAAATCGAGATTTCTTTGCTTCAGAAATTTAAAATCGATTTTTTTTGTTAAATCAATTTTTTTTTTAAAAATAAAAAAAATAATCCATTATACAATTTTGTCATTTTTATTGTTTTTATTGATCTTTTTACTTGTTTTCTTGGGCATTATAGCAGCAGAATTATGGTCTGGCTACTGTGTTGTTTTTTCCTTATTAAAATCAAGAAAAATGAAAATTTTTTATTATTTTATTTTGTTTTTAATCTACAAAAATCAGCAACATTGAATATTAGGTATTTGAATCGAATTGGGACAAAAGCATATTGTCACAGCCCTAATAAAAATCAATATCCTACATCACTTCAACAATACTAATTGGGGCTGGGCGATTGAATCGAATCAATTTCCTAAATCGATTCGATTCAATTAGCAACAGTCTGATACAACCTGGATTTTTATTTATTTACAAAAGTTTCTGCAATAACACCATTTTTTCTTAAATTTTAAAGACACTCTCATGACTTTTTCTTAAACACCGAGTCTGTTTACATGGCCGTTAAAATTGGATATCTGGGAGTAATCAGATTACTGTAATAATCTGATCTGACACTTCATCTTTGCTCTTCTGAAATAAAATATTCAAATGATTATTATATAAAGTTCCGAGTCAATTATCGGACTTATTTTAGAGTATGTACCTGCATATTGACGTCACTTACTGTTCTTTTTAAAACATTCAGCATTTAACATGGCGGAGCTCAGGGTGCTCATGTGAGAGGCAATAAGATACTAAATGGTTTACAGGTGAACGTAATCCAGTGGTAAATGGAAAAAAAAATCTGAATTTGGCATCATCTGGACGATTTGGGACGGACATGACGCAGGAAAATTTCAGTTGTGTGAATGACAAGATGACATGAAGCATCGAGAAGTCATGTGAGAGTAGGGCAGCAAAGGAAACGTCTTAAAAAAAAAATCAACCTTCCAAGTTTTGTCAATAAATTAGACAAATTAAATAAAAAATGATTCATTTACATTAATTAATTTTTTAACTCAGCTCTAAAACCAAGACAGGCTGAAAACATCTGCTGTTGTAGTTCTGTAACCTCTTCGTTTCCTGCTGTCATAGAGGTGTTGATTTAAACCTCATGCCATTTAGAGTGCCTGAGGAGGAAGAGCAGTAGCCAACCAGAAAGTTGGTGGATCGATTCCCCTAACCGCTGATCCACAACGCCTTCTGAAATGTCTATCAGATCAATGGAAGATGTGGTATTAATGCGTGTGATGAGTAAGAAAGCATTTAGTACAACAATAGAAGTGCTGTATGCGTATAAGTGTGTGTGTGTGTGTATGTGTGTGAAAAGTGCCATAGAAGTACAGTTCATGTAACAGTACCGTGCTGAACTCGACTGAATTAGAAGAAAAACTCAACCTCATACGCTTTGGATAAAACTGTTTGCTAAATGGCTCGAATAGAATAGAATAGAATAGAAGCTATGCCTCCTTATTTATCCTAATAGGAAGGAGCAATCAGGATTAAAGTAGTCTTTTAACGAGGATTAAAACTTAAGATCTCAGTATATTTTAGTGCAACAGTTTACATTCTTCACTATGACAATTTTTTCATTCATTTATTTTTACATTTATTTATAAAAGAAACTGTTGAGTAGGATGATATTCTCCGAAAGGACTAGATAAAAAGCGCCTGTCTGTCATGTTACAGTGATGGTGGGATGAAGATCAAGTGGGTGGACAACACACACGCTCTGGGGGTTTTCTCTAGCGAGGCTGCAGGTGAGGTGCTTCGCTGTACTGTCACTGTGATGCAAGCTTGGAGGTTAAAAGCTGAGATTAAAACCAGTATTTGTCGTGTTGTCTGCAGCGCTGCATGCCCTCTCCATCGACCACCCATTGCTGAAGGCACGAGCGCTTTCTGAGGGGAGCAGAAAAGCCCAAGGGAAAGCCCTCCGACGGGCAGGTAGGAGCTCCACAGCTGTTGAAAATAATCTTACCGGCTGTTTTGGGGGATATTCAGCCACGCTATCATTATTTTGTCAGTATCCTGATGTCTGCTGATGTTGCAGATTAGATTCTTTTTTGTTTACTTCTTCCAGAGTTTATCCAGCCGGTGAAGGAACGTCCCAGGACAGACAGTGCCGTCGCCAGGCGGATGGTGACCAGAGCTTTAGGCATACGGGGGCGAGGCAGAGTGCAGAGATACTGACATGATTCTAACATCCAGTCGAACGCCACAGGTGAGCTCACGAGCCGGATTTCAGGTGCATATAGTAAAAACTTTGGAGTCGTATGAGCATACAGATAATTCGCCATTCTAGTGACCTCAGCTGGAAAAAGTACAATCTGACCGCAGCGTTAAGAAAACTATTCAAAAACTTCTCAAAATGATTTCCTGATTGACGACTGCCTTCTTTGTTTTGCACATTACTCTTCCTGAAACTGGTCTGAACTACAATACTACTGTCTAAAGAGATAAACAAAACAATACTATGAAAAACTACCTTGTTTTGTTTGTTGTGGAAAATGTATAAAATTTACAAACACATTGTTGGTTTTGCAAAAATACCATATGTGTGGTGGGTTGGCATTGGTGCGTTTATGGTGGTAACATTCCACAGCTGTAGGGGGTGTCAAAGACCAAAAGAAACAGCTAAACTCTCTAGTTCAGGGGTAGGCAACTCCAATCTTCAAGTGGCACAGTCCTGCAAATTTTAGGAGTTTCTCTGCTGCAACACACCTGGCACACATCAGACCTAATTAGCAGACTTGTGCAGAGCTTGACATCAAACTGCACAAGTCTGCTAATTAGCCATTGATTTGATTCAGGTGTGTTGCAGCTCCTAACATTTGGAGGACTGTGCCACTTGAGGACCGGAGTTGCCAACCCCTGCTCTAGTTTGTCTCTAAATACTCAGGTTTTGTTCAGCGCTGCAATAGGTAACCATGGAAACCGTCACATTTAGTAAATACAGCATTTCAGTACACTGAAGAATGAAAGAAACGTTCTGCTTTTACCAGGTTTTATTTAAAAAATAACAAAATCAAAATAATCAGCAACTCACAAGTACCCTTATAAAACAAAGGATGCTTGAATCTCCACATTTATTTAAAAAAAAAAACTAATTGTATTTGTACATACATATGTGGGTATTACAGTACTTCCGCATGGTATTGTAGTCCCTGATGGAAATAACTTAACAAACCTCTGATATAGATGCTAGAGATAGGAAGCAGATGGGGGGAGGGGGGTGCAGATGATGAGGATGGAAATGCATTTCTACCCACATGAAGAAGAAACAAAGCAATAAATACAAAATTCTTATTAAAAGTTTTTTTTTTTTTTTAAACAAGCAGAAAGTACTATCTCACTCACATTACTTTGTGATGGAATGGTTCAGAAATACTGCAGGAACAACATCCCAGAAACCCCCTCGGTTCCACTGAACGTCAAAGCGTCGCGCAGCAGCTGATTGCTGCAACCCTAGTCAACAGGGTGGTCCTACCAGGTGCGCCGCGGTGCGTATCAGAAGTATCCCAGAAGCGCCTTCGCTTCTCTAAAATACGGGACTGTTCTATGTTTGTTGCTTTGAATCCACATCAGTCCCGAGCAGAACGGATCGTTCAGGCAGGAAATCGGATGAAGAAAACCCAAGTGGATCCGGTGGATTTGACCTTTAAAAGACTACATGTCCATGTTGGATCACATTTTACCCTGAAACATCAATATTTCCTCATTACTAACGGAGCAAAGCCGTCAGGTGAGAGAAGGTTTCACTTCATAAATGACACCCTGGCAAACTTGCGTTTATTTGGGAAGCTGCGCTGTTCTGTAGCTTATTGTTCTCTATGAAGAAATAAAGAGCAGGCACATGAGTCAAAATGTGCCGGATGATTTATTTGCTGGTTTATTGTTTACTTTAGGTCTTTTTATAAAGCTTCTATGTTTTGGGTTCTGGGTGGAAAGTTCAGCAGAGCAGCTCCGCCGTCCTTCCACGACGCTTCCACATTCAGTAGCTCCCCGGGGGTAACTGTTATATCCCTCTGTAGCTCTGTCAGAGCATAAAAAACCTGTTTTCACTTGATTATAATGTTAATGACATGCTGTCTTCATGCTCAGTCAGTAAGGTAACATCTTGAAAACAATGCAAGCAATGATTTAGACAGCTGGTTTCTTCTCAGCTGTTCCAGGGTAAACATACAGTTCAAGAGACTGACCAGTCACAGCACCATATTTAACAGATTATTTCCATCCACGCACAGTACGGCCTTTGGTCTTGATTGATCGTTGGTTTGATGCATTCTCCACATTCCAAGCTGGTTGAATAAGTTATTCAGCAGCAACAAGGTCAAACCTACTTTAGACACTAAAAGACTTTGTGGCTCTGAATGTAGTAAATGCATTTAGAAAGCAAGCAGTTCATTTTCCCGTTGAGTAGTTGTGTTTTGCACCAGTTGAGCCCAGAGCTCGACCATCCAGCAACGCTTTAAGGAAGCAGAATCTCACAGCTCCTTGTAGTGGTTGTCAAATACGAGTATACGCTTCCCTGATGCCATCCGTTTGTCTTTTCCATCTCGGGGTCTACCTGTGGGAAAGCTGGTTGTTCAGCAATCCGGGGAATGTGTCCTCCATGTCTGAACTCAGTGTGCCACCTGTAAAGTCACACAGGAAGAGGATTAAAAAGGCTCTAAAAATCACACAACTCTACTGTTGGAAGGTTGTGATCACACGAAGCCGACTAAGTTTTATCTTCCTGGTTTCTACAGAAGGGTCCAACAGAAATCTGCCTCCAGTCTCCTGATCAGGAGGCGTACGCCTGCCGTCCAGCAACGTTCATCTGCTTCAGCTGAACAGGTTGAGAAAGACACTGACAGAATTCACTGCCCCACGTCACTAACATCCACCCTGCTGAGGAGTCTGAGAAAGACCTGAAACTATCCGCAGCCTCCGAGCTGATGAAGTCCAGCTGAACCTGAACTCCTGCTAACTCCCAGCATGCAGATAAAACAGATTTATCAGTATTTCAGATGTTCGGATGGCTCTAAAGGGAAACTAAATGCTAACTCGTTGGAATTTTATAGCATGTATATTCAAAACTGTTTCGTTTTTCAGACTATTTTCAGGAGGTTTCGTGTCGTCGTTGTTTGTGTAGTGCAGGACTGGTTGCAGAAACGCCAGTTTCTTTTATAGGTTGAGTCTCAGGATTGAGTGAAAATATGTTGCATGTGGATATTTCTAAAGTTTTGTTCACTTTTTTTTAAAAGATGTAACATTTTCATGGCAAAGTTCCTCAGTTTTATTAATGGTCTGCAGTTTGACCCTTGGATACTTGGACGCCAGACCCTTTCTACTTGTTACTGTCTCGTTATTTTTCATGTAACCTTGCCATTAACTTAAAATCTGTTTAACATTTTAAAGTAAACAGTGTCCAGACAGTTCCATTCAGAAAGAAATGACATTTTGTATTTAATAAATAACAAAAAAACTAAAAATCTTGGTGAGCTGAAATGTTTCTGTCCTGTTTGAAGGAAACGCTTCCAGCAGTCACAGACTTGGAGCAGCAGAAATATGGATTTTCATGTAAAGATTAGTGAAGTGTTAAAGCTGAATTTTGAAATTTATTAAGAGGATAGCCCTTTGAGATGATACATCTCGTTTTCAAGGGGGTCCTCAAAACAGACACAGATAAGAATACAATCCTTACTTAGACAAAACAACAACATTCACACTGGACAAAGCTCTCTAATCGCCCCTATAAACCCAACCCTCGGTACCAGCTAAATAAAATACATTCATCAGAAGTACAGTATATCCATGGACATATTTAAATAACAATCGTGATGGGCCATTGCACAGCATAACTCAAAGTAAAGTAATTTAGGATAATACAACAATATCAGAAGCAAGAGCAAGTTGTTTGTAAGTATCTGAATATAGCTGTCCTAAAGCTTTGCTGAGAAGTGATGGATCTGACTGACACTGGGAAATAGTTCCAGTCTAATGGAGCTTTAAACCTGAATGCTCCACGGCCAAATTCTTTCTTAACTTTGGGAACATAAAAAAGACAAGTGGTCAGTGTGTCTGAGGTTATATGAGGACCCAAATGGGATTAGAAATTGTTTTAAATATTTTAATAAAATGTGGGTAGCCATTGTAGACCCCACCAGCGGTGTCCTCACCTATATGACAGTTGTACGTCCATATCCGATGTCCATCATACCGGGAGCGACACTTCATTATGTTGTTGGTGTAATCTGATTCTGCAACCTCATAATTTGGGTTTATCACAACCTGGAGGAAAAAAAACACATATTTAAGTGTGTGATCAAGGAATAATATTCAATACTGGTAATGTGTCTAAAACATTTAGTCCAATTTTTCCAAGTTATTAAAAGAAAAAATATCTATTTTGCAATAGTCGCGTATCAGAAAGGTGAATGTCATGCAGGAACCCCGTATCCCTTGCTAGAAGTATCTGTAACGGTATGTTTAGGCTTAATATAAAAAAAACAAGCAGTTACAGAAATGGTGGAGAAACTGTTTGGTCTACAACTCTAACAAGACGCGAGCAGCAGAGCAGATGTGTACCTGAAAGATGTAGTCGCCAGGCTGCACATCTGTGATGTCGATCCACTGACAGTCTATGTCGTGTCTGTAGGTGTCCCAGCAGCCGACCGTGATGCCCTGTGAGCCAAAGTTTGCACATTCGTACCTCTTCTGGATACCTGTAATCAGTACAGAGATTCTTATATTATTCTCCAATTAAATAAACATAAAAGTAGAACTGACTTAGACGCCTGATTAGACAAAATACAGTATGCCGATTATTATTGGGCCTGATTATATAATAATTCTAAAATAATAAGATGAGGAAATATTCTTTTAGGATACTGTCAGAAAACATCCAGCAGTGAAACTGAAAAATTAACATACATGATAGATATTATCTATAACATGAATGATGTGCAGTTAGATTGTACATTTTTTATTTAAAGGTGGAGTATGTAAGATTTTCAATATTTTCAATATAAATTAACTAATAAAATAACTACAATCATAATTAGAAAGTTTTTTGAACATGTAGGTTCCAGTCTGTCTATATTTCATGCGTTATTAAATTACAAGTTTAATTAATGACAAATGACATAAAGTACTTTTTTTTTTTTACTGGTAGGCAAACATTTAAGAAGGGTCTTTGTCATTAATTAAACTTGTAATTTAATAACTCATCAAATATGGACAGACTGGAACCTACATGTTTAAAAAAAAAAAACTATCTAATTATGATTGTAGTTATTTTTTTTTAGTTAATTTATATTGAAAATATTGAAAATCTTACATACTCCACCTTTAAAGCAACGTGAACATGTGAACTCTGAATTAAATAAACGCTCTAAATCCACAAAATGTTATATAATATAGCAGGAAGACAGGTGCTGGTATTTACCTTCGTCACAATAGGTGTCCTCCAGACAGAAGCTGGCTTTGTGTCCTTCTGCCACTTTAGTGCCGTTTAGACTCAGCAGGTCATAGTGTGTGAAAACTTCCATACTGTGGTAATGTCTAGATTAAACAGAAAAAAAAATGTTGAAACATTATACAAGCCGTTATCCTGCAAGTCTGACCAAACATTTCCAGTGGGAGCTCGTTGTTAATGGAAGCTGAAGTTAGCCGTTGTAACATACGGGGGGCGTCCAGGTGATGTCTCACCTGTGACATTCATGCCAGATCCAGGAGTGATGCGCTGCCCGTGGCCGGAAGTCTGACAGGCCGTTATTATGGATCTGGGAGGAGAAGCGGAGGAGGCGGCGGTAGGAGCTGGAATCTGCTTTGTAAGCGGTGCTGGACAGACAGTTCTCCTCTTGGGCACACTGCAGAGCATACAGAGGCCTGTCCTCCAGGTAGGTGGTCTGCTCCACAACCTGAGCGTTCAGAACCAGGTCTGGGGCCGCTGGGAGGGATGAGCGACAAGCAAGGTGGCGGATAAGAACAGTAGGATTTGTACAAATTTCCTGTAATTTGTCTTTGGAGTGACGCAGCAAAGTTCTTAACTGAATAGGATTTAACATAAATGTGGTATTTTATCCTACGTTTTCTTACTCTGAGTACAAGAAACCCCAGCAGCAAAGCGTCCACCTCCTCTCGGGCAGGTAACGTGTTTCCCGTGATGCAGGCATGAATCCAGAGTCAGTTCAGTTCCTGAACATCTCACCCCGCTCATCACCACAGCGTCAGCTGATGCATCTCCCTGCCAGTACCATGTCTCCTGGTAAAAACAAACAAATGATGCAGTCATTAGGTATAAAGGCTGATTATTCATACTCATATCAGCAGCTGTTTTACTCGACATGATAAACACATGCTTGCATAACGGAGGTGATTTAGTGACAGTACAATAGATTTAACATCATTTGGACAGAAGAAAAATAGTTTATCCCTCCTGATTCCAATAGAAGAGCTTAATATTGCAAATTAGATCTGGCTGTATTTGGTTTATAACGATGACATGGAAATCTTGTAACCAAACGGACGATGACCAGTCTCATTCAACTCCTTTTTAAAGGATTTATATATGTGTGAAATCATTTTCATAACCCGTTATCGGTTTTCATGCCAAGCATGTCCCACAGGACTAATCTCATCAAATGGTCTCACACACAGCAGGGAGGGCTTCTTTAGCCTGACTCAGCCTTCTCACAGCATTTTGCAAACTGAAGGGAAATCTCATGTGAGGGTAGGTCAGATTTTCCATCTCCCAAGGAAGTGGGAGGGGGGGTGCTTGGTGGTGCTGAGGAGGAGGACAGATGTACAGCAGTGCAGTTTGAGCCTGATATAATTTGTTCCGTCTAGTGGTGGGGGTTTTCCTGGACAAGTATTTACGAGTCAGACAGGAAAGAGCCTCTAGAGGGGCTGAAGTCCCGCTCTGT
The DNA here is from genome assembly GCF_933228915.1 of Telmatherina bonti. Classification (NCBI taxonomy): domain Eukaryota; kingdom Metazoa; phylum Chordata; class Actinopteri; order Atheriniformes; family Telmatherinidae; genus Telmatherina; species Telmatherina bonti. The sequence continues at coordinate 37,171,065 of NC_136624.1, read as the reverse complement.
GATAACAACAGCCAGGCGGGTATTACTCTTTACATGAACTGTCCTGTAATGACAACTCTCGGGGTGTTGTGACAAAGCGATGTGTTGTTATGATGGTTTGGTCTGAAATTCAGACTTGGCACAAACTTCACTGAGATAAACAGTCTCCACCAGATCCAATCCAAGTTCCTCTCATAAACCCCCTGCAGTTGTCGACCTGCCTCCCAATGATTCACACACACTCACACACATACTTTCCACAATTATATCATCTTCAACCATAAATTCCAGATGCTTTAAAATAGCTTAAGATAAAGACAACAGGGACCTTTCACTTTATGACATAAAGGGAGCTCTGATCAGACGTAAGCAGCACTGGAGTGTTACGCTGGTCCGTGGGGTTTACTGGTCAACATGTCACGAAACTTCAAATGGACTCATTTTTCTCATCACCCCCACTGAGAGGCTGCACATTTATTTGTGGCCTGTGTTTCCACTCACTTTGTGTGTGTGTGTGTGTGTGTGTGTGTGTGTGTGTGTGTGTGTGTGTGTTTCTAAGCGAGTGACATCTTTATTTTGCCCTGTGGGATAAATAAAGCTCAAGCTTGTTAGAGTTACTGGCATGTGCTGTCACGCACACACAGATTCACAGAGAGGCTTCAGATGGGAAGTAAGGGGGATTTAATCTGATCTACTTTTCATGTGGCTTTTATATCATCGTCTCTTCCTCTTGTTTTCAATCAATAAAAATGTCAAAGGAAGAAATTTAGCTCAGTGGATCGAGGTAAATCTGTTTTACCTTCGTAACGCTGTGAAAAAAATGATCCAAGTTGTGTTGAAACATAATGCGACGTGACCAGGAAGACACTGACTTACACTCACTAGGTGTTGTCACATTTAAATGCGAATTCCTGCATGTGAGTCACAGTGATGTGGTTTAATGTTCAAAACAACAATTTCATAGTTTTCTAAAAAATACAACAGACCTTTCCTCATTCAGATAAATGTAGGAAGTAAATCATAAGTTTATCCAAAGATTCGATGCTTCTTTATGAGCAACTGTTTGTACAGGTCTGAAGATGGATTGTCTTTATTTAACTGAAATTTAGTCAGATCTCTTGGGGCTCTTATGTACTTGTAATTACAGTTCTAATTAAGTGTAAGTAAAAAAAAAAAAGTCTAACTATTCCCTGGTGACAATGTCCACAGAGCCAGGAGTTGTTCTAGTTCATCTTACAGTCGTGGAGTTCTTATTGGCTGAATTTTAGTTCTTTCTTCCTTTCATTATCTGAAAAAAAGCCTTGAGTTTAATGCTTTAAAGACAAAAAAAAAAGCATGTAGATGGAGGGACCTGCGTCCAACTGGAAAGTCCACTTTCACCTTCCTACAATGTCCTCTACCGTTTGATTTCGTGCTTGTGTTGTTCTCACTCATATTAGATAAAAGCGTCTGCTAAATTACTGTAGAAGAAGAAGAAGACGACACAGGAAAGGAGGGGATATCGAGCCCTTTAGTTAAAACACTTTGTCTGCACTGATGATTTTTCTTTGTGTCTGTGCAGCGAAGAAAAACCCATCCTAAAAGCAAGTAAGTGAGCCAAGAGAGAATTATTTCTTTACCTGGAAAGCATGGCTGGCAAAGCCCAGGCCCAGTTGTCTGCACACCACCATGGCCTCCATGGTCCCCCAGCTGTCACTGCACACAGTTCCCCACACCAGGGAGCCATTTCTCTCTGCCAAGACCTCCACACGGCCCTCGTATGGGTTACGGCCACCGCTTAACCGAAGCTGAGGATCAGAATATAAACATGTAAACATCGATGTCTCCTCCAGAGTGACACATGCATTTTGACTTATAGAACAGATCCGAGTTACACACCCTGCTGTTGAAGCCCATGGCAGGAATATTACACCTGACTGCAGCGTCTTCCTCGTGGCTGCAGCCCGCAGATTCACGGTTAAAGTAACACTCAGTCAGAGACTTCTCAAACCCAGAGCACTCCACTTCGTTCATGTGGACCGGCCCGATCCCTGCAGGTGCACATCAGCCATATCAAAAAGCTGATTCTGCTGAACTCACAGCTGGAATATTACAGAAACAACCATCTTGTTCCAATTACTGGAGGAAAGAAACTTGGTTCTTGGGTTACACACGCTTGTTCTGCAACTACTACAGACTGAAAAAGCAGCATCTTCATGGATGAGTTTTGTCAGAACAACAAGTCCTTCCAGATGTAAGTTCCAGTAATTTTACTGCAAAGAAAACAAGCATTTAGCTATGATAAATGAATATAGGACTCTAACGGCTTGTAAAAAAAACAAAAAAGAAAATAACTTTCACAGTGTGGCAGAGTTTCCACTCTAACACGAGTTACGCCATGCTGGTTTGGTATCAGCCGCACTCGCATGGGACATAAGTAAACCACATAACAGATCATGGCTTTGGGTTTAATTCCCAACATGATAAAAGTAAAAATGTGATTTTTACATTGTAATTTACTGTTCCCTTTAATGCATAATACAGTCCTCTGATTAATCAGGAAATCACCAGCTAGTTACAGAATCCCTCCTCTTCTCTGACTTTTGAGAAGTAATGCATAAAAAAAGCTTTTCCAAGCCTGCGTGTGGTGCCATTTTTGGCTCCAGTGGTCAGCTCGTAAAGAAATCCCTCCAACAACCAGTTCCCTCTCCAGCTGAATTCCACTTCTGAAACCCATAAAGCCCGTTTTCTGCTCCTGGAACATTTTGTGCCCTCTTCTCTTTTTCTGCGTGTAAAACGACAACTGTTCCGACGAGCATATGATTCTTATAGTGCTGCGGGATATTGCATTTCACAGAATCAGGTTTTGGCTCAATGTGCAAGTCCATACAGTCCCCAATGCCTTTTTGCGCTGACTTCAGGCCTAGACTGATTGAAGTGAGACAAAAACAGGTTTAATACAGAGTTCAGAGATAAGGTGGAGGTCCAGGTCTTTAGTTTCAGCCCACAGCTGGCCACAAGATCTACTTGAAGTTTTTTTTTTTTTGTTATGAAAGACTTGAATTTTAAATAAAAACCTGCAAACTTAAAATGTTACCATGTGTGTATATATATATATATATATATATATATATATGCAACTATTTAAAAGAGAAAGTAGAATTTAAACAAAAGTTTTAATCAGGCCATTTTGGACATCTGTATTTTCCAGTATTTCAGGTTACATATTTTGTACTAGTACACCAAACAGCACTTTTAATAAGTCTGTAGGTACCTTGTCCCATTCTGGCGCCGGTCAGGGCCTCTTTAGCGCTGCCGAATCCCAGTTCTCGACACACTACAGTCGCTGCTCTGATGTTCCAGTTGTCGTCGCAAACTGTTCCCCATTCGCCGTTCTTCAGCACCTCCACTCGCCCTTCACCTATCATGGCTCCGCCTTTAAGACGTACCAAGGGTTGCTGTGGAAATGACACACAAAATCAAGCATTAGTGGAAATATGGAACAATTATCTCTTAAACTATTAGAAAAAGGTAAAAACACTTGGGAGTTAAATAAATGTGGGCGGAGTTACAAGCAAGAAAGGCGGAACCAGAATACTGAACAGGATCATAACATTAGTTAGATTTTAAACCTGCTTGCACCATGAAGATGTTTGTGCTTTTTGCCATGCGATTTGATAATGTTTCATACTGTATCCTGAAGCAGACTGAATTATATATGCATGTTCTTCTTTGATGCTTATCGATGAATCATCTCAGGAGCATCTTCTTTGTTCCAAACAGTAACAATGTTCCTCTTCCATGATGAAAGAGGACCTCACAGCTCATTCAGTGTGAACATGCTCACATTTTTTAATATTCACCTACACACGTAAAGTTTGAGGGCAGTGTTTTATTACACATCTGACCAACCTCTAGTCTGTAGGCTTTGCTGAAACCGGTGCTGACGCTCGGAGCAAAGGCTCGTCCGGGCACACAGCTGACAACTACAGGCATGCCCCTCTCACATGTTCGGTTGCCCTTCAGCTCGATCTCTCTACCCAGTTTGCAATCGGAAAGTTCGGCCTCGTTGCCTGTGCAGTTGACGGAGAAACCCCAGTAGTTCTTCTTACGGCGCTTTGCCAACAATCTGAGGAGAGATGAACACAATGCAGTGGAATCACGACTTTTATTTTACACTTAAACATCTGAAGCTGGTTTCTGGAATGCGAGGATTTTACTTTCTCACTGAGGGGAATTCAACAGGGCTTATCCTATGCTGTGAAGAACAATGGAGTTTTTGTTGGAGGAGCTCATAAACACTCCCTTGACCCCATACTTGAATGAAAGTCATCAACTAAGGGTCACTGAGAAACCCAACAACAACAAACCTTGAAGCGAGTCTGAGTCTTGGAGGAAAAGCAAGAAACAAACATATAAAGCCTTATAGTTCTTGCTTCTTATTCACATGCTGTAAAAACACAGAATTCCAAGTTGCTTTGGATGAAGGAACAATTTGTGGTCAATGAAATGTGAAGTGATGCCGAGGTAGATTAGGGTTTGATCATTTTCCCAGGCCCACATTGGCGCGGTTGCTGCTTTCTTATGAGTTATTTCAAATGAAAACAGACTTACTGTCGTCTCTCACCTCTGTGAAACTGAACCTCTGCACCAGTGCAACATAGTACAAAACAAAAACTATAAAACTATGATCCAAAATGAAAACATTAAGTACTTGTTTAATCTGACTTGTTTTTTTCTTAAGTCAAACACATCTCCAGATTTGATTAATATCCAATCAGATGACTCAACTAAAGTCCTGAAAATAGAAAGATGGTTACTCAAAATTATCTTAATTTTAATGTTATCATGTCATATATTTAGTCCTGCTAGAGGCTAATGTCAGGAATTAGAAGATCAGGTGCAGACCTGGCAAAATAGACCCTTTGCTAAGCCCCGCCCCCTATGGTTACTGTTGCTATGCCTGCCCAGCTTTCCACTCCATTTACCCCACTGCAAAACATACTCCAAAGGAAATCATTTCAAATTTCTGGAGTAATAGTTTGGAAATGTCGGAGAAGTAGACATCATTTCATGATACAAAACTTGTTTGTATCATGAAATGAGTGGGTAATTCATATTTCATACAAACTTCTGCTATTTCCTTAAAACTCAACTCTATTCAACTTCAGCACAAAGTAAAATATGTCAAAATGTAACTTATGTTAAGAGTTTTATTACACTTATTTAGCTGTGTTTACATGCTGCAGCAAGCCACGTCACTGTTACTCACTTGTAGGGTCGCATGTTGAAGCGTTTCTCCCCAGGGAAGCCATACATCCCGCAGATGACCCTGCTGTTCATCTCCAACCACTCCTCGTTACAGATCTGTCTCCACTTGCCTCCTTCTTTCACCTCCAGAAAGCCTTCGGTGATGGGAATCCTCTTTCTGTGAGAGTACGTGGCCCTGATCCTCACATCCTCCACCTGCACTGTCAAACCCTGAGAAGAATGATAAACGGTCTGTTGCAGCAGATTACATGCAGGTCGGCTCACTCCAGTCCTTATCTCCTCATATTGTATCTGGACTGACACGTTTTGGATGGATTGTCTTTGCTTTTAGCTGGAATCATTAATATTTTCCAAATGGTAATTTGTTAAATAAGTCATATCACATCACTTCATTGATTGCACTGCTAATTTGCACAGTAGTTCAAATTCCACAGTACATGTCTGTATGTATAAATACTACATCATTTTCATCTATTGCACTAATTTGCACGGTTGTTCAGATGCTACTGTTCGTACTGTACATATCTGCATGTCTATATACAAGATTAAATTTACCTTTACTTTTTATTATACATTTTTAACAAAAAAAATTATATATAAACATATATGTATATATATATATATATATATATATATATATATATATATATATATATATATATATATATATATATGTATGTGTGTATATATATATATATATATATATATATATATATATATATATATATATATATGTATATATATATATATGTATATATATATATATATAATATAATATAATATTTTACAAATAAGGTAAGAGCATGCAGAGAAATTAACAAATATATATATATCTTGTTAATTTCTTGTTATGGTTGTCAATGCAAGAGAAGCATTGATTAAGACAGCTTAAGATGAAGAAAATAACATAACTTTTCATGACTATGACATGGCAGAGGGTTAATGCCAACACATCAAAGTGGTAGATGCCACATAGTGCAGTAGTTTAATATAAAGCTTAATGTTTCTTTAGATCTAATATTTTTGCAGGCTGTGACTTTAATACAAAATTATCCAAACTAAGACTTCTCATAAAAGATTCCTCTGAAACTTGACTTTTTTCATGTGTGCATTAAGTCTTGTCAAATATTTTGGTCATGCTTTGGTTTTTCTAAAAGGCGACTTTTTGTTTTACTTTGTGTAGAAAACTATTCTATGAATCGTTATTAAATCAATAACACGTTCTTTCATACGGAGAAATGTTTACACGGTCCCTAGGGAATCACGTTCTGGAAACCTGCAACACTCACTTACATTCAACTCTCTGAAATCCAACTGGAGTTTATATCTGAGTCACTACTTTACAAACACGGTTATGTAACTAGAAAGGGAACATTCTTGCAACCGTCATCTGCCAAAAAGCAAGTGTTATTTACAAAACTAGTCCATTTTATTTGTATGCAATCAGAGTTAAAATGAACTCTTCCACCTGACGGTTTGTAAATATAATAGTTTATGACTATCAATAGAAAAACGCAAAACCTTGTGAGAAAGGAAAAGGAATTCCACACCGGTTCTCTCTTATGAACAGTTTGACTTTGTGCTGTGAAAACAAGTAAAAGTTGAACATGTAATGATGACCTTTTGTTAGTCTTGTAGCTTTGTCGCAGCTTCTTGCATTCTTAGAGCTTTTAGCTGAGATTTGGGGATTTATATATGTTTGTCATTTATATATGTTTGTCATGGAAGACGGCATGTAGCTCCACTGGTTGAGCAGCCGTCCCACGTACAGAGGCTGCATGTCCTCGGTGTGGCACTGGAACTCATTGTCTACTCTGTCTGACCCTCTTTCCTGTCATCCTACGGTTGAATTAAGACAAATAAGGCCGAAAAGTCCTTAAACCTATGAAGCCAAATGTATCATCGAAGTTTCTGAGATGTTTTTCATCACTTTATGGTACAAACTTTGCTCAAAATCCTATATAACAAAATGTGATACCTGCGCGCTAATAGATACCAGGAAGCAGAAGACGGGTATCAGATTGTGTCTTGGAGCCAAGAAGCTGAAAGAAAGACTTGAGGGAAATGGGCGACTTTTTGCTGAGGGGCGATGTGGAATGCACCTACGCCTTACAGACTTTTATCCTTAAAAACAAATGTCTTAGATTTCAAAGACTGTCAGAAGACGTAATGTGTTGAAGAGTTAAGAAAAAAAAAAATATGTGAATCATTAAATTCTGAAAACTAAGCTATTAAACAAGGTTCACAACAGGAAACAAAATAAGCTTTAGTTACAGACAAGTTTCAGGTTGAAAGCTTTCTGTGGGCGATCGATCCTCTGTCTTCTCTGAGGTTATGTAAAGCCAGCAGGTCAGACTGCGAGTAAATAACACTCACAATATGCATTATGGGTCTCCTCTAAATCAGGACGGGACGGTTAACTTTGGCCTCAGGGTTCAATGGCAAAATAGCTCATAAATCAGCCATTGTTCAGGTCCTTCCATGAGCTTAAAGCTGCCGTTTGCTCCTGACTTGGTGTGAAGTTGCACTTCAGGTGCCAAAAACAGCCCAGACTTATGTGCTCGGTGATATGCAAGTGCTGATCTCAGTGATTTCCTAACTGCCACTGTCTTTAACCCAGAAAAAAGCTTTCAGGCATGTTTCCCAGAATATTAAATAATTGCCCACAGAGTGGCTTCCTGGGATGGCGTCAGCCTCAGGGAATGTTTAAAGGAGGGGGGTCTCGTGTTTCAGGGGTGACCTGGGTCCACCCACACAACGCAGAGGTTCGAGTGGGTAAAAACTACTCTTTCATGAAGAGATTCCTGCTTGTCAGAGTATGACAGAGTGTTTTCCGTCTGTGCCTGGCAGAATGGGAAGGCACAGAGACGTGACTGTGAGCAGGGAGCTGGTGTTCTCAATTTTAAACATGTCTTTGTTTTTTCTTTCAGAAGACATAAATAAACCACAGGAAAGGTCACAGAAAATGTGAAATCGAGGAAAAAAAGCATTCAGGTGTGAGGCGAGTGTTAATAGGGACAGTGAGATGGGTCTGACTAGTGTTGTGTTTGGCTCAGAGAGAGGAAACGGGCTGTCTGAATGTGCGAGACTGAGGAGAAGAGGTCAGATGTGCACAGCTGGGATCAGTACAGGCGTCGACCACCCTCTTTAACCCCCTGACCACCAAACATAAACTCAGCTTTCCAAACCTGAATTAAGACACTGCTAGTTTCTAGATAGTTTCTCTTAGTTTACTTCACGTATACATGGACTCTGTGCAAAAGCATAGCATGGATTTAAACAACAAGATGTGTGACATGTAAAATAGTATATTTAGTTAAACTTTACATGCGAACAGAGCTGCATGGGATTTGGTTTGTTTCCAGCCCATGCGCTAAGCTTAGCCAGTATAAGAACATTAAGTCAGACTTATTCATCTTGTCCAACAAGAAATCATACTTTAAAAATGTGCCAACAAATTCCTTCAGCAGTGGTTTATGTAAATGGATGTTCTGACCAACCAATCAGACCATGAATCATTTGTAAACTGGCACAGTGAGGATAGTTATGAAAGGAACATTTCTTTGTGTGGCTCCCTCACTGTGGTGATGTACTAACAACACTGCATTCCCTCCTAAAAAATTATATCATCGATCTTGTTTGTGGGGACTAAGAGGAAGAAAAAAAAAAAGTAAACAAAACTTGGCAGCGCTAGCCTCTAAAGTTATTACGGAAATATTCCCAACAGGAGAGCAGACTTGTTTTTCTGACTGGGTTTCCCTCAGAATGTAGATGAGTGCACATGAGGCTGTGGTCGAGCCAGCGTCTGACTAATGCTTCCACTATTGGGCATTTCTTCCAGTTTATTCAGCCTGGTGCACGTTCAGCTGCACGTGTGCCAGATTCACCTTCCTCCCGCCCCGCTTTACAATGACAGGTATGAATGTTCACCACGCCTCAGTTTAGAGGAAAAGGGCAGAATGACTTTCACATCTGTCCCACCTTACCTTCCTCCTCACTGGCCCCCGGTTTCCTAACCTGACCGAGGACACGATGTGCTTTGCATTTGGAATATCTATTAGCATGTCATGCTCCCACGTGGCAGTGAAAAGGAAAAGACGCACACAACTCATCTTAGACAGGACTTACCTAACTTTGGCACAACTGGACTTAATATCTGCTGAATAGGAAGCAACAGCCAGCAGCTGGAGAACTTCAAACAAAGATCCCGATTTTTCATTATTTAAAACAATTATCTTGTGTTTTAACCACAGAAGATCTTGTTCTCTGTCTGCTATGATACAATCCAAATCCAACTACAGCATTTCCTGTCAGACAACAAGATAAGGAAAATATTTTCACACAAAATCCAGTGTAAAACTAAAAAGATCAGCATTTGTGCCGACAAACCAGGAAAAGTTAAATGATAATCTTCCAAGTGCTTACTTTATCAGTTAGATAAGCTCCCCATCTGTAGCTGGTAGCTTCATATGAAACAGACCAGTAAAGAAAAAGACTTGACAACATGTCCAACTTCTCCCATTAAAGTACTGCAGCTGCTCCAGTTGAGAAATGTAAAAATTCTCCTTCAAAGCGTTACTGCCATGTGATAACACTAAATCATAAAGTTAACATGTAGAAGTCTTAAACTTGGTTTCTGTGATACACAAAGGAGAGCTGAGGTTACAGAGAGATCCAGCTGTTGAACATGTGGTGAAGCAGTTTGCTGCACCGGAGGAACTGGCCTCAGTCTCACGACAGACACTAAATCAATCTTTTCTCGCCTCCATCTCTGTCCTCTGAAGCTTCTCACGTACATTTTGCTGAGGGCGAGTCTCTTCAGGCTCAGGTTTCCTTTTGTTGTACAGTAAAGCGTACGAGGTGCCGAGATCCTGGGAATCCTAACTTCACAACCTTGGCTTTGTTTAACTCTGTAACGAATCAAGAGGTTTTAAGAGGCTGCGTTCTGTTATTACAGCTTTCATTTGTCTTTGTCTATCTGATGTGACTGTTGACGTAAACACAGTTAATGGTGTTTTAGTAAAGTACAGCTGCTTTTCCTGCTCATTTTTTTTCCATTTTCCTTTAAGGTGAAAAGGCGGCTTGTTACTGGAACTTTTTTTTTTATCCATTTTGGATTATGTAGATCTGTTGTACATGAATGTTTCTGCTGAATGCCTCAGAAAGCTTGATGCTCCTCTGTGGAGCCCTGACCATCACTGGGAACTTTTCCAGTGGGTTGGCCTTCTTTGTCCAACAGGATGTTGGGACATTGGTACACTTTCATTTATAAGGCCATGCTTTGACTATTGCCCTTTTATATTTGTAACTTAATCACACAGAGAAATGTTAATTCGTACGGCTTGTGATTAAACAACTGTCTGCTGCTCTCTGTACTATTTGCCTGCACTGAATTGGGAAAAAGGGCTTTTGCCTTCTCTGTGCCTTCTACGTAGAACATGATGCAAAAGGATTGGAAATTAACAGAACTTATTTCATTAAATAACTTTAAATCCAGATTGAAAGCATCTAAAACAGCCTCCTTAATCTGTAACTGTTTTTTTAAAATTTGAAGTAATTGTAATTGTGACGTTGCTGTAATTCATACTTTGTGCTGCCTCTTGGATAGGACGCCTTTGAAAAAGAGGTTTTTAACATCAATGGGACTTTACTGGTGAAATTAAAAAAAAAAAAAAAATCCATACAGGAACTAAACTTCCCTCCTTCAGTTTATGACTGATATTTTATCTAAAAATGAATACTTTTTAAATAACTTGAACTAGTTTGTGAACAGTCAGAGTGGGAAGAGATAAAAGTCATTCTCTGAATAAGCTCTAATGAATTATGACTTAATGAAGCTCCTGATATGGTTTCCATGATTGTAACCCCTAAATCTGACACAAAAGCCACAAATTCATGCCTCCACAACAAATAAAGTGTATGCTAATAAACACAACACTGTGATGTGGTGGAAGCGTGTGAAAATAATCAGCTTTATTTATGGCGATGGCTCAGTAACACAGGAATGTATGGCCTTCTGTTGTTCTTTCTGTTGTATAACCAGCTGAGAATGGACGTGGACACATGGCGTTTGTCTCCAGAGGTCAGATAAGAAGTAGACCGCCTTTAAGACAAACATTACTTCCAAGAAGCAGCAACTGGGGAGGTCAGAGATGAAATCACAGCTCTGAAAAGAGCTTGTGGTGTCGAAGAAAGATTTTTAGATTTGGTATTAAACAGGCAACCAACATAAAAAGCAATCTCAAGATGTCACCTTAGCGAAGTTCTACAGGTACTTGGAGGGCACATTACTACTAGAAAGTACAAACATTTACTCAGTTCTTCTCCCTTTGCTTCACCATGAAATTTGATTTGTTAGTTTTTACATCGTCTTGCAGACAAACACACAACCCTCTCCAAAGTTTGTGTTTTCTTTTAGCTTAATTTGTTCCAGCAGTCATATACGAGGCAATTCATGCTATTTAATACTTATTAATTAGGATTGTGTGAGATAAAAATGACCATTTGCCTCCCCTGTTGGTACTTGGCCTACTGCAGTGCACATAGCAGGGAGCGCGAGTTTTCCAGACTGGCACAGGATGTCAATTCATACTGTGAATAAACAGATTGCAGGAACAGTGCTGCCCATTGCTGCTGTCGGTTCAAGTACTTAAAAGGCTTCAACCAGACCAAAGAAATATTTACTGGGTGGAGGACTGAGGCGCATCAACACCCTAGAAACCCTAAATACACTGAACAAATATGGAATGAGAGTGTTTTACTTACATATATGACTTACAGGAATGAGAACATAGAGGAGCGTTCAGCATTTTAATTTGACATTTATCCAATTCCTCAATTTCCAAGGCTGAACTAAGCATTAGGAAGATAAACAACGATGCTCTCCTCAGGCTTGTTATCTTAACCAAGTCCAGTAAAAAACAGTCGCTGCTCTGGCTGCTGTAGTCTTGTAACGCAGCCAACCTTACCGGCCCTCGGCTAGTATGAACAAACAAAAAGCTCTGGTATGAACGCACTGAGAAAGCACTGGCTCTCCTCTAGGCTGCCAAACAAACATTGCTTCAACTCTTTCATGTGTTTTAAATATAAAAAAAAAAAACCCTCTATGGTGGTGTCTTTTAATAACTTGTTTTCATGCAAGTTGAAAGAATCCTCCATCTTGTCTCTCGGTCTCTTTTTCACACTGTCACGTTCACAGTCCTGGACTAAGTTTCCATCCGGTATGAAGGCGTTCTCTGCAGCCAGACAGGATGGTATTCCTGCTCTCTGAGTCATGATCTCCCAGACTGCAGAGTCGGGGTCTGGAGTGGGAAGCGATAGACGAATAACGTAGGAGTCTGGTAGAATTTCAAAGCTTAACAGTATTCAGCATACTGGCTTGTTCATTTTACATTTAGCACATCATGACAGATGTGACATCATACTCTGGTTTAGTGTCTTTAAAAAGAGAAAATAACAGTAAATGAATATGTTTTTTCTTTATAAACCTGTTTTATATGTTTTCAGCCACAAGCACCAGTCTGAGCTGTACAGCACTGTGTATTTCCAAACAAGCACTTCATGTTTTCTTCACAGGATAAGCCATTTATTGCATTTTAATGGTGCAATCCAATTCCCATCAGGAGAATTGGAAGGATTTGAAGATTATTCCTCACTTTGGGCGTTCTGGAGCAATTTTATTGCAATAAGATTCTGCCTACATGCAAAGCCTGTTTCCTTTTTCACTGCACAAGACATCTGTTCAGGTTACACGTGTGTACTTGAACATTTGCAGATGCTATTTGGATGTAAACATTTCAGTGATTTACTAATCCAACCCTGTTCTGAACATTCGTACGGTGTAGATTTTACAGTGAGTGCACTCGTCCATGCGAACCTACCTCCTCAGTGGCCTGGTTCCGGATGAACTTGAAGCCTGGAATGCGCTTCTGGGTGCACACAACCCCGACGTCTTCCGAATGTTTGCAGTCGGAAACTCCAAAACCGTTGGACTGACACTGAGCGAGGCTCTTCTCTCCACCTGTGCAGTGCACATTGTCCAGCCAGATGCGACCTGGAGCAGGACAAAGGAAAATGGACACGTGCTCCGATGGAAACAAGTTCTTCTCTTAAATCCATGAATGCAAGTCTCTTTTTCCTGGTTTTACTTTGACAAAAACCAACAAACCTGGTGACTAAGCTTAGTTGTTACAGCTATAACTTTTGATTTATGGAATACTTTCTCCATGACAAGTATTGAATCTATTGTTGGACATAGTAGAGCCAACAGTATTCATTAATAAACTGAACTTTTAGTTAGTTTCTGGATAAAATGTAATATGTTTTATTTTGGAAAATTTGTTCAAACAGGATTAGTGAGATAAAAAAGACAACTTAAGTCATTGAAAAACATTGGTCCTTTTGTAACATTTCTTTGGCAAAATAATTGATTGATTATCCAACAAAATAAAACAAAACATTGTTTAAAAATCCTAATTTGGATCCCAAGTTCATTGGTCATTTTTATTCCCCTTAAGACTTAAACCAAGCTTCAAGATTCCCAGTATATATATCTTATAAATGATTTCTTAAAGGGATACCGTGTACCTTTTGGCCACTAGTTGCGCAAAACCTGTAACTTCCCACAGACCACACGACACTGTCGCAAAATAAAATGGCCTCCATTTGTGTTTGCAAACCACTTTGATCAAGTGATACGGATTCAGGAATTTTCTTAAAGGATTCTTCACCGTTGAAGGAAAAGGGCCCGGCAGAGGTACGAGCCTCTGAAATCTTTAGGAAGTCCCGTTAGTTTGGTCTGTAGCCGCCTCGCTTCAACTAGTCGCATTTAGCTTCTACTAAACAGCAAAAAACCACAGACGTATACTGCAACATCCTGCAGATCATCAGGCGCTTACTGCTGTTGTTTTGGATGAACGCTGGCTGAAAGATGTGAAAAAATTAATCATATTTCAGCACGTTTGCACAACAGGCAAAGAGCTAACTTAAGTCTGATAACACCGAGGCAAACCGAGTGGGTTTTACATCCACACTGTTCTTTTATCCGACTCCAAACAGAAAATTATTTGCAAAGATGAACTTGTGTGATCCTTTTCCTGCTTTCTCTTTCTGAACTCCTCAGACACTGTTTTCTCCTTCTCGCTTTCTTCAGCCATTAAAACCTTCGTTGAGGAGGAAGAAGTAGCAGAAAGCAGAGTCCTCAGTTTTTATAAAGGGGGGGGCTAAAGCAAAGTGCTCCAGATCACATGATCCCACGAGAGACTGCTCCGCTCCTGGTTTCTGAAGAGGGCAGCTCCCTCGGAGCGCCAACACGCGTCTTGATCGTTCCAGCAAAGTGACTGCATGTCATAAAGTCACGTAACTTCGTTTTCAGCAAAGCCTTCAGGTGGTAAATCACCTCAGAAATCATCCATTAGGCTGATGTTTGGGTCAAAAGTTACACAGTGTCTCTTTAATATAAAAATACACATGAGAGAAAAGTTCAACCATGCATATGAGTCACGCCCAGTTGACATGAAACCTAGTCACCAAGACTGGAAACCTACTCACATGGAGATGTGTTTGCTGTCTAACATAACCTTCAGTTAAAACCTGGCTCTTAAATGTTGATCATCTGCTTCCCAGCTGGCTGGTCTGAATCAGCCGAGAGGGAAACCACAGAACCATCATAACTGGTCATGGAAACCTCCAAAGTGGTGCTCATCATTCTGGCAGTCTCAACATGTTGCTGAGGAACATCGTGATCATTCCAGCAAAGTGACTGCATGTTATACAGTCACGTAGCCCCGTTTCCAGCAAAGCCTCCAGGTGGTAAATCACCGCAGTGAGAACGAGCTCAGCTTCAGTACACGTCTATCTTAAAATACATAACTACCTATTTAACTTGTAATAAATCTAGTTTTCTGAGTTAAAACCAGCTTTTGGCGCTTTTATGGGGTTTTAACAAGCCACTGAAAGGAGCAAGAAGCACCGTCCAGATGGACCCATCAGCTTTCATAATGAACTTTTATAACCTCTTTATATTAGTCAGAAAAAAAAAACAGGAGAGGAGGCAGCCTCTAAAATTATCTGAATGAAATAACTTTTAAAGTCATTCTAGATAATTGTAGCCAAAACTTTGCCAACTTGCATTTTCTGGTTTTTATACAGTTAAGTAATAAAAGTCAGATAATAGCAGCTGATTAAGATCCGTGCTGGAAAAACGCTCCAAAAGGGGTGTCCTGATACTTTTAACATACCTCTGCTTTCAAGTGGAAACGTTTGCTGGACTCCTTCCGCAGCCATAAGTCACAGTGATGAGAAAAGGAAAATCCTGTCGATTATTTTATGACCATTCGTCTCCAATAACAAGAAAACACGATGAAACTAGTTTCCATCCACACATGCAGCTGTCTCAGACTGATTCTCTGAACAGGATGCTTTCTCTCCTTCGTCTATAAATTATAATCACTAAGAGAAAAGAAGAACTTTTAAAACTACAACTCATATTGTGCAGCTTTAAATGACAAATGTGCATTTTTCTGTGTATGATTTGTATTAAAACTTAACTTTTAACTTAACAGACTGAAAAAATAATCAACCATCTGATGCCATAATTTAACCCAGCACTGTTTAACTAAGCAACCGCTATAATCACATGCAAGTGTTTGCCTCACTGTGCAGTCTTTGCATTCAGTGTATGCGTTTAACTGCTTCTTAACTACTTCACATAAAAAAAATACATGTATGGGCTACATACCCTCACAACTGGGATTCTCATTGTTTCCATGACAACTGCTGTGCTTCAGGAAGCTAATTGGAAAGCCAAGCGCTACACTTTTGAAGTGGCGAGCTGCATGTGGCCAACGCAGACGGAAAGCATGTGGCTTTAACAAGGGACACTACAGTTACTGATGTACAGTCTCCGTCGCCAGCCAGTAGCTATCACATTTACAGAGTTGGGATTCTCATCAGAGTCCTTACAGTGGTGACGGAAGCCACGCGAAACAGAAAGGAGACAAGAAGAAGGAGGTGAGATTATGTCTGGGTGTGTTTAGTTTACACATGTTTCCAGTCTTTCCCTGCTCAGATCTGACTGGTTTCCCCCCCAGCTCACCTCTAATGAGAAAACCATTGACCGAAGGGATGGAGAGTCAGACGGGGAAAACCTGCACCTCATTTGAGGATTTCCATGGAACATATGGAGCTATATGTGGATGTATGCGGCCTTTGGATGTATGCGGTTGGGGGGCCGACAGATCACCCACATTAACATCCTACAACCCTGACCTCAGCTTTTAAACAGATGCATAAAACATTTTTAAGTTGAACTTTTGGAGGTTTTGATTTAATAAGTTTAATTGACATGACATTTTTTTCCTCACCTTCCCCCTTTCCATACTTGGCAGACGGAGACCAGGACTCAGCGTCCATGAAGCCCAGCTGTCTGCACACCACTTGGGCAGCATAGATGGAGAAGTCATCATCACACACTGTACCCCACTCTCCGTTGTAGTTAACCTCCACTCGGCCCTCATAGTGTTTCCTTTTCTCTCCCGCTAGACGTAGCTGGATGACAGGGGTGCCAGGGTCTGACTGAGCGTTGCACAGCACCAACATGCCCAGCAGGGTGGAAAAGAGACCACTGACAGCAAGTGGGTGCAACATGATGCAGAAAAGGGAAGGAAGAGCTGAATGATAAAAAAACAAAACAAAAAAAAGGCAAACGTGTTATTGACTTTTACTGCTTGCATGTCTTGTTCTGATTCTAAAATGTTAAATCAAGGGCTCCTGCAGGAAGGGTGCTACTGCTCCTCATGTCATTTATCAGCTGATGTCTGCCTGGAGGTTCGACTAAACTCTCTGAACTTCAGTTCAGAAAGAAAGTTGATGCCATCTCCATCGTTCATAGTGAACCTAATACGTGTCAGCAGCAGGACCAAAAGCGCCGAGGGAGTAAGGAAGGGAGACAGTGAAGCTAGGAAGACCTCCTCCTCATCATCATCTAGTGAGTAAGGAATGAGGGGGGGTACTTTCAGAGTTGACATCACTGTAACAGCCCAACAAACGGCAAAGGTTAAATAAACCCTCCTGAAGTACAAGGTTATTAAATCCTGAAACTGTGTGAGTGAAACATGTGCTTTATCTCCCCTAAAAGGAGATAAAAGCTCTGGCATTGTGACTGTTTTAAATCAGTTTATCAGAGACAAGAAAGTACTTCTAATGAGCCTTGAATGAACAAACATCACTCATGGCAATTTAAAGAAAAAAAAACAAACTTTTAATTTAGTTTAGCATTCAAAGACACACCCACTTCCCATATTTCCAGTTAAAACTCGTGATAGCAGGAAAGATGGAAAACAAAAGAAAACATAGTAATAAACATATTTAAGGCTTTTTAACTAAATGTATTGAAGGCGAAAGAGAAAATCCCACAAACATCTATTGCTTGTGATGTTGGAATGTTTCTGGTTGTTTAAAAAAAGAATAAACACAGACACAAATGTTCACAGCGAGTTTAAGGCGTGTGATGTTAGAAGCATGGTCTTAGACCACATTCTGGTAAAATTCTCTGGAATTTAACACACTAATGTATAAAACAACTGATTAGATGAAACGTCTGGTTCAATACAATTAGGCAAAACGCTTATAAGTTGTGTTTTGAATCATAAAGCAAGGGCAATGTCGATAATTACAGTTTACAAATCATATATAATATCTCAGTTTCACATATACGTGCAGGACAACGTCCAGCCAGTAACTCTTACCAGTAAAAAAAAAAAAAAAAAAACACAGAAGAAGAAGAGTCCACTCTTTCCAGGACGCTGGATTTGGCGTTTCCAATCTGTTGCAGAGGATGAGCTTTGAGGTTATAGTTCTTTGTCCTTTAAGTACTTTTCTGGAAGTTTTTTTTTCCTTTTTTCTGGGCTCCCCTCACAGCTGGCTGCGCGCTCCCGTCCCACTCCTCGCCACAGTAAGCAACCAATGAGAAGCCGCCTCAGCATCCTGACCACGCCCCCTCTAACCCTTCCAGCAGGGTTACAAAACGCAGATCTGCAGGAAGGGACATCTTCCAAACCTGTGATCCCTCATCAAAATTAGACTTGGATTTTTTTAAATTTTTTTTAAATCCTGAACAGTTAGTTTTCTTTCCCGTTAAGTGTTTTTTGTTTTTGTTTTTTTTAAAAATAATTTATAGCAATATTTTTAGTTTTTTTGTTGTTTTCAAAAATCTGATTTAGACAGACCTCAAAGATTTATCCATATTTCCTTCAAGGTTACTGTTGATGGCTTAAGGTGTGAAGTTAACAAAGCCAAGTATTTCCTGAAAGTCACACTCTTAGTGAATTTTAGACAGACTTTATTGTTGGCATGACAACCAACCAGCAACACAAAGAAATATAATTTCACTGATAATCTATTGTTTATGCGCGATTAAAAGATTAAAAATTCAGATAGAAGCAAAAGAAAAAAGAAAAGAAAAAAAGCAGATAGAAAATTTGTATGCACATAATGATGCTCTGGTTGGAAAGAGTCTGAAACAGCACACCAGCTACTCCCATAAGATATTTTCTGCTTTATTAGGCAGATCATTGTGGGGAAAAAAACAGGAAAAATGACAGGTAATGTATCTAAGGCTAGTTAAGTATTGTTACATGATGCTTCAGTTGCATTTAAGGGTTTAAGGGCAAAGTTTATAACACCACCATGTGGTGAGAAGGTGCATCAAGCCTAACATTAGAATGGCAGACTAAATATTTAAAAACACTTGATTGTACACAAATTTTACAATATGCATCAAATGGGTTTATTGCAAAAGCATGTCTTTTACACAAATGATTTTTGGCTAGAAATGGAGCATAGTTTTTTCCTGAGTGAAATAAAAGTTAATAAAATCACCATAAAACAAACGATTATGAATTAAATGAAAATGAAAATGAAATGAAAAATACTTTATCAAATTCAATATTGTAGTATAATATAATTAACTTGAGGAGGCCTTGTTAAGTCTTGTTGTGCTCTTTGGTGAACTTATATATAGTTATATAGTATATAAATCAGAAAACCTTGCAGGATAAGAAAGACCTACTCTATTTATCCTGCTTCATAACAGCCGTCGTCCAGAGGAGACTGAAGCACCTGTATTATTTAAAGTGCAAAAGTACACAGAAACATTAAAGTAGACGAAACACAGCAGACCAACATTAGAGTTAAGTAACAAAATTATACAAATATAAACAGATGCCGCATGATGATTTAGGCTACAACGAGTTGTTTTGTTAATTACTGTAACTATGTAGTTATAATATTATGTGTTACTGTAAAGGAAAACCTCCCACTGTGAACGCTTTTGCATGTCTGTGTTTCTGCAGCTCATGGAGGAACAAACAGAAGCAATCTGTTGTAACAATTTATTCAGGAATGCACAAAATATAGCAGTTAACATAGAATCTGAGCATAATTAATTCTTCAATTTTACAAACAGCAAATCACGTCAGAACACTCGTGTTATTTAAGTATAAAATACACATGTACAGTGAAATAATGGATTTGCTTTGAAAAGCAGCTTGACGCCAGCGTTACAGCACTTCAACGGGACACAGAGTCACATCATATATTGATATTTGGCATCTGATTGTGTAGAAGTAACCATGGATTTCATAAAAAAGAAAGAAAAGCTGTCCTTTATTATTAGCATCCAATTCTGCATGTTTAACAGATGACAAATAATTACACTATGACCTTATATCCAAACTTTATCGATAAATCACCACATATAAAGCAAAAAAAAAAAACTGCAAACCCGTCATACTCGTTCAGGATGTTTAGATCATAAAAATATACTGTATACACTACACTTTGGCAACAGACTTTGCAACTATAATAACACCAGCAACATCTGCACTCACAGAAAAAATGTGAATACAAAACAAAAGTGTTTATGTACAAGTAACTTTTCCACACTCAGTGCAGAGTCATAGAAAAAGAAACATGGCACGTGGTTTAGCAATACGGCATAATAGGGTTTTAAGGTTATAAACATCACATTACCGTCATGTAAGCTGTGCTTTTCTTTAGTAAACTTCATATTAGGGATTTATGGGTCATGATGGATGTTTTGTGTGAAATCTGAGGGGACACATCCGTAAGCAATCCTGTAAAAAAAACAAAACAAAACGAAAAAAAACAAACTCAAAGCCCCCCCCTAAATCTGAACTAATTATAAAGGATGGTAGGAAAAATTAGGTAAGGACCAAAAAACTGATAAATTTGAATAAGTTTAGGCACCCAGCATCGTTAATAAATTTAAGTAATTGTGCTGTTGTAAGGAAATGTTAGCCATTACCTTTCCCTAAATCCTTGAGCACATGCATATACAACTGGCGTTGGAAATGCTTTTCCATTTTGAATGCACATATGAAAAAAATGCAAGACTTAAAAACCTGTAAATGTCTTCATCTTAACGTGACCCCTTTCCGCAAATCTCAAGCTGAACGCAGATAAATTCTGACACATTTGCTTCAAAACAACCGAAATAAACCTCATGGTGAGTTTGTGCTTTTTCAGATATGATGACATGATTACCAGAAGGAACATCTGCTGTCCTAACGTCATATCTCAGTCTGAAAAGAGAAATTTAGCAAGTGCAAAACCTGCATACTTAGGTCCTGTTTTAACAAAAAAAACAAACAAAAAAAAAAACAGCTCAGTTAGTTGAGATGTGCCAAAGTTTCCTTCGGTACAGGATTTCCA
>NC_136624.1:37107604-37145104 GCF_933228915.1 Telmatherina bonti | reverse complement strand
TATGTAACTGCATCACTGTCCACTTTGCAAACTTCCACTTCCTGCTAATAGAACTTGCCACTCGGGTCATAATTAGTTCTGCAACCAAAAAGGTGAAGTAGCTTTACAATCAGTTGATGTGTTGTTCATCTGTCATTTCCAACCTTTCTTGATTTTGGTATTTTTTAAGAGTCCTTTATGAAACATGATGCTTAAAGTTGACCATAACTCATTACGAAATCCTCTATAAGAATCACATCTGCCTACGGCGTTTGTGTTTGAACTTACCATCCACAACTGAAGGCTGTTTCTTCACCGGTGCTTTATTACACTCAGGCTCTTCTATCTCCTCCTGATTGTCTGTTGTTGTACCCATCATGCAAGTGGAAGCCAGTTTCTCTTCATCTGTGGCGTGATGAACTCGCTGAGTGATCTCTGGAGTCTGAGCCACCACCTCATCCTCTTCCTAGACATATGAGAGTCAGCTTAAATGACAGTTTTTACATAATCATACCTGCAGAAAGAGTCAGCATGCATGCATTTCAGGCACAGTTAGGATATGTGATGGTGCCATAAGTGCCATCTCGTGTTTACCATGGCTCTATCTATACTTTATCCTTCCTCAGCAGATGACAGAGGTGACATTGTTGAGGACACATGAGACCAGCAGACTAATATGTGGCTGCAGAGTGATAAGTCATAGATCTGTCACCACGCCAACACTGTACTGCAGCACTGGAAGCACTGCTGGTGCCCCCGTGAGCTTGTGTGACTGTGCGTGTGTGTGCTGAGGCTAAGAGGTTGGACAGTTGCTGAATAATGTACATTGCAGTCGCTGCAGTAAGTTGAACTGTTTCAACAAACACAAACAAATTACCTGATTGCACACGTCCAGAATCAAAGACTGGCTCTCATCATATTTCTGTACTTTACAGGTATTCCTGCAAAACAAGCACATGGCGATAAAAACTTCAAGTATTTGTAATTCCTCTAAAGCTGATACTATGAACTATTTCTATAACCAACAAGTGAGCATTTTCAAAGTGATGCAGCCAAACCAACAAGTGGATGGCCTCGCAAGCAGAAGAAAAATGTGAGGAAGACGTTCATTTGCTTCCTCAGCAGTCAGTTCTGATACATACACATGCCATGATGAGAGCACAATGGGAAGCAAGTATGCATGAAAGAAGCTTCGATAGTGGGAGTACTTACAACAGAAAACAGAGAAACTTGACTTGTTCGGATGTCCTGAGGCCAACAGAGGTGGATGAACGAAAGCAGAGGTTTGAAATTTGCATAACACACAACAGGAAGAAAGATGGAGGATGAAAGGGTCAAAGCAAGAAGGATTGATAAAGGAACAAACAAAAGGAAAGGTCAAGAGACAAAGGAGAGGGAGTGAGTGACTAAAGCTTGTTAGATTTTCAGTTTAAAGTTTGAGCATAAACACGAGATGCAGACAGACTTAGAAGAGCTGCGAGTCGTCCAACCGCTGCAGCTGTAAGCACATTAACAGCCTATATATAACCTGTTAGGGAGTAGCATGAATGCTCAGTATGCATTGTTAAGAGTTAGCTGTGTCTTCAAAGTATTGTTTGGTATGTAGCAGATGTAACAGACCGCACAGCAAAGGGAACAGCGAGCTCAGTGGGGTAAGCCTAAAACCTCAAATGATAGAATAGAAAATATCATTTCTGGATTTTTATTTATTTATTTTTTGGTGATAATTTTAGTCTCCAGGAGAAAAAGATACTTACGTGATTGTCTTTTCTTTGCTTTTCTTCGGAATCTGTCTCACTTTTTTCTCCCCTGGAGCCTGCCTTGTTTTCAGTTTACCTCCATCTTTTACTTTTGCTTCAGGCGGAGAGACGCTGCAGGAAGAATCCTCGGTGCTCAGAGACTTTGACGATTTAAAGGGGTCAATGGAGTCGTCAAAATTGTCTGGATCAAAGCTGTAAGAGCCCTTCGGGAGCGCAGGAGAGCTGCTCATCTTGCTGTTGCTACCAAATGGATTGAAGCTTGGGTCGTCCCACTGACTGGGGTCAAAGTTATACGTTCCGCTCTTAGGAATAGGAACATCATCCAGGTTCATGGGTGCAGAAGAGTCTTTTTCTGTTGGCTCTAAAACTGGTTCTGATTGAGACTCTGGAAGCAGATCTGTTACTGGTTGAGAATGTGCCTCTGAAACTGGGGGTTCTGGTGCAGGTTTGCAAGAACTGTCCGAACCTTTGGGCCTCTGTTTCTTGGCCGCAAGTTTGCTTACTGTTTTTTTAGTCCCTAATTTCTTTAGAGGGGGCTTGCTGACCATTCCATCATCTACAGCAAACTCCAGCATCACAGGCTTCGTCTCTGATGATCCGTCCATGATTTCAGAGCTGGCTTCACACACCGGCAATGAGCTGCCAAGTGGCTCAAGCCTCGGGAGAGAGCTCGGTCCACATGCTGGGGGAGAGTTCTGGATTTTGGATCCTCCACTGGTGAAAGGGTTAAAACTGTCATCCAGCTTGTCGGGGTCAAAGTTGTATGCTGCTTTGGGAACAGGAAGTTCTTGTTCCTCAAGCTCATCCGGCGAAGCCTTCAGTTTCAGAGATGGGGGTATAGACTTGCTGGTTTCAGTCTTTTGAGCAAACTGGGTATGACTGGTTAGGTCTTCGGGATGTACTTCTGGTTCAACAAATAGCTTCTCCTCAGATGGCTCTGAAGAAGAGAAAGCTGCACTTTCTCTGCTCTTCATCAAGTCTGGTTCTGGGGAGGGAGCATGATTTGGAACTGGACCCAGATGTGGGATTTGATCTGCGACATGGATGAGGTCTGAGTCTTGGGATGACTCAGAAATGGGAGCTGTGCACTGAGAGACTTCTTTCAGAGAGGACGAATCCGGGGCAGGCAGAGAGTTTACGTCTTCTGGAGGGTGCTCTGCTTGTTCTTTAAGATTCTGGACGTTTATTTGGAGTGGGCCTCCCATGGGGACTGCAGGCTCATCCTGGCCCATGTTGTCACTGAGCAAAACGTGCTGATCCCTGCCAGGAGCTGTCACTATCAGGTTCTCCTCCTGCTCCAAGTCTAAAAACCAAATAAAAACGAAACCACATCAAATATAAAACAATGCAAACTGATAAATTAGTACACACATACTGTATGTACACCAGTCATAATCTCTCCAATCACATCTAAACTCAGATGTAGGTGATTTCTGATTGGTTCTCATGGAGCAGGTTAGTTTCCAGCCAACTGTGCCTATTGCTGCTGTTGCCATGGTGACATCTTACTGCTAGGGGAACACAGTATTGTATTTGAAATCACAAAGATAGACATGATGAATCTTGTGTTGTGTGTTGAGGACAGCATGAAGAGCTCCTACGGTATCGTTCCTGACTGCAGGGAACATTTTGAAATGACAGCATACTTCAGTACGTGTGTCATACTTGTCGTATTGATGCAACATTATGTTGCCAGGAGACTGACACAGCCCAGCAGGCTACTGCTTCGCCAGTGTTATTTTTATTAAACACATAAATGTGCATATAAAAGCATGGCCTCATTCATATCACTATGTGCAGTCACTACTGTAATAAATGTGTTTGTCTGCAGGTATAAGATGTCAAAGAGAAGGTAGATCTCACACAGCTTGCTGTGCATGATGGCAATAAGAAAAACACAGAAAGTAAAGTAATGAATTACTAAATAATAGTTTCTAAGTCCTGTAAGTTTACAATATTTAACTGAGATAAAATAGTTGACTATCTGCCTTCAGGTGCAGGTAGGAATCAGTCATGAACGTGATTAGATTCACAAGTCTGGAGAGGTTCAGACTCCTCTATCAAATGCTAGAAAGGATGTCAGAAGCTAAAGTTGCTCTTTATGATTTCAGAAAATGTTATTGGAGCAGTTTTACAGAAAGGCTTTACTCCCACCAGAACAGGAAGTGTGCCTCACAAATAACACAGACTCCTAAAAAAAACCTCCTCAGAGAGCGAGCTGACATCGCTTTGTTCATTCACTCCCCTCGCTGTGACCTTCATCAGAAACCAGTACAAAGCAAAACCAAACCAAAGCTTTTGTTGAACCTGTTGAATTCCAGACCAAAGGTCATTCCCACACTCGACAGGCTCCTCCTCCTCTCACCGATTCAAATGACAGCGTCAGAGCATCCAGTGTGATCACACCCAAAACCCACAAAAACTCCCCACTCGGTGTGCACACCGGTTTGCATACCAAGCGTGCACAACATATTTTGCTGTCTGATTAGATAACAGGTAGCCTTGATTACCTGCAATGAAACATTACCTTTTCTGCTCCTTTAAGTTATAGTAGTCAAAAAATTAGGACAAATTTGCATTTAAAGCTGAAATATTGCAGGTATGCAGACAACATGTGTGTCCACTTACTGGTGAATTTCATGCAGCTTGCACACAGTTCAGATGTACTACCCTGACCATGTTAAACTACTCATATGTTGATACGATGATTTAAAATTTTTGCATTACAAGGAACTTACAGCAATCGAGCATTATTCAATCGGAAATGTCAACAATTCCCATAAAAAGAAATTGACTGTACAGAGAGAGATCACTCAGTTGGCACATTTTCTTCTTTTTCTTACTATGAATATAAACATATGTGAGCTCTTAGTATTTGTGAAACACCAAAAGATTTTTGTTTCCATGGCAACCTTGCAAAAGGAATGGTGCTTATCTGCTGCATTATTCAGCACACAGTTCCTTTGATTTGTTGTGAGCTTTCAGCCGCTCTGAAGTGTCACAGTGTTTACGTCTTGGACGGCCTCTCAGCTGCCTCTCCCCTCGTCTCTCCTCCTCCGCCCGTCGGCTGTTTCTCAGCAGTGGCCTCACCTGTTTTGCCTGCATCAGTATTGTTGTTCTCCAGCTCTCCGGGGATGGTTGGAGGGGAGCGGACGGGTGTTGCTGCTTCAGGAGTTCCAAAATGACCCTCTGAGTCAGAACTGCAGTAAATTCAAAACAAAAGAAAGGAGGACAGAAAAATCATTACATAACAGTGGAGGGATGATCACATTACTAATGCTGAAAGCCAGAGGTGGTGGACATACTGTCAGTCCTCCTATGAAAATGTAGTTTGTTTGAATTATCACAACACTGTGCTCAAAGCTTTACAGATACTTCTACTTGTAATCTAATGGCCGAGTAAAGCTACAGGAGCTCTAACTAAATCACAGTAGATGTCAGTTTAATGAATTTTCTGATTGATAAAAGGATTTTTGCTGCAAGAAAGGATCTGATCTCTCAAGTTCCTTATATACAGTCAGGGAAGAAATGATTCAGCAACTCTTGTTTTCCAATATTTCATATTCATTTTATTGCCTGGTACAACTAAAGGTACATTTGTTTGGGAAACAAGGGTTGTTTAATATTTTTTTTTCCATGACTGTGTTGTTTTTTTTTTAAAAAAAACAAAAACAACTAATAGTTAATACAAAGATAAGAGCAGTTAAAAATATTACAGAATTTCCTTCTGAAATATAATCAAGTAATCAGTAAAAATTGGAGCAAAAAAAAAAAAAGTGTCTCGCGTGCAGTACTTTAATAGAAGTACTTCATGACTTTAATCTGGTCTGAGAACAGGAACAACAACAAAATAAAAAAACAGTAAAATTAAACTAAAGTTGTACTGAAAGGAAAGGGTTGAAGGAATAAAAGGCACAGGTCAGTAACATGATCAGGTAAAGAAAGAGCACCTTAGAGAAGCAGAGTCTCTCAGAAATAATTAAAAAAAAGTTTTCTATTTAAAAAAAACCAAAAGGTGTTTTTGATGTTTGCAAATCATCAGATTTTGGTTTGATTTATATTTTAGATAATGTAGAAAAAACTATTGATGAAAAAAAGCAATGAATAGATGCTGTGATCAGCAACCAACTTAAACAAATCTGCATAAACAGAACTATGCTAAAATACAGTCAAATAATTCACATAAGACAGCGATGCACACCCCTTGACCCAGTGACCATTCTAATTCAGTCATTTGTTCATTATCCTAACTGCTGAATCCAATGAAGGGTCGCAGATAAGCTGGAGCCTATCCCTGCAGTCTTTGGGTGAAAGGCAAGGTACACCCTGGACAACTCACCAGTCCATCGCAGGGCCATTCATATTGTAATTGTCTTTATTTATAAAGCACTTTTTGTGTCACAAAGCCGCGCAAAGTGCTTCACATGGTTAAAAAACAGTTAATGTGTATAAATTTAAAAAAAAAAAGTAATTTAAAATATGCTAGAACCTCTTTTCCACTGACTCCCCAACTTTCCCCTCTCTTCCATCCCTCCCTATTCCACCAACTCTTACTTTCTGTCTCTTAACTGAATTTAGCTTTAAAATACTTTTAAATTAAACATAATAAAGTTGAATGATGAAACAATATTTTGGGGATCCATCCACAGCAGGAACCAGCCCATCCATGACCACGCAGGCGCCACTACAGTATCCACCCCAATAGCAGCAGGTCAGGATCCCCACCGCAGCCATAGGGCTGCAGTGCAGGACCCCCCTCACCTCTCCAGACAGGACGATCACTGCTACTGCAGTCCTACAGACTGGGCAGGCAGAGTCAAGGTCCTCATGAGGAAAACACTGAAGTAAATAAGTTTCATTACAAATATATCCTATTTTATTTTGGGGGTCTGATCCCAAACTCATAATCCAATATTCAAAATTTCAAAAACTTGAAAAAATAAATAAAAACACACTTTAAATGTATTTTTAAAAAAACTATTTGTTCTCATACCACTGATCTGTGATACTGTAAACATTTACAGTGGTATCAGTTTGAAAGATAAAAGAAAACTGCAGTTAAGCCATAAACTTTATTTATTGATCCCATTTGTGCAAGGAGAAGAAAGCCGTTTCAACTTTCACTACACTAAAATCCATCTCTAGCTTATTTTCACTTTTGTTGAAGTAATGTGCCTATCATAACTTGTGCAAGAGAGAGTAAACGCAGATAAACAAGATCATATAGAGAAAATGAGGAAGTACATGCAGGCAGCCAACGATTTCCTGTCACACTTTACAAACGTACTATCTAAGAAGTAAAACTTTCAAATACAAGCTTTACAGAGTGTTTACCTCTCATTAATATGTACAAGAACCCTGATCTCTGATAAACCTTACAGCACAGTTATCTTAAAATTTGATTTAATTACTTCAGTTTAGGTTGATATAATGATGAGTATAACTTCAAACTCAAGGGAACTGATACAGTATCAGGGCAGGTGTGGAAGGGTGGAAGTAAAAAAAGTGCTTGTATCGAAGTGTAACAGAGGCTCAGATAACATGATTATCAAAGCTGACACGAGGAGCAGAGACTGTGAGTTCCTGATGACCTCAGCATGTGTCATATTTTCGCTTTAGCTGTAATTATTTGACTAAAATCTGCCTTGACGCAGTGTTAGAAGTGAAGATTCACTGCTGAAGCAAAGTAAAACCTTCAGGGACACCAGGGAAGTGTCAGAGCTACACAACAACACTGAGGAAAAATTGAACTGTCATGCAGATAAGCAACAGACTTGTCCCTCTCCTCCACTCCTTCATCTACTTCATTTATCTTCAGAAATAGATTCCTTCGTTTGACAGGTAAAAACAGAAAAAAGCTCCTTCCTCCAGTCCAGACGCTGTGAATCACCCTGCCTGTCGTCTCAGAGCTTCTGCCAAACACTTGCCTGCAGCCTTGAGATCTCTCCTCTTCCTCTTCCTCTTCTGCCCTTCCAAACTGCTCCCTTTCTCTGCTGGCCTCCTGCCCCTCTTCATCCTCCTCTCCATCTCCCCCTCGTACCGCCGTCCACGTCCATTTGGCCCACGACACAGGTGAGAGCCAAGACATCTCTTCTTGTTCCACAAAGCCTTTGGTTTCTAGCTCTTGACTGCTCCTTTGCTGTTAGTCCTCCTCAGATTTACTCTCTGCCAGCAGCTTACACATCTTTCCACAAGGCTTCTCTCTCCACATGAGCTCCCTACATCCCATTAAAGGAAGGAGGCATGTCTTTTTCCACGTTCCAGTCTGTGAATCATTAACCTCAGAATCAGTAGAGCTGCTTTCACTATCTTCTCTTCTTTTTTTCCAGTCACACTGTCTGCTTCTGACTCTGTAGCAGAATACCTCAGCACTGATCAGCTGGTTTCTCAAATGCTCTGCTCTCTCTCTCCTCCTCTGAAACCCCTTCCAACCTCTCCCCTCCACCTCGGAACAGCTCACTGACGGAAAAATGCGGAGGGGGGAGGCAGGGAGTGTGAAGCCGATGAATGCAGTTTCTGTGTGCTCTGCTGGCTGACTTCCCCTGCGGTTGCAGAATGGTATGTCTCTGTCAGGCTGCTCATCCACTCCGAGGCAGAAAGGAGTGAGCCGCAAAACAAACACAGAGAGAGGAGGAGGAGGTAGAGGAGGAGCTGAACTGTTGGGGCTCCACATTTTATAGTCCAGAGAGAGGTTAGGAATGTGGGGTTGGATCTTAAAGACTTATTTGCCCCCCTCCTGAGGCGTTCCAACAGTTAACTGTTTCTCTCATCCAGCAGCAGGCAGGCATGTGTGACCAGGGGAACCAGTTCTGTCGAATAGCCTCAGGAGAACTACCTGGCTGGATTCAATTTGTCTGAGGTAAAAATCCAGACCTCTGAACATGGAGAGAACCACAGCGCATTCATAATGGAAAGTACCAACCTATTATCTCACACAGGTGTGTGGTGACAAGTAAGAAGCTGGCACAATATTACTCATCCTGGCTCTGTGATATAGTGATACTGAGAGGATCGCACATGCAAACATGCATATGAAGACTTAACCCCAGAGGAACAATTCCTGCAATCAGCACAATAACGGTGGCTTTCAGTCGAATGGCAGGTTTAACACCTCTTTTCTGCTTTTAGAACATGGTGCTCAATACTAATGGAAACAGAATGTCCTGACTTTCAAAGAAAAAATATATATGGTGACTTTTTGTTTTATTTTAATCACACTGAATGTTTCCAGAAAGTTTAGAATGAGGAATGAAAGACAATAAAATGTTGATTGAAGTTGTAAAACACAGTTATTAAGGTTAACTTGGAGTAGATCAGTAACTAACTGCTTATAAAAAAGAGCAATGAAGCTATGTTTATTCGAAGTAAACATCTGAAAAAGCTTACAGTTCTAAAGAAGCACAAAAATACAGCTGCTGTTCCAGAAAAATAATTTTCATTGTTAAATTTAAAAGAATTTGGGAAGCTAATCATTGATGCGGCCATAGGGGAAGTGCAGACTGTACTAACACGTCAAAGCTTGAAATTCAGTTTACGAATCAGGAAAAACAAAGAGGAAAGGGGCCCTCCAGGTTTTTATTTGCATATACTTCAAAGTCAACACCAGTAATACTGAAATAAAGAATAAAAAGAATAAAGAAATAAAGAATAAAGAAATAAAGAATAAAAGCATGTCACAGGAATCCTAACAGAAAACATTTCACAGTTAATCTCAGTTTATAAAAGAAAAAGTGGTGCTAAACACAAGTATCTCAGTATTTAAAATGATGGCTTTGCTGTATTTTTTTTTAGGAATCAATAAGGTTTAAATGTTTTGGTATCACTGCATTTTGTTTTTATTTGCAATCTATACCATTTCAACTTTCTGGAAAAGGTATAAATAAATTGGTAAATCCTCATCATTTAAAGGCAAAGCTAGAAAAGGTTTGTCTTTTGTTGCTGGGAGAATAACTGAAATGATCATTTGATAATAAAAACAATAAGTTAACTGATCTTATGGATTGAAATGAGAAATTAGACATTGTTATTCAAATTTGTGAGTTTTGAAAGCAAAACAAACTCAAAGAACTCAGAAGGCGAAACCATTTAACCAGATCATTTGCAGTTTGCTCATTAAAAGTGAATCTGTTGGATTATGTAACTGAAGTCACCACACAGTTAAACCGTCAAAGAGCAGGAAAACACGCCAAGGATGACATTTGATACGCACTGCATTCTTGAATTAAATAAAATGGCTGCTTAATGGTGTTCTTCTGTTTTTTGTTTTTTTTACCAAATTCTTTGTTTACAACTTGTTGCTAAATAATTTTTATTTTCTTATGGCAACGCAACGATGCATTCAGGGAACCTTGTGCTTAAAAACTCCAGTACCAGAAATATGGCTGTGCAGCAGCAGTTAGACTCTTTCCAAATTCCCATGAAGGAGCAAAGATACGCAACCTCAGTCAGACTCAAAGTTTCCACATTTTACCAGGAAGGGTGGAGATTTTTCTCCATCCACTTATTTACAGTCTAGTGGAGCGTTCGGCTGGAGTGAAGGTAAAGAATGCATCTATTAACCGGGTGGATTTTTCATTAAGGTTCAAAGAGATTTCCACTTGGGGCAGAAGAAAGTGTTGTTATCTGTACTTTTAAATAAATACTGTGGGTAGTAAATATGTAGTCGTGAAGCCACTTCAGGATGTTTGTAGAACATTGTTCTACATGTTTTCCTTCTTTGAACTAAAAACGCTTAAGAACTGTGCTTTTCTTGTCTAAAAATGGTGCCTATAAACATCAGCAGACATGTGAGGCAGCTGTGTGTATTCTCTGATAAAAGACCACCCCATTCTTAAAGACTGCATCACTACCACAGACCTCAGAGCCCCTGCCAAAGAGTCTGACGCCGCTCCACAATCCAAACACAGCTTTATAGAGCTCAGATTTCAGACACAGTGGGAGGGACCCCAAAGGCATTTTCTAGAAAACAGAAAGTCACTAAAATTAAATTTAATTAAAACAAAATCTGGCCTCCTCTGTCTGAGCTGCTCCTCAGCTGAATCTGATGCTGACTGTGTTGGTTTAAACGGGACTAAAGGTATATGAATAGTGTCTGTGTCACCACTGATTTAAAATGCAGTAAAAATAACAATGATAATCAAAAGTGTCTTAAATAAAACAAGGATAAAATGTGCACTGGTCTGTTGTGCTTAAACTGTGTTGAACCCGTGTAAACAGAATACCTTCTTACCATAAATAGAGCCAAAGACAATAGTCGAGCCAGATTATATAACGGCTCTTCCTGTGGAGTCTAAAATAAGTGTAGACGTCCCAGCCTCTGCAAGTTCCAGCAAACACATCAGGCCCATCAGATGTTCCCGGAAATAAATGAACGTAGAAAGTTGTGGGACAGAAAATGTCAGACAAATAAAAGCTGACAAGAGGAGGGAGAGAAGCAGGGAAGTAAGGGAGAGGGAGGACAAGTGGAGTAATGATAAATGTGACCAGTGATTAGTATGTGTCAGTAGAAAAGATCAACTTCTGCCTTGTGAAGAAAATTAACATCTTAATCAGACCTTAATCTGCATCTTTATTAAAGCTATGACACAAAATTAACAATGGTTGAATGACTTCCAAATGGTTTTCCATTGGTTAACAAACAATTTGGTAACTGTACAGGTTATAATTCTGCCAGAAATAAGTATTAGTGTCTTTTCTAGTCAAAACTTTTCAGACTGCTGAAACATTCCTCCAGTTTGCTGCAATGTGCTATCAGGGTATTGTGTTGTCATCTAGTGGTCAAAGATGATAATAACACCCAGAACCTTAACTCACTAGATATCCTCACACCAACAAACTATTTTGAAGGTTAAAACTAAAACCCAGTTTAATCATGTCATATATACTGGAGGCTGGCATCTAGATCACTTACAATCCAATTCTTTTTTTTTTTTTTTTTTTTTGTATGGCACATTAAAAAACGCATGGTTGCCAGTGTTGTCCGAATAAAGTATAAATATTGAAACGTGTATAAATTTTCCACACACGGCAAGAAAAGCTATACTCCAAAGAAGACATTAAAAACAATGTACTAATATGCATTAGAAGCTAATTAAAAAATTCAAGTGCACAAAAGAAATGAACTACGATACAGTAAAGGAATTAAAGTGGCAGAACACACTTAGAGAAATCAACCATAAAAACGAGAATGCAAAAATTTATGTAGTCAGCCAGTGGGTGTGCAGCATATTCAGTATGCTTCTCTTAATTATCACCATTAAATCAATGTAAATTAAAATAATGGGAAAGAAAAACGTGTCCGAAATTACACTTACTTATTAAACTATAAGAGTGTACACACGCAAAAACGAAAGAGCGGAGACCATGTCAAATGTCCAGCGCTAGGTGTCGTTACAGTACTTCCGGACTACAACTACCACACGGCAAAGAAGCGCGCCAACCCAGAAGAAGAGTTACTTCCGCTGTGACGTAATGCTAAATGGCTAAATCGTGAGCACGGTGAACTGTAAACATTTCCACGGTTATCACTGTAACTGTCTAATTAAATTAAAAACATGTACTCGGATGTGTCTAACAGGCAGTGCAGTTACAAGATGTTTATTTTCAACTTTCAGGTCGGTTTATGTGAAGCTGAAAATTCACCTCCTGGAAGACGAAAACGAGGTAGAAGGTAAAAAGACGAAGCGGTGCGACTGAGGATATTTAGCTGATGCCAAATTCAGTTAAAAGTTAAATGTTTTGTTTTTATTTTGCTTAATAGCTGTTATTGTGTTTGTTAAAAATGAGTAGTTCTGCTTTAGATTTAGTGACGGCTAATTAGTGGAGCTAATACGCGTTGTGTTCGTGGAGCAGCAGGTTTAGGTTAAATCTCTTACTGCAATAGCTGACTGCAGACTGTTGTTGTTTTAGTTTATCTAATGGAGGAAGAAAACGGTCACGGGAAAGGGGACGCGGAGTCTGAAGTGTTTGAGCTCCGTCTGAAAGTTGAATCTTTGAAAGAAGTGCTGAAAGAGTGCAGAGCCGAGCTGGTCAGGTTGCAGAAGCAGCTGAGCCAGTCGGAGAGACTGCAGCAGAGCACGGAGAGCTACAATGAAGACCTCCGCAAACAGGTTGGTCCACAGAACTAATACTAAACAATGTTATTTCTCTTTAAATGATGGATTTTATTAAACACAGGCTGGTCCACCGAAATTAACACTAAACAACGTTGTTTCTCTTTAACCTTTATATCATGTTAACGGTCAATTTCACACATTTCCGGTTTTGTGATGAACAAACTACTGGTTAACCTTTCTTTTTCTTCCTTAAAATTTTTGACTTTTCCTCTTCTGGGTTCATGAACCTTTGAGTGAAATTAGGAGACTTTGATATGTAGTCAAACATCTGTGCAGTGTTTGCATACAAAAATGATGTTGGGGGTCATTTTGACCCAAACACTTGAGTGTGGGTAAGTTTTAAATGCTTTAGAATAGACATTCATACACAGACACTCAGGTGTGTCTTGGGGATAAACTTTCTCGCCCCTGTACTGTAAGTCTGTGGAAGGAAGCTCTTTCCACAACAATGTCTCTGGAGACATTTGACATAAAATCTTGAGTCATCTGATTTGACAACCACGACACCAGAGCAAATGGACATGAAAGAGACAAGCTAGCTGCGATCAGATGTTCGGGATAAATGGGTTGAAATTTGACCTTGTTGTACAAGGTCCACAGAAACTAATACTTAACAGTGTTATTTCTCTTAATGATGGACTTTATTAACTGAATATACTATAACAAATAGATAATTGTTTAACATGTTTTAAATGTAACGTGTAATGCTGAGTTATTAGGATCTATTTTACTCATTACGAATAACAACAACATAAAGATGTTTATTTTTGCTTTATTTCTGCTTCATACTGCATTTTTTCACAGAAAATTCTAAAAGAGAATTTGTGATACTTTCTAGCCCCTTATAATAGTTTTTACTGAGTAAATTCAATGTTCTGACCACAAATACTAGCTCCACTCTAAAATCATGTGAAAATGTACAGAAATGACAGTCTTTAAGTTTAACAAATTAAATCTCAAAGGTCTTGTTGTGGATATTAGTAGCTAAATTATAAGTTCTCATCATGGCGTCTACCTCATGTTTTTGTTGTTGATCTTTTTCTTTTATAAATTTGTACTAATTTGTTTTCACATTTGTAATGAGTTGGTGCCAAATAGTAAGTTTTTATATCTTGCTACACCTTTTCAGTTCTCCTTTCTTCTATATCTCCTTTTTATTTAATATTTGACTTTAACTAAAGATGACAAACGTTTGCTAAATCACCTAAATTTGGAGTCGGGGAAAACAAATGGGCGATAAAAGCAACACCTCTGCTTTATCTCCTAAAATTTTAAATCATAATTCATAAAAACTTTGTTTTTGAGGACTTTACATGTGTCTAATGTGATTAAATGCTCTGCTTCAGGTTGACCAGCTGAGTGCAGAGATTCATGAGCGGAAAAAGAAAGATAAAGACAGAGTCAGCACCGAAACTCAGACAGAAGAATATGTATGGACAGAAAGTGGTAAGCTAATTCCATTTGTACAATCATGAACTAAAACCAGCATGTGGAGTATTGCTTGATGACAATGTATGTAAAATATCACTATTTCTCTCTAGATTACTATAATTACTACTACGGAGGTTATTGCCAGAACACTGATGGGACAGTGTTTCCGGAGAGCCAAACAGCAGAAGCAGCAGCAGCGGGGGATGTTGCAGACTGCAGCACAACAGCAGAGGATTCAACAACAAATGAAGCAGCAGCTGCAAACGAGTCGGTTCCACCTGATAGCTGTGCAGTAACTGCAACTGAGGTTTGTTTTATTACACAATGGAAAGTTTGTAATTATAGCTTGGCTGCTAATATGTTCATTTCACCCTGTAACTCATTGGTAGCCAGTGTGCTCATTAGAATGAGTACATGTTGGTACAGTATGGACGTATATTTGAGTTTAGGTTAATACTGTCTGTTACAGGAGGGTGACGGAGGATCCATAGCTGATATGTTGAGGGCCACTGCTGAGGCGGCCATGACCCAGACAGGGTTTGTCTTCGATGAGACTACGGGGATGTATTATGACCACAGCACAGGCTTCTACTACGATTCGGTTAGTCAGTTTTTAGGTTTCGCTTAGTAGTTCATAACAAACGGTATTTGAAAGATAATTACTCTCTTATCTTATTAAACCCTTTTTTTCCTCTTCCACAGGCCAGTCAGTTGTACTATGATGGAAACACTGGTATATATTACTACTACGATGCAGAGAGTGGGCGGTATCAGTTTCATTCCAGGATCGAAGTGCCTGCTGTACAGAACAACACAGAGTTATGTCAAGAAAATAATCCAGCTGAAAAGAAAGACAGAAAGTTTAAGAAAGGGGTCAAAAAAACTCCAAATCAGGATAATGAGGTATGTTAACGGCAAGATACTTTTTATATGCATGATTGAGAAATATTTGGTGGGAAACAAGCTGGCTTCTGACTTTGTGGTGTCCTTAGAGTTCACATGATTTTATTGGTCTCAGTCTTCAAAAACATTCATTTGCCTCCCTGTGTTAAAAAGAGGCTAGTTGACTAAAAGACTATTCCTCTAATCTAGGTGCAGGATGTGACTAAGTCTTTGGCTAAAATGAAGATTTCCCCTTACTGGAAAACTCCCACTTACAAAGGTATCGCTCTAATGTTACACTGCAAACCTATGAAATATGCACTTTAAACCCCCCTGAAAGATATTTTCTTGAACCACCTTTAGCTTTGAATGCTGCAGGCATTTGCTGTGGCACTGTTTCAGTAAGCTTCTGCACTGTTCATCAACGCATCCATTCATTTATTTTCTATATCACTTATTCTAATTCATGGATGGAGTGGAGTCAGTCGCTATTAACTGTTACAGAATACACCCTGGAAACAACCGCTCAGTTTATAATCAGGGGAGATCTGGGGAGAATTTAGCAACCAGATTTTAGACACGTTTTCTGCAATGTGACATGATTTATTTCCATCCAGAGTTCCATTCATTGTTCGCTAAGATCTTGTAGGGATGGTGGGAGAGTTGGACCACCGAACAAAGGCTTCGCCAAAAATTCCCCCAGATTCTCAATGGGATTCAGGTCTGGACTCTGTGGTAGCCAGTTGATGTTTGAAAATGAAGTCTCCTGCTCCCCTGGAACACTCTTTCACAATTTGAGCCTGATTAATTCTGATTATAGATAGATAGAAATAGAGATAGATAGGTAGGTAGATAGAGCGACTACTCCAACAGGGTTGTACAGTAGACTGTGGGCATGATGGCTGAGGCATGGCATGACCCTGAGGCTCCCATCACTCTGGAACAGTCAGGACTCGTCAGACCCCATGACCTTCTTACACGGCTTAATGATCCAATCTTTATGCTTTCTAGCAAAATTCTTTCACTCCATTCAGCCTTGTTGATTAAATTGTTTTCTTAAGGCTACACAGCTGTGCAGTCCCAATCCTTCTGATTGCTCTTTGCATTGCGCATTTGGAAATACTCTTACTTTCAAATGCTGTTTGCTTTACTGTTTTTCTATGGTTTTATTTCACCAGATGTTTAGATAATGACTGAGTGTCCAGTTTTTAGTAATACATTGTAAAGATTTTAACCCACTTTTAGTGGTTTAAGTATCTCATTAGATTTTTTTTTTGCTTGACGTCGTCAATAATTTGACTCTTATGAAACGGATTCACATCATTTCCACGACCACAGGATGCGTTTACTGACTTGGTTGTTTAAGAAACCAGAAGCTTCTCACTTCATCATTTATGGTTTAAAGGCTTGTTGCCAAATGAAACATAATCAGTCCATGTAGTATTTATCTACTAGAAGGCTTTTACCTATTAACTTGGTTATATCCAGGACTTATTTGTCTAAACAGTGTTTATTACTGTTGATCAACGCTTTATTTTATGTTGATCTGTTTTGCATAACATTCACACTTTCACCCCAATGTTTATGTTAGAATTTAACCGTCTGCATAGATCATTCACACATGCAGTCATTGCAGTGGTAGAAAACTTCTTACATATTCAGAGTGCTTACAAATTCCTTTATAAAGTGTTGTAAAGCTTGAGAGAGCAAGAGGATTTGGCGTAGATCACTGAGAATTTTCCATTAATGTCTGAATTATTCAGACAAAGGTCTGCAAGGGAATTGTCTTTGAAGACTGAGACCTGTGCATGAGGAACGTTGTGACAAAAGACCTGGAAGCGAGTAAAAAGTCAGCTTTTCTGTTGTCACTGGAGATGATAATCTCACCGCTGACTGTCTGGTGGCAGGAACTCGTACATGATGACGCAAGGCCAGAAAACAAAGAGACCGATTGGGTCGAGCGTCAAACTGTTAAAAGAAAAGCAGAATCCCGAAAACTGGACCGAAGGTCTTGCAGTCCTGACGTGGCTCCGCGCAGAAAGGACTCCTCTAAGCGTCGGGAAGAAAGAGACGGTTCCTCATCCAAGAGGAAAAAGCTGAAAAACGGTTCTCATCACAAGGAAAAGAGAAGGTCAAGTAAGAAGAGGAAGAAGTCTAAATCAGAGAAGCACAAAAAGAAGAAGAAGAAGAACGTGTCCTGGAGTGACGAGTCGGAGCGCAACAGTGAGCCTGAAGAGGGAGAGATCACAGAGTCGGAGAAGGAAGACTGGGAATCTACAGCCTCGTCTTCATCAGTTTCTTGTTCCCCCCCAAAGGAAACTCCAGAGGCAGAAATGGAAATTCAGATCCAAGAAGGTGAGAAGTAAAGACAAGCTGAACCCAACACATTGAGGGTACATGCTCTCTAAACCAGTTTTTCAGCCAGTTTGTCTCATTTTGCAGCCAGAAATCCTTATTTATGTTTTCATTCTGTTGCTTTGTAAAGCTGCTGTGTTTCAGTGACAGAAAAGTTTCTTTTGTTTTCTTCCAGCCAAAGACATTTGGCCTCCCTGTGTGAGAGTGACCGTGGTTCGGTCTCCGGTGCTGCAGGTGGGCACGCTGTTCATCATCACAGCCGACTCCACGGCCACCTTCGGCAGGTTTGTGCTCTTCTCTCTGCCTTCATGTAGACTACACTTATAAA
The DNA here is from genome assembly GCF_933228915.1 of Telmatherina bonti. Lineage (NCBI taxonomy): Eukaryota > Metazoa > Chordata > Actinopteri > Atheriniformes > Telmatherinidae > Telmatherina > Telmatherina bonti. The sequence continues at coordinate 37,127,255 of NC_136624.1, read as the reverse complement.
AAGCTTGGTGCTGTGTTACTAATGAAAGCAAAGTTAACAGTGTGAAGCTCGAGGTTTTAAATAAGAGTTTGTACCACTTGAAAACAGCATGCTGTCTCTTTGCAGGGAGAAAGATATGGACCATGCAGTTCGGATACCAGAAATGGGAGTAAGCAAGGTGCCCATCTCCAATTTTTTTATGTAGGGATGGAAATGACTACTTCATGTCCGGAAATGTTGCGCAATGTTTCTAAATTTTAGCCTTGTTTGGCTCCAGCTCCATGCAGAGGTGTACTTTGACCAGGACCAGCAGAGCTATATGCTGGTGGACCACGGAAGTCAGAACGGGACGGTCATCAACGGCAACAGAATATTACAGGTCAGCATCTTGTCTCAGTTTCTTAAAGAGGACAAACTTAAGATTTGTTTTGTAACTGTGCCACTTAATATTTCCGCCGCAGCCTAAAACCAAATCTGAGCCTCATGCACTGATTCATGGCGACGAGGTTAAGATGGGGGAGACGGTGCTGTCCTTCCACATCCATTCTGGGACTGATACCTGCGATGGCTGTGAACCCGGACAGGTGATGGCTCACCTCAGCAAGCACAAGAGAGAGGACAACAGCGGTGAGAAAACACACCATTAAGGCTGTCATTTATAGGCGTGTGAAATGTCTGCAGATGTGAAGGTATTGCTGTTGTTTCCTTAAGGTCCGGGTCTCAACAAAGAGGACAAAGAATCACTAAGACAGAAGGAGCTGAAGCAGATGAAGGCTAAATACGGCCTGCAGGTGAGGGTTGTACAGGCTGCAGCACACCAGGAAAAGTTTAAAGTGTTTGTTAATGCCGTCATCTGTTTCGTTTCCCTGTACAGAGCAACGAGTATCAGGAGACCAAATCCCTGAAGAACCCTAAATACAAGGATCGGGCAGAGTCTCGCCGACAAACGATTGGGAGCGAGGGCGTTTTCCATCGAGACGATGCACCGGCTTCGGTCCATGAGTACGTAAAGCGACACTGCTGAATGTTGCTTCTGCTGGATAGAAATAAGCTGAAGGACTTATCAAGTGTTGTGCTCTAAAAGGGAGATCAGTGAAGTCAACGCCGGCCGGAAGATGCTGGAAAAGATGGGCTGGAAGAAAGGAGAGGGACTGGGTAAAGATGGAACCGGAATGAAAGCACCAGTAAGATCATCTGGTTTTCTGTTGCTCAGAGTCGGTCCTCGAGGGCCGCTGTCCTGCCAGCTTTCCATGTATACCTGCTCCTGCACATATGGCTTCCATTAAATGGATCCAACAGTGACCGGTTAGTTTGAGTCAGGTGTGTTGGAGCAGAGATACGTGGAAAACCTGCAGGATTGTGGCCCTCCAGATCCACAGCTGGACACCCCTGGTTTAGATGTGTTTAAAGGAAACTGAAGTATTAAAATTTCTTCCTGTGTTCTCCTTCTTCCCACAGATCGAGCTGAAAATCAGAAAATCACAGTTAGGTTTGGGAGCAGGTGCTGCTATGTCACTGGATGACGTGTCTCTGAGCAAATCAAAGTCCAGTAAGAACTGGGAGAAAGCACGTGAGCGCTTTGCTGATGCGTGTCAGCCTGGCTTGCCTCCTCCCACAGCACAGAAGAGTAAATCTCCTAAAGCCTGGGTCAGATCGGAGGAGACGGAGACCTCGGAAACAGGCAGCCAAAGTTAGAAGAAAGAACCGAATGAATGTATCATGACTCTAAAGAGAAGAGGAGACATTTCCTACATCGTAGTGTATATTTTAAACAATCAACCTACTGAGTATTGTGCATCCACAGGGTTTGTCCTGGAAACAAAGAGTAGCTGACAGTTTCAACTGTGTCAGTTCAGGGATCAGTGAAGTTCCACCCGGAGTGGGTTGTGCTGCTGCTGCGCCTCCCAGTCCAAAGAAGACATGAGTCGCCTCAAGCAAATATTGACACAGTGGAGCTGTATTTCTCACAATGTGATCATAACACGACGGATCTGTTCAGAGGCTCGCTACGGTGTTAAAGTTGCAGCAACTTCTTTTTTTTATTTTATTTTTTTTATTTTTAAATGTTTCATTAAATTTTAATTATACTTGATGTCTTGTTCTGTTAAATCTGATGCTGTTTTTTTTTTTATTAACTCAACTTTATTCATAAAGCACTCTAACACAACAAAAGCTGAGAGAAAATACTGAAGACAACAGATAAAAGTATGATAAAATTGTTAAAAAGGAGGAAAACATCAATAAAAACAAAGCAATAAAACAGGATTGTCATGCCAGGTCAAAGAGCAGGACATGCTGGCTAAAAAGCACATCTACATTCCTGCAAGTTCAGTAATCCAACATGTAACAGTCCATCTGTGTGTCGTCTTATCTCTGGGCTTTTTGAGCGTGTGTGAATATTTGCATGTGTGTGCGAGTGTCAGCTTGAACAGAGGACAGTCTCACACTAAATGCAAACTGGAAAACTGAAAGTGAAGGACGTTTAATGACTTTTTATACATAAAATAAAGTCTACTGTTGCATTATTACTGCTTAAATATGTGGTGAAGAACCAGAGAAAGGATCACCTCCGCCAGAAGAAAGAAGTTTCAGTAATGGCTCCTGGAAAGGCGTTGCATGTCATGGAATAGGTGAGTCAACTCACGCAACGTTGCTGCTGTAACTCCGTGAACTTGCCCTCCTGCTGCTCTTCTTTTGACTTATTGTGCCACCCATGATGATTTTCCCACAGACACTACTGGTTCCTTCAGCCGGCCAGCTTGCTCTGCAGCTCTTGACAGGTCAGCAGGTAACAGCGGTGGACTGCTTGGATAGCTTTTGACAGGTGGGTTCTCCCTCATCTGCTCTGCTGCTCTCAGAAGTCTCCTCCCTCATCTTAACTCTGTAATACTGTTTTAGTACAATGCAAGTGGGAGGGATTGGCTTGTGTGCTGTGTTGCCAGGTTGTGGGTAGAAACACATCCATAAAAAAGATGCTAGTCATGAGATAAAGTTGTATTTGGCTCTAAGCGTTGAAGTATTGTTGCTTCACCAGTTCCTGTCCTTGCCAGCAAATTTAATAGAACACAAACAGGTTACTGTTTCAGATCAATAACATCTGTTTTTATTGATATATTGTAAATAATAACAGATTAGTTACTTGTTTTCATTTCATTTCATCATTTTCTAATTCCCTTTTCCATAATATATTGGCATATCCAAAAACAACAGAAAATAATATTCCAGAGTTACAACAACTACTACACAACCATTATAGTACATTTCATGTAAAAAAGAAAAGAAAATTGGAGTAGGAAGAAGAATTAATCTTCTAAACCCTACCCCATCCTCATTTCAGAGTAAACCAACTGGATGGCATCATCTACAGCAAACACTAAGAACAAAACCGGTATGAAATACTCTATTTTTTTTTTATTATCAGTTTTTTGCATACAGTTTTAGAATGTACTCTTTATATTTCAATTTAAATTGAGAAGGATTTGAACAAATTTTAAAAAACACAATAAAAAATTCTCATTGCCTTATAATTGAACACATGCTTAACTTTACTCAACATGGCAATATTCTTACAAGTTTTCTTTTTAACAAATGCTATATATGATTTCCATTTGTGATTTTCAGCTGTTTGTTACCTGTTGCACGAGTGTGGCTGAATTCTTAACGTGTTTGGCCATCTTGAGTTTATCTTCTTCCAGCTGAGCAGAAGTTGCACCAGAAGCAGTGTTGGTGCATATTAAAGTAGCAGTAAGAAAGTACTTTTAACATCGTTCACAGTGAAAAAATGTGATCCTTCCTGAGGCCACAGCGGTTCCCTGCATTAAGCTGTCACATGCAAGTGCAAACAAGTTCTTTGTTTAGTCTTTGAGACACAGTGTAAAGATAAAACAGGGGAGATAACTCATAAAATATCATTTTAGCAAGTAGTTTGCACTGAAGAACCTGCAGTTTAAATGAATGTAGAACATTTTAGTCACCACATGTCTGTTTTTCAGCCATTCTGTATCAAATGTTTCGCCCTTTTTCATGCCAAACATTGCACTACTGGGTTCGTTCTGCTACACACTAACATGTGGAGTTTTATTTTTAACCTGCATCAAACGGCAAAGAAAGGTGTGTCCTGTATCTGACAGAGATATGTTTAAATCTTCCCTCCGGTGTTGATGGCTGAGATTAGAGCTGATTGATAAAAGGGGAGGATTGTCTTGCTCTTATTTACGTTTGTTGTACACGGATTAGCTGCAGCGCTCTGAAAACAGGCGCAGCCTTGTCATGGTTTCCTCTGCTGCCGTCTGCAGACGTGCAGACTAGCTTATCTTCTGGTTTCTGAACAATAATGATGGGATGAATTCAGCTGGGAAAGGTTTTTCATGATCATGACTGAGATAAAGCACATGTAGGATGTAGATAAACATGTTTAATCATATGTAGTTTAATTTAAAAAGTTTTTTATTTGTTAAAATTGTGTTAATCTAAATAAGTTTAATCAGAATCAAACGTGTCATCATGACATCACACATTTGGGTGAGTCAGGAACTGGAGATTGTTTGGACTTAATTAAAATTACATTAGAATGAAATTAGCTCATTTAAATCGGTCTGAATTTAATATATGCATCTAAATTAAATTAAATCTCAACATGCAGTAAAATGTTGTTCTGACATCCGTATCGGTCGATATCCTGCAGCCTCTTGCCTATCACGTCATGTTTAGGAATAAAGGAAACTTAAGTTCATCGCTCTTCTGACTGATGAAGGTTTCACCTGGAAATCACATAAATTATATAATAATCAAAATATCTAAAACAATTACCATCAGTAAAGTTGTGTTTTTTGTTTGTTTTTTTGTTTAGTTTTGTTTTTGTAAGAAAACATTATGTTATATAAGTCGGTGATTGTGGCTTATTTTACTTACTGTGTTAAAGTCTGAGCATGTTCAAGTAAAACTTACACAAATTTCTTATTTTATTTTACAAAAAATAACCCTTTGATGCATCATGTCCACCTATTTAAAGGCTCTTGTACCATATTTATAAGTGAGGAAGGTGTAGTGGACATTTGAGTCACCCAACACGCTGCCACTCACAGAAAAATAAACAAATATAGTATAAAAATGATAAAATATAGTATGTACACGTACATGTAATCACCAACTTTATCTCCATAATAAACAGGACAAAAAAGGCTATTCCATTTTTATGGATTATTTCTATTATATAAATATGAAAATATATTTTATTTTATGAATATTTCTATAGAATAGATTAATTAAATAAAAAGTCAAAATATATTAAGGACAAAGAAAAGTGTCTGTAGAAGTAAAATATTGCATGTGAAAAAATGTGGCATTGGTTTTTAATAATACATCAGAGGGTTAAACGTCTGCAGAAGTAACTAAAGAGACCCATCAAATAATGATTTATTCAGTGGAAGTTTTTAAGCTTCCTGAGTCGGTGGATTACTGTATTTTATACGTTATAAAGCACATTGTGTGTTTAGCACTTTGTGCTTCATAAATAAAGTTGCAACTTTATGGAAGGATGTATTTCTGTGAAAGTAATTCATTTTTGAAAAAATCTGGACAAAGATGTGAAAGAAGATAAATCAATATTCTCAAAGAAAGTTAAATTTAATTTGATTTTTTTTTAAAAATTTGTATTTAGATTAAATTGTCACATAAAATCAGTCATTTTATTTAAGATTATTCTTCTTGCAGCTCTTTTTCATGTTTTTTTTATTTTAATTACTATTTTTCATGGTGTTTTTTTGTATCAACAGTTAATAAACTAAAGTAAAAATGTCGCCACATAAGCAATAAAAAAGCTGGTATGTTTGTTTTGGTTTCACAGGCTAAAACATATAAATAGATTTATCCATTTACATTTAAAGCTGTTCTGTTTTTTTTATTTTTATTTTAAAGCATTTTCAGTTGTTAAATAGTCTGAACTACAGTCTTGTAGTCGCACTCCTTCCTAGACTCCACATTTGTAAGTTATAATCTGTCATGTGTGTCAGTTTCAGCTGCTGATCCAGACCCAGACTCAGACCTTTCCAGCCTGAAACCACTTTCATTTATCCTTCAGCGGAGCCGTCATCCGCAACTTTGTCACTGCAGTTACAGCCTGTGTGTCCAGGGAGAGGCGTGAAACCAGAAGTAACAAGTCTGAGAAACAGAGCTGTGTTGACCCCCCCCCCCCCCCCCCCCCAAACTTCCGCCTCAGCCACATCCGTCTGTGCTGCTGAATCCAGTCCTCTGACCATTATTGGCATATTGGAAGTGAAAGAGATTCAACTTGTTGAATGTTCACAGGAAGAGAAAAGTGTCCGTTTGCGTGTTTGCAGACCAGCCAACTTCAGCTTCAAGGCTTAGAGGAAATGAGCCACATTCCAGACACATTCCACAGTCATAAAGCTCCCACTATATCATCTTTTTCTTGTATAATAAATTAGTTTGCTGAACTTTATTTGGAAACTCGCAGTGTTTTAAAACTTCTCAGAAATGAAACTCTTTATTATAATCGTATTAGAGCTGTCATGTGGTTTGTGTCGGTGTGAAGTTGATCCTCTCTCATCCCTCGGTTTACATACCACCTTCAGACCAAAGCTGAATGGAAATTCCAACGAAACTATGGCTTCCTCCCAGCAAGCGAATCAAAGACTGCAGCTTTTCTTCCACGCCTGGCTTTTCCTGCTGGGTGTGTCTGGCTGTGACCTCATCCCCCAAAAACATCTGAATCCAGAAACTTCAGCAGTGTCGTCTACAGAAACCAGCCCGGATGTTTACAGAGTAACACATCATCTGGTTTACTACGACGACATGGCGGATGGTGGTTCTACAGTCCGTTCATTCAGCCAGCCTAACCACCTGAAACAAACTTTACTCATCAGCATCTAAATCTTATTAAGTCCTCTCAAAGGAAGCTTTTTGAAAACCAAAAGTTCTTCAACTCTCACACCACAAATGCCACAAACTGCTGGCTTGACCAGTGAGAGGAATTAGATTTGTGAAAAGAAGCTTTGTTTTCCAAAGACAATAGCAGAGCTTTAAAACCAGACGCAGCACATTCAGTGGAGCCGCTGGCAGACATGTCCAAAAGTCAGCAGATCAATAAAACACAGTTGACCAAAGCAGACATCATGATGTGAGTAACGGTGCACCTGAGAGCTGTCTCACGCACACACACACACACACACACACACAGCGTGAATCATACCTCTCTTCTCCGAGGACCGGCAGGCTGTGACGGTTCTGCTGAGATGTTCGCTGCTCTTTGGTCAGAGACAGAAACCCTGCGTTAAGGCTGCTGTTGGAGGCAAAGTTCTTGTTCTCTCTGCGTGGCGGAGCCCAGTCCATGTGGCTGGATGGGAAATGGGAAATAAACTTTCTGGGCTGGGAGCCAAGAACAGACTGGGGTTTTAAAGGCACAGCAGTCGCAGCCATATAAGGCTGAGTTACACTTTCCTCTCCACTGTAGCTCAGAACCACTTCTTCTGAAGTACGTATTAAATATATATGATAAAATCAGCAAATACATTCAGATTATGTTGTGACATTACTCCATAAACTTTTCTTTAAGAGCATGAGACTGTACATAAGTATTCTATGAGCTGTTTTCATTCTTATTTCAACACTTTAATGCTTTAGTTATTGTAAAGATTTTAGACATAACCACAAGGGATTTATTAGATAAGAAGTCAACTTGTATACTAAGCTGACATGGATCCATTTAATTACATGAAACATGTATTTTTCCCGCTTTTTGTCTAAGATATTTAAAGAAAAAGGGGTAGGAAATAGTGAGGCTGCAGTCCCAGACATCAAATCAAAGCGAAGCTAGACTGAGGCAAGGAGGTGGACACATGGAGCTGGGATTGGTGGTTAGGAAGGTTTAGTCACGAACACACCATTATCAGACTGGTTAACTTCCAGTACAGCATAACGTTCTGAAAGAGTAAGCCGGTGTCTCCATCTAGTGTTTTTTTCATGCACAGGCAACACTTTTCATGCTGCTACACTTGGATGTGCCTCCTTTACTGTGAAAAGTCATTAAAATGGTAAGTAGATGATTCAGTCAGGTGACTATTGTCTGCACTGCGCTGATCTTCTTTGCACCAAATCTCACCCTGAATCTGGCAAAACTTTCTATTTTTCTAAACTTGTGGATTTTTTATGTTAACATTTTGCACCTTGTCCAGAGACAACAGATGAAAACGAACATTGAAAGAAATGTTCCTTGATGTGTAATTTCCTTGTTAACTAAACAAACAAATAAAAGGCTTTTAAATTCTCCCCTGCAGCCTGGAACAGCTTCCAGACCAACTCAAAACTGCAGATGTTGCTCTAAGAGCTTCTAAAAATGTCTTTAAGAGTTGGGAGGGAAACTCAGCAGGTGTCAGAAGTGCCTTGTCCAGCTAACAGTGTTTTCCTTGTTCTGTTCTCCTCTTAGATTTATGTTTGATATGTTTTATACTCAGGTTTGTTTTTGTCTTAATGATTACTGCTTGTAAGGGAAATTATAAGTAGGGCTCCCATGAAAAAGAGATTTTGTAATCTTAATGCCACTTACCTGGTAAACTAAAGGGTTTACAATATAAATAAGAGCATTTTTCATTCATTTATTCATTCGTTCTCTCTCTATAGCGCTTAGTCCACTTAAGAGTTGCCGGGAAGCTGGAGCCTATCCCAGCAATCATCAGGGGAGAGGTGGGTACACCTGGACAGGTCACCAGTCCAACAACAGCTTTATTTTATGATTTACTGTTAACAGTTCCCTCTAAGTCATTATGTGACCTAATTCTGCCTGTTTCTGCAGGTTTAAAGCTTTTTTTAAGAATCAGAATTCAGATCCTAGAAAGACTCCATCCAGGTTTGTCCTCCATGTTTAGTTACCTGTCATTTAAACACTGTGTTTTTTTTTTACTTATAAAATGTTCAAATATAAAATCCCAGATATCACGTATCTCTGCAGGATCACTGTGTTGTTTCCAGGAATGGATGATTTCACTGCTCAGGTCCAGAGAGGAGACACACCAGCTGATCTCTACTGGTCAGAAAATCAGAGCATCAGCTTCATGCTGTTGTCTTCTCTGAACCAAGTCCACAAAGCAGGTTTTACCAACTTCATGTGTGAATGAGGTCGTAAATATTATTCTTTTCCTGCTTCCTTCTAAGCTCATTCATTCATTATCCAAACCGCTTAGTCTGATTAAGTGTCGCAGGTCCTTCTAAACTCATCATTTTTTATGATGAACAAGTTTTATTAGATAATTTATGCACCTTCCTGTAATTCCACTTTAGTCACCCTGGCAACAAGCATATGGATAATATGCTGCCACATGCTCCAGTTTTATATTTCTATGTAGATATTCAGGCATTATGTTTCTCAGCTATAGATACACATATAGGTAGACTGTGTTTTGTAGCCATTTATCTTCTTCCTCGCAGAAGTCCCATAACGTGACTGATGGCAGATTGGCAGTTTGTTTCTCCCCTTTTCTCTTTCATCGCCTCCTTGCAGATTTATGGGAAACTGTAAAGCAAACAAGGTCAATAGATCTGGACAGACTGCGGCCGAAAGAGACACTTACAAACCTGCAATAACTCATTTTTTCTGGCCACTTAGAGGCAGCAAAAACAAGCAGTGGACGTTCACAGATCAAGCTTTAATGCTGATAACAAGGAAGGTTAAAAACTGGATGAATTCAGGACAACCAAGCAGTGAATGAAAATGTTGATTATCCTACACTGAATCGGCTCTTGCACATAGAAATGTAAATATGATGAAGATTTTTATGTTGTGGAATGACTGGAAAAAATGTAGATGTTGCTGAATTTACAAGCTGCTTTTAAAATTTCTCCATCACTCAGAAAATGTGCTTTAAATGTCAGCTGCTGATCTCCATATGGACGTGATGAGGACTTACATCACTTGCAGTGCAGCCAGACGCCAGCAGCAGCATCCAGCTCGGGGGGATGGGGGGGGAATGGGGGGGCGCGACGCACAAACCCAGCTGGCCATATTGTGCAGCAGCTCCTCGCAAATCGGCTGCGTCACACTCAAACACACACTCGCTCTCTGTCTCTCTCTCACACGCACACGCATCCAGCAGCGCAATAAACTGGAGGAATAAAGGCAACCCATCGAGGGAAGAACACGGACTGGGAAGGCACCAGACTGAACTGGTAAGTGTTTGGATGCGGTAAATCCTCTTCTTGACGTTCACGGCGACGCATCGCTCCCATTATGTCCTCTGTGGTTACCAGGCTTCCCCGTGGCCCACAAAGAGCCTCACATCTTCCCCATCATCATCACTGGGTTTGCGCTGCTGTTAAAGCTGGAATTAAACGTGACAAATTCCACGTTTGATTTCTGTCGCCACGCGCGGTGCGCATGCTTCTCGTTCACCAGCGCTCTCCTTGCAGGGAAAATGGTCAAACTGGGGAATAATTTCGCCGAGAAAAACAACGGGAAGGCGGTTTCTGAGGATGGATTTGACACCATCCCTCTCATCACGCCGTTAGATGCCAGCCAGCTGCAGTTCCCTCCACCTGACAAGGTGAGATTCTCGTCCTCCTGTTTTTATCAGTGCAAGTCTGTCCAGCTGACTAAAACTGCGTCTTTCTACCAGTTCTGTTGATTTCTGAAGTTAAAAAAAAAAGGATTTTCTCCTGTGCATGTTTTCTCTTCTGACCAGGTGGTGGTGAAAACAAAGGCAGATTATGATGGTGAGAACAAGAAGGGAAAGCTACGATCTCCTAAAATTGCAGAGTTCTCAATAAGCATCATTGAAGGTGTATCTGAGCGACTCAAAGTAAGAATAATGTGTCTCATATTCCTTTTCTAATATCTCTCACACACTCCCACACACACACATAAGCTGGAGGGGAGGCAGTCGTCTCCCCGCATCTCAGGATATTTGTCACCCCCATCATGTGAAGATCAGCAGCATCTTTGCTCCTCTTGCTTCATGTCATCTCATCAGGACTAACAGGAAGACATCATGCAAACTGATTCACTTAACCCCACCCTGCAACAGTCATTAATTCAGCTGCTGCCATGGCGATGGCCTCCATCTCTCCCACCTATGTTAACATCCCCCCGGCTGATAGATGTTTTCACACCTTTTAAAATGATTAAAGCATGCGGGTTTGTGAAGGAAACCAGCAAAACACCATTGCTCCTGAGTGACTGGACTACATGTATTTTATAGATAAACCCAGACAGCTGTGTGTTCGCGATGCGTATCACACGTCCCTCCCTAAATGTCCAAAATCAACAGATGACATCGCTTCTGTTGGGCCTGTCAGGCTTCTTTTAGGGAGCTTTTATACTCTGAGATCTAAAAGGCAGGGAAGCCCAAAGCACCCATTGGTGCTTTGAAATCCTGCAGGCTGGCCTTTAATGGCAGGTAGTCCCTTTCATAAGCTCCTGTTGCTGTGCTTTGTTGACATTTTACTGTCTTCTCTGCTGTGTAACTGCACTAATCAGCCACACAGGTTCCTATCAGACCTGCACTAAACATCACCTCGCGCCACACAGAACTCTCCAGACAAGGGGTCCCGGACCCCAGTCCCCCAGGGCTACCATCCTGCAGGTTTTAGTGTTTCCCTACTACAACACATTTGATTCAAATGAAAATGTTCTGCAACTTGTTGTCTTCTTCTGCACCTGGCTGTTAAAAGTGGAGTATGTAAGATTTTCAATATTTAAAAAAAAAAAAAAAAAAGAACTAAAAAATAACTACAATCATAATTAGATAGTTTTTTTGTTTTTTTTTTTAAACATGTAGGTTCCAGTCTGTCCATATTTGATGTGTTATTAAATTACAAGTTTAATTAATGACATAGACCCTTCTTAAATGTTTGCCTACCAGTAAAAAAAAAAAAAAAAAAAAAAAAGTGCTTTTTGTCATTTGTCATTAATTAAACTTGTAATTTAATAACACATCAAATATGAACAGACTGGAACCAAAAAACTTTCTAATTATGATTGTAGTTATTTTATTAGTTAATTTATTTTGAAAATATTGAAAATCTTACATACTCCACCTTTAATGAGGCATGGATCTGGATCAGGTGTGTTGCAGCGGAGAAACACTAAAACCTACAGGATGGTGGTCCTGGCGGACCGGAGTCTGTGACCCCTGCTGTAGATGTCTTTGTCTTTTCACATTGAATGATTTTACATGTAAATACAAAGCTATCACAGAATAATTTGGTTTGTTTCACATGTAACTACTCTGAAAATCTTCAAAAAATACTTGCAACAAAACAAGATATCCATTTCAAGTGTTACATTTAAATTTATTTATTTATTCATTGTCCGAACCGCTTAGTCTGATGAAGGGTCGCGGGGAAGCTGGAGCCTATCCCAGCAGTCTTTGGGTGAGAGGCGGGGTACACCCTGGACAGCTCGCCAGTCCATTGCAGGACTCATTTCAAGTTATTTTAACGTTTAAAGAACATGTGCACAGCCCTGTCGTCACATGTCATGGTGTGGTTATGCACATGGATTTTTTCAGTAAGGTTATTAAACACCTGACAACTGGAATCCTAATTTCTCAACAACACAACTATAAGACTATTTCCACAATATTGCTTCAAACTACCTAAATTGCAAGTTCAGTAATTACAGTCTCTAATAAAAATGACTTAAGCATATTTTTGTAATAATCAGGCAATTTCTCCCACATTTCTTCCTGTCCCTCTTAGTTAATCAGAAACACCAGGAGCAGTTACATAAGTCCCCTGAGAGGTCTCAGCTCAGCTGCACAGATGGTCACACAAGCCGTTTAGCGGACAAGTTACTAAATACAGAATATCTTGTAGCCCTGACAGGCTGTTACTGTTGCTGCTTTAAGCTCACTGGTGCATTTTAGTCTTTCAAGACTGTTAACCTTTAACATTAAGCAAAGATCTGGTTTTAATTGGCCCAAATAGTTTAATAATGTTACTATTTGCAGATGATTCTAAGCATAAATTGATTTTCTATCCTTTCAGTTTTGCATTTCTAGAACAGCTGATATTTTGCTTACACCTTCTCATGGGATGTGATTTCCTCCTTGTGAGGGAAAGTGAGTTATTTTTACGTGTTTAAGCAGTAAACTGTTTGATTTAACTAACCAGCACCAAATGCTGCACAGAAAATAAGCATTTACCGCTTTATTGAAAGAGAAATTGTACATAAGGGTGTAATCACGGTTACTAGACAAACCAGCCATTTTACTGATCCGAGTTCCTGCCAGGACATGGAACAGCTGGTATTCCAAAAACCTCCGTGTCAACTCTGTTAATAATTGAATGACAGGTTGAAGCAGTTTATTTTAAATATTTCTAAAAACATCATTTCAGTCAGAAAAGGGTGGAGTGTCCTCTCCAGATCACAAAGTTCTGGGCTTGTCCCTCCCAGAGGAGACCCGGGGACGACCTGAGAGACCGAGGGATTACACGCTGGAGGGATTATATCTCTCGGGGGGGGGCTGGGAACGCCTCCCACTGAGCTGGCAAATGTTTCTGGGGAGAGGGAGGTCTGGGCTTCCCTGCTAAGAACCCAGCATGACACATATGATGCACAGTTTCTGAGACTTTATGGTGCAAAGTTTGCTCCAAATCTTGTGGAACACAATCTAATTTTTGTCTTTGCCCATTAATGGACACCAGAAAGCACAAGATGACACTTTAAACATTATGATATATATCATGGCTGTCCAGGGTGTACCCTGCCTTTCGCCCACAGACTGCTGGGATAGGCTCCAGCTTCCCCGCGACTTTGAATTGGATGAAGTGTTTAGGAAAATAAATGAATGATATATCGCATGTAAATAAATGAGAAAAAATTAAGTACTTTTTATATATATATTTTGTTAATGAGTCAAACAAAGACATTATATTAAAAACTATAGGCTTATCTAAACATTTTTAATGGGTTGGGTCTTTCTAGGTTAAGCAGCTGGGATGAGTGGTGGAAAATTGATGGATATTAAATATTGAAAAGTGAAATATCTTGTTTTTCAAGACTTTTTACAGCCTCATTGCTGCAGTTATGGGCTCACAGTAGTGAGAGGCATTTTGTGTTGTGTTCAGTGAACCTCAGTTGGAAGAAGGGAAGTTTTATCTCCAGCTCTCTAACAAGTGGAAGTGCCTTCAGTCAGGACACTGAACCCTGCATAGCTCCCTCTGTGTAAATGAGACCCAGTAAAACACAGTAGATATTCATCAAAGCTTAAAGGAAGTCATCCAAAATAAACCAATGAGACACCCTCATTCAATTCCTAAGTTTTCACTTCAGAATATATATTAAAAAAAAAAAAAAAAAAAAAAAAAAATATATATATATATATATATTTAAAAAAAAAAATCTCTGTTCTCTTTATGTTCTCTTTTCTGTTCTCTTTCTGCCCCTTTCCTGTCCTTTCCGGTCGGGTCCAGCAGCATAAACTCTGTAATACAAACTATTATCCAAAGCAAATAGAAAAATAAAATAAGAATCAAGAAATACAAGGGGATCATTACATCTATAAAAGTTCCCCTTGGCAAAATAAATTTGCTCAGCAGAACACAGCATCCAGAACATCAGTCTGCTTGCTTAAATGCTGGACAAGACAAAAAAAAAAAAAAAAAAAAAAAGATATATATATATATATATATATATATATATATATATATTAAAAAAAAAACAGTTAAATAAATGTAAACTGAAAAACATCCTGTCAATCGCAGTTCTTCAACATGAGCTAAATACAACCTGATATATTGCAGCGTGTTTGTGTTTAACAAAAACTGCAAAAATACAGAAGCAGGATGGGAAAATAGAAATACAGGCTCTGATTCAGTTGCTGGTTGAACCAACAGCCATTTTCTTTTTCATATGACTGTATCCGAGTGTGGGCGACTGGATGATATACTCATAATAACACTTTGAGATTTGGATTCAAAGGTAAAGTGCGTTATAAATTAAAATGATTATACTAATAAAAAAATCTGTTGATCTAACCTGCACTTTCTCCTTTTATCAGTTATAGAGGTTATTTATGGTTGTAAAAACTACTGAAGACGATGGATGGATGGATGGAAGGAAGGAAACCTTTAACTATTGATGATGAAACTGTCTTGCGTCTCCTTCAGGTGACCCTGCTGGTGATCTGTGCCCTGGCTTTCCTGGTGTGTGTGGTGTTCCTGGTCGTCTACAAGGTCTATCAGTACGAGCAGCCTTGTCCTGACAGCTTTGTTTACACGGTAAAAACTTTATTTCACATTAAAAACCGATGTCATCAGATCAGGTTGCCATTAACTATCCAACCTGCATTTGGTCTTTAAGGAAGTTTTAATATGAAGGCATCTTTCAGTTTTACCACCACAGATATTTTTGTTGCACAGGTAGTTTCTTTTTTTTCTTTTTTTTTTTTTGTTTTTAGAGAAGTAAATCACACTTTTCTGTTTTTTTTTTTTTTTTCTGGGAGCCTCTGTAAGATCTTGTCATGATGAAAACTAGTCTTTTGGCAAAATCTGGCATATTTAGAAGTTTGTTTTTTTTTTTGTTTTAATATGCTACGTCTCTTTCAAATAAATACATTTAAAAAGTGCTGATAAAGTGACTAAAGACATAAAAACGAGATGAAACATAGTGCACCTATAAATTATGCACATCAGTCTATTTAAAAAATGTCAAAAGCTGATCTGAATAAGTAGGTCTTCAGTCTTGTTGTCATCTTCAGCACCTGCCTGGTAATGAATCATTTATTCAGGTGTGTCACAGTGTGGAAACGCAAAAACCGGCAGGATGGTAGCTCACGAGGATCGGAGTTAGGGACCCCTGCTGTAGAGGAAGAGTCAAATCTTTGGCGTCAAGTAGAGGAAACATGAAATGAGATGCTGAAAGTGGGTGCTTTATGAAAAACTGAAAGGATTAATGGGGCTCAGACTCTGAAACAGAGGTTTAGGGAACAGGAGACATCATTTTCACACATGAACTGGCCACCACAGAGTCCAGAGCTAAATCCTAATGAGACTCTTTTGGATGTTCTGGAGGAGCTTTGTGCAACAGTTGGACTCTCCCATCATCAGTACACGATCTTTGGGAAGATTATTGCAGTTGGATGGAAATCAGTGTGACACTGCAGAAGCTTATTGAAACAGCGCCACAGTGAATGCTGCTGCAATCAAAGTCCAACATCATTTTAAAGTGGGATGTTTGTGGTTATGTCTCTTCAGTTATCTGAGCTTCTCAGCTACATTGTATATCAGAGTCTAAGGTTCATTTATGTCACGAGTACTTGTATCATGCAGGTTTTTTGTTATGTAGATGTGATGAACTCTACAGCTGAGCACCATCTTCTTGTTTTCACTCAATCTTTAATTTCTGAACTTCCAACCAGTTTATTGAACTAAGCATCTTCCTGAGTCGTATCATTGTCGACTTTTGTGCCTTTTTCATTGTACATGTTGGCTGGCTTACCAGAGTCATGTTTTATTCTCTTCGGGAGCAGCAAGGTCGCTGTATGCCGGCTGGGCTGTATGGCAGTTTCCCCCCTCAGGGCCCTGGGGGCCGTGGACGTCTCTTCACCCTCATCAACCACTACAACATAGCCAAGCAGACCATCACACGGTCGGTATCACCATGGATGACCATCATGTCTGAGGAAAAGGTAACCCAGCAAGAGACGGAGACTGCCCAGAAGCTGGCTTAACCGACCCGGGATCAGGAGGTGGTCTCAGATGCTGCAGGAAAATAAATAATACGCTTGTGCCATTCAAGCAAAACTCAGAGTCCCGTGGCTTTCTGTGGGTGAAAAAAAGAAAAACTTCTCTTGCTTGAGGTGCTATGCTGCCTTGTTGATGTAGTTTGGTCAGCTGTTGTGTACAGTAGCTGGAAATATGTGGAAATTTTCAACACATTCTCAGCACAGGGGTGGGAGGGGCGGGGGGTCTTAGTTTGGTGGATTCATGATTTGTTTGAATAGCATATGTCGTTATTTATTTACACAATAAAACAGTGGCGAACGTAGAAAAAGCCACAGAAACACTGACACACACACGCATCGTCTTTGTACATACACATACGTAACAGAACTCACTTTAGTACTCAGATTGTGAAACGACTGTGAGCCATCTTGTGTGTGCATTGCTTGTTTTATCGCACATGCACGCACGACTAACAGCAATCAGTTCGCTTTGAATCTTTCTTCTTTGAGAGAGCATGTCAGACCTCTTGAGATCAGGCAAATGGTAAAGTTTTAACGAAGTGGTGAAGCTAGCAGCATATTTGCCACTGGGCTTGTCTGTGCCGAAATGTTTTAATGTCATGATGTAGTGAAGAGGTGAAGCTTGACCTCAAAGAAACGTACCAGCAAAAAAAGAAAAGAAAAAAAAAATAGATTAAGTAGTGGTGTTTTCAATGATTGTTTTCTCCATCTGAACCATTTGTGAACACAGTATGCTTTAATTTGCTGGCTCCAGAAGTCTTACGTTCTACAGCATAACTTCTATGCTACTGTATTGAATGTTTTTGCTAGTGAAAACACTGTATTGCGCAATGCTTCGCACTGATTACCGTCACCACCGACATTAGTTAGGTTGATTTAGTGGAACAACCTGAAAGTAGTTGCTTGTCTTGTTGCTTTTTCCTGTATTTGTCATTTAATTCTGTACTTTTTACAAACCATGTAACGATTACCATTTAAGTGCATTTGCTACATAATGTTAAACGAAGAACTCAAATAAAGTGCCCACATTTCAAACTTATGTCTGAATGTTTAAACATTTTCATGATTTATTGTCTTTTCAGTGATGCTGAAGTAAATGCAGCTAACAGCTCTTCAGAGTTCAGATCAAAATGTATTTTAACCCGAATGAACAGATCAGCAGAAGCAGCCAACGTTTCTTTCTCTTAAGCTGAACCACACTGATACGCTGTGGCTTTTTAACCCCCACTAACTCTGAAAGCTCAACATAAATATTAAATTCATCTGCAAAAACATCACATGCTCGAGTAAGTTTTGCAAAGAATCAGCAAAAACAAGTTAAACCATTAACACTCGTGTGGTGGAGAAGCACTGACTGGTCATCCACTGGACAACCGCTTGGCTCTACAGATGTGCACTCAAACATCAAGTCGATGTGGAAAACACTGAATGAGGGTTAAAAGATCAGCATCAGAGAGAAACTTTCATTTCCACTTGGAGACACAATGATGTCCATGAAGAAGTTGTGCAAAACCTTCAGCAGAATTGTCACGGTGTCCATTCAGTCTGAGTGATGACCTGAGGTCATAACCAGGACCAGTTCCAGATGGTTTCCTGCTAAACTGTCCACCGTTGCAGTTGCGTTAGCTGTCATACCAGTCCAGGAAGAGGAGGGAGAATGAACACATAACCAGGAAGAAGAGGATCCATACTCTGAAGCCAGCATTGTTTTTGATTGCCTTGGAAAGAAAACAATTAACTTTAGCCATCTTTTCTTTTTTCCATTGCAGATGTGACTTTTTACAGTAAATAATACCTCTCTTATATCCTCGTTGCCTTCTTTGACATTCTCTGTTGCACCCACGACTTGTTGGTGAATGTTATCTATCTCTGTTTCCTGTCAGGATTATGTGAAATGGATTATCAGTTTATAACAAATTCTTCTTCATAGATTGCAACAAAGTGAGAGAATGAAAATGACAGCTTGGCTTACTTGATGCAGAACTTTTTCAGCAAAGATCTCCTGAAGTCGCGAAATCTCCACCACTCTCCCCTCAATTTGCCTGGTGGGTAAATATAAGATAAAAGAATACCATTATTTAACCCAATATCATTTATATGTTTATTTTCATATTAATACAACTATTTTTTTAACCATTTGGAAGAAATATGTCTGCTTCTGGCAAGTAAAGCAAAAATATCACCAGGCAGCAAGTCTGACTAATTACATTGTACAACACATTCACACAAGATGGTCTTTGAATATTCTTGATTGAATGATGCATGTAAGTTATGTGCAGCTGAGACTCACCTTACTTCATCCACCAGGCTGTTCATCTCACTGACTAGTCTCTGGTTTTCCTGCTCAAACTAGATAAAAGTACAACACATCCTTCAAAAGTGAGCCTCACTCAATGTTTGTTCAGTCATGCATAAAGTTCAGCATATATGAAAGTCAGCTGCATTATCAGCTACAATTTTAGGTTTGCAATGTTTCAATGCCAGTCAAAAGAGTTCCTGTGAAATGAAACGTAATCTAAGAATAAGTCCACATTCAAGAGACACATATTATTCGCAAAAATCTACACATTCTGTAAAGCGTGTAGGATAAATAATAATACAGCAGCACACCATCTGGATCTCCTCAGGAGAGAGCTCATCCTCCACTCGGCTCTCCTCCCACAGGTTGACAGAGTTGTCCTGGACTTCTGACACGCTCTTCTCTCCTGAAGAAAATACAGATGCACAAAAACAAATTTATTGTTGCTATGTATGAGGTCACCAGTAGTTTGAGCCAGAATAAAATAGAACATATACATAAATATACATACATATACACATATGTGTGTATGTATGTGTGTCGCTATGCATGTATGTATGTATGTGTGTATGTATGTATCCGTGATGTATGTATGGATGTATCCATGTATGTGTGATGCTTTATATGTATTTATGTATGTATGTGTGATGCTATGTATGTATATATGTACGCATTT
>NC_136624.1:37085104-37102604 GCF_933228915.1 Telmatherina bonti | reverse complement strand
ATAAGTATGTATGTATGTATGTATGTGTATAAGTATGTATGTATGTATGTGTATAAGTATGTATGTATGTATGTATGTGTATAAGTATGTATGTATGTATGTATGTGTATAAGTATGTATGTATGTATGTATGTGTATAAGTATGTATGTATGTATGTATGTGTATAAGTATGTATGTATGTATGTGTATAAGTATGTATGTATGTATGTGTATAAGTATGTATGTATGTATGTGTATAAGTATGTATGTATGTATGTGTATAAGTATGTATGTATGCATGTGTATATGTAAGTATGTATGCATGTGTATATGTATGTATGTATGCATGTATGTATATATGTATGTATGTATGCATGTATGTGTATATGTATGTATGTATGCATGTATGTGTATAAGTATGTATGTATGTATGTATGTATGTATGTATGTATGTATGTATGTATGTATGTGTATAAGTATGTATGTATGTATGTATGTATGTGTATAAGTATGTATGTATGTATGTATGTATGTATGTGTATAAGTATGTATGTATGTATGTATGTATGTATGTATGTGTATAAGTATGTATGTATGTATGTATGTATGTGTATAAGTATGTATGTATGTATGTATGTGTATAAGTATGTATGTATGTATGTATGTGTATAAGTATGTATGTATGTATGTATGTGTATAAGTATGTATGTATGTATGTGTATAAGTATGTATGTATGTATGTGTATAAGTATGTATGTATGTATGTGTATAAGTATGTATGTATGCATGTGTATAAGTATGTATGTATGCATGTGTATATGTAAGTATGTATGCATGTGTATATGTATGTATGTATGCATGTATGTATATATGTATGTATGTATGCATGTATGTGTATATGTATGTATGTATACATGTATGTGTATAGGTATGTATGTATGTGTATAAGTATGTATGTATGTATGTATGTGTATAAGTATGTATGTATGTATGTATGTATGTGTATAAGTATGTATGTATGTATGTATGTATGTATGTGTATAAGTATGTATGTATGTATGTATGTATGTGTATAAGTATGTATGTATGTATGTATGTATGTGTATAAGTATGTATGTATGTATGTATGTATGTGTATAAGTATGTATGTATGTATGTATGTATGTATGTATGTATGTATGTATGTATGTGTATAAGTATGTATGTATGTATGTGTATAAGTATGTATGTATGTATGTGTATAAGTATGTATGTATGTATGTATGTGTATAAGTATGTATGTATGTATGTATGTGTATAAGTATGTATGTATGTATGTATGTGTATAAGTATGTATGTATGTATGTATGTGTATAAGTATGTATGTATGTATGTATGTATGTATGTGTATAAGTATGTATGTATGTATGTATGTATGTATGTGTATAAGTATGTATGTATGTATGTATGTATGTATGTATGTATGTGTATAAGTATGTATGTATGTATGTGTATAAGTATGTATGTATGTATGTATGTGTATAAGTATGTATGTATGTATGTGTATAAGTATGTATGTATGTATGTGTATAAGTATGTATGTATGTATGCATGTATGTGTATATGTATGTATGTATGCATGTATGTGTATATGTATGTATGTATGCATGTATGTGTATAAGTATGTATGTATGCATGTATGTGTATAAGTATGTATGTATGTATGTATGTATGTATGTATGTGTATAAGTATGTATGTATGTATGTATGTATGTATGTGTATAAGTATGTATGTATGTATGTATGTATGTGTATAAGTATGTATGTATGTATGTATGTATGTATGTGTATAAGTATGTATGTATGTATGTATGTATGTGTATAAGTATGTATGTATGTATGTATGTGTACAAGTATGTATGTATGTATGTATGTATGTGTATATGTATGTATGTATGTGTATAAGTATGTATGTATGTATGTGTATAAGTATGTATGTATGTGTATAAGTATGTATGTATGTGTATAAGTATGTATGTATGCATGTATGTGTATATGTATGTATGTATGCATGTATGTGTATAAGTATGTATGTATGTAAGTATGTATGTATGTGTATAAGTATGTATGTATGTATGTATGTATGTGTGTATATAAGTATGTATGTATGTATGTGTATAAGTATGTATGTATGTATGTATGTATGTATGTGTATAAGTATGTATGCATGTGTGTAAGTATGTATGTATGTATGTATGTATGTGTATAAGTATGTATGTATGTATGTGTATAAGTATGTATGTATGTATGTATGTATGTATGTATGTATGTGTATAAGTATGTATGTATGTATGTATGTGTATAAGTATGTATGTATGTATGTATGTATGTGTATAAGTATGTATGTATGTATGTATGTGTGAATGTGTGTATAAGTATGTATGTATGTATGTATGTATGTATGTATGTATGTATGTATGTATGTATGTATGTATGTATGTATGTGTATAAGTATGTATGTATGTGTATAAGTGTGTATGTATGTATGTATGTATGTATGTGTACATGCATGTCTATATGTATGTATGTATGTATGTATGTGTACATGCATGTCTATATGTATGTACACATACATACAGATAAGAAAAAAGTTCTCGCTTCTTGTGGAGGATGTAACAAGTTTCACTCATCAGTCCACTGAGTCCAGCTACTCGGAAAACTCACCAGAACTTTCCTCCTTTGCAATCTTTTCCTCCGTGGGCTCTACCGCCACTGCTTTCTCCACCCGGCTAGGGTGCTCTGGTACCAGTCTTGATCTGAAACACCAAACCACAATTTCAATCAAAGTGTCAACAAGTTGAAGATAGGAGATGCTATGTGATTAGAGAAATAAATACTCACAGTCTCTTCTTGTCCACCATTCTCTTAACTCTAATTGCTCTTTGCTCCGAGTACAGCTTACACACCCCTTCATACCAACCAGAAAAACAAACATTACATGATAGCCATATGTGCTAACACATGAGTTTCAGTGATCTCAGATGCAGCACGTGAGAACAAAGTACAAATTTGGATGTAATCAAAGATACTCCATTAGGAGTTGATCCAGTTTGATCAGTATTTAGTTCCAAACTCACCTTTCAGATACATCTCTATGAGATCCAGCACTGCCCCCCTGTGCTCCTTAATCTGCGCTGATGACGCCTGTTTCTCCACTGTGGTGTCAACAATGATACATTTACTTAATACAGATTAAAAAGATGTGGAACCACTTTAGCCCACACATGAGCAGCACACACCTTCATTACGTAGCTGCTTGATGGCTTCAGAACAGGTTCGCATAAAGATCTGAGCATCTTGATCAATCTGGTCTCGTTCACTGTCCGTCATGCGGGTAAGATCTGATGAAATGAGACTGTGAAACAAACAGGATCATGAACAAAAGTTCAAACATGAAGGCAACTTAAACAGATTTGGCCTTGACGTTTACAGTCGTGGAAAAGCTTTGACACTCTGACCGACTCCTTCCATGTCCCTGATTAATGCAAAGCTTCTGCTATTCTGAGTCCTCCAACGCCCCTCATCATGGTTCAATCTAACAGAGACGCATTACCAAGCACTAAGCAGGCAGCACAGAAACTGTTGCACAGGTCTCCAAACTATTAAAACTCCAAATGGTTGAACCAAACTACTTCAACCTCTAAAAAACAGTACAAACACTGAACAGGCAAAGGGAAAATAATTTAAAAAAATGAAAAAAATGGCTTCCTTGAACTGATCAAATCCAAAATATAGAAAAAATCCACCATAAATGAACATGAAGATATTTCCATTTAGAAATATATATGACACTTGCAATGCATGTATAAAGTATTTTTATGTTTATTTTATTTATTTATCGCTTTTTATCTAATATTCCAACATCTGTTCAGATTTCATTTTCACATTCTACATGTCAGAGATGGTTTCGTTAACATGCCTTCAGATACGGCAGAGGTTGCAATAAATGCAGGAACATCATGACCCAATGGCATGTGGTGAGCTACTGTAAATGAGCATAACTCTGTTTGTCAACTATTACCTGACAAGCAGAATTAATACTGAACAATAAAAAGCAATGAATCTGTTTTTAATCCAATCTACTTTGTCAAATTTCAGCTGTTATGATCTCCAACTTCACCAGTTTAGTACATAGAATCTAGTCCCCAATGTTATAGTTAGTTTATTTTGTTTTGTTTGGATCAGTCACACTCAGTTTATCTATTTCCATAAAAAAAAATAAAATAAAACAAAAACAAAGTAGGCAGGAGCAAAGCTTGTATGCATAATAATGTGCTCTTACATCTAGTTACCTTAAATTATACAAATAAAAGAATGTGACTTTTTTAAAGAAAAAAAAAGTATAAATCTTTAAATAAAAAAAAAAAGCTGATAAATCATCATTTAAATGAAAATAAAGAATTACAATTTTTACCTTATTTCTGAGTTTATTCCACAGCGAGCATCCCGAAAAGACAAACATCTTTCATAAGACTTTAAAACAACAACCTCTTAATAGTCCACTATTTTCCACTAAGATAAAGGACGTTAGCAGGAAATTTTAGGGAAAGTAATAGATGAAGGTTGTGCCTATAATAAACTTCCACACAGACCACTGGATTTTCCCCACCACTAATTGCTACTGGACGCCAACCGCTGACCTGTAATCCCTGCTTAATGTATTCTGTTGAAGATTTATCAACAAATCTTACAAAAGACAATTTACCCGACACACCCGCACCTACAAAACACACAGAGCCCTCGAGCACAGGAAGGTCTGGATTAGTCCCTGGGTGTGATTTGTTCTACACTTGGTTGCAGTTCAATTATTCCAGACAATTAGACTGGAGCCTGATTCAACAGACCACCCTACTCGCCGCTGACCTTGTGCCAGCAGCCAGCTCCTGCAGCTCACACACACACGCATGCACACACGCACACACACACACAAGACATATTGCAAAGTCCCGTGTGGAAAATCCTGACTGCTGACCTTGTGTGATTTATCCCTTCATCGAGCCTTATGTACAGCTGTTTTGGGTTGTTTGGCGATGCTTACCTTCCAACACTCACGTAATCTTTTCGGTGTTGGAGCAGGAAGTCTTTGAGCTTGGTGATGTTCGCAATCTGCCAAAAAGGGAGAAGACAAATCATATATTCAATGCAATTCCTCAGTATCTCTTTCAAACATGTTTAGGAGAGTTTTAAAAACCAAGAAGCAATTTCCTTCCCGCATTTAGACGTGATTTAATATGTGTTGGATGTGACTGGTTGCTAAAGTCTTTTCATCTCTAAAGCCTCATTATTGATCTTATAATTCATCAGCTGCCCGACATGCAAAACTAACTAGCAATTTCCTCAATAAATGGCTGCCATAAATAAAATCCCCAGCAGTCACATTCAGAACACTACATTTTAACTTCATGATCCGTTACTATTTATCACAGAAAAAAATGACCGGATTTATGTGTGTATACAAGGAAACCAGAGGAAACTCGGTTCAATCCAATATTTGCTGGTGTAATTTGGTCAAATATTTAAAAAAAAAAGACTAAACTGCTTCCCTGTCTTAGGGGGCACTGCTGGCAGGGTGCATGTGGATGTGAGGGCACACACAGCAGGCTCTGTTGCATCCACTGGACGACAGAAGTCAGACAAGCCGTGGATTGAAAAATGACACAATGAGTTTGACTGTGACAGCGCCCACAGAGTGCGGGGGATTATTTGGATAGCAAAACGACGCTGTCTTCAGCCTTCAACCTTCAGCCTTTTCACTCTTAACAACCTCAATTATAAAATTACCTTGGCTGTAAGTAGGAACCCGGCACCAGCCGTCCAATAATGTCTCTAAACATTCATCCCTCATGTCATGGAGACGTCAAAGCCGTTTTATTTAAGCTGTCGTTAAAAAGAAACATTTTTCCAAATCAGACGCAAGTTATAGAGCTAATCCATTTACTAGTAACCCATTATTCGTTATCTGGCTAGATATATTACTGAGTGACACATGACACTGCTGTGGGAGACACAAGAGTGGCTAAGGCGAACAGACCCTTGTAATAATACAATTATTTCAGGTCAACAGTTAATTGTGGTTCAGTGCAATTGAACTTAAAGGGGGTGGTGGGTCAAAATGAACAGAACCTTTTTATGTTTTAAAATGGTCTTTCATGCAACTTTTCCCAGTGAAACAGTGGCAACAGCTCAAGCTTTGTGATTTATAATATTTAGAAGTCATTTAGATTTAAACACATTCAGGTATGTCAAGTCTCAGCATAACTATAACAATTAATTAATTAAAATTTAATCATGTTTTGACAAATTCTATCAAATACTTTGGTATTGTGATAACTTCTTGATTTTCTTGGTGCTTGTTTACAGAACACTGAATATTTACAGCATCTTTTTCGCATCACAACATGAAAGGACCTCAACTCCTTTACAGGGCTTTTTATATTATAGTTGCAGCATGACTACAAGATGATCATGATATGATCTTTGCCTTCAACTCCACATTAATTTCAGCAGAACCAGGTTTTGTGGTAAAATGCTTATTTATAAAGAAAACCACAATGGAAGCACAACTTTAAGTTTCAGTAATGATCTTGGCTTGCTACAAGATGGAAAATATAAACTCCCACATGACATGACTAATTTATCTCTAACTATAGACTATGCTTTCTGTTTGCAATCAGCACTTGGCTCAAGTTTTTTCTTTATGCATTGACTTTATTTGACTACACATCAGCTCATAGGACTACATCTTTTTTGACCAGCAGGCAGCGCTAAGTCCTTAGTATTGGAAGATGCTGAGACAGGAAAAAACGCATGTGTAAATGCATGTGTTATGTCAAGACGGCTGCTCTGGGGGCTGAACCGTCTCCTGTGTGTATACATTGGAGCTCAGATTCCCAGCACAACCTCAAGGGTTTGCAGGGGGTCAGAGGGATCAATTGCTCTTGTAACTTAAGACCTTAAAGAGCAAGTAATTCCTCAACAATGAGGAAGGGGGTGGCCTTGTGCCTGCGACTCGGCATATATGTGTGCATGCAAGTGTGTGTGTTTATGTGCAGCCGCCGTAGGTGTGTGTGTGTGTGTGAGGCTGGGCTTGCAGCAGAGGCAGGAGGAGACAGTCTGCCGGGCTATATCTAATCTCGTCATCATCAAAGACCCCTACTTTACCTCCTCACTTTCTCCTTCCCCCTGCTCCCCTCCAGCTCTGACAGAGCCCAAACAAACCATCAGGGGGGATTATTATGAGGAAGAAAAGAGAAAAGGCTTAGCTAGCAGATTTCTAAAAAGCTTGGATGGCTCTTTGTTTTGTTAAATCCAGGTAACTGACAGAGTTCGATGATGACTGCACCGCTTTGGTTTAAGTCCCTGACTGTGTCCTGACCGTGGGCTATCCATACTGACGCCATGCTGGTTTGTGTTTAACAACGCAGGCCTGACACAGGGAGGAAGCTTCAGTGGAGAATACTGTGCCACATGTTGACTTTATTATGATGTTTATGTCTGACTCGCTAATGGGCCGACTTTTCCTCTCATGTCTATTCAGTTACAACGCTTTACTCAGTTCTATAAACAAACAGGCAGCAATCAAACAAAGCTTTTAGGAATATTTATAAACGGTAAATTTAACCTTTCTTTTACATGTCCTGAAATCATATTTATGTGTTGTGGTTTTCATTACATAATTGATTTCAGTTCAAAAGGTGCAGTAAGCAGAAGTTGCATTCGATCACGCAGGACAAGCATGGACAAAAATGCAAACCAAACTATTTCAATGCAATATTGACATCTGACTCACATGTTAATGGTTTTGCAACACTACTAATATGTAAAACACAAGCTGAAGTGACCATAGTGCTGCCAGTCGCAGGCTGTTAAGCGTCTCGCTGCTGAAACTGAGATGGACTGAGGTGTGACGTCACCACTTGGAGAAGCCACATGGTTGATTTTGGACATAACTCGCTGGAAACTCAGCAGCATTTGGATACAACTGACTTGAAACGATCAATTTGTTCAGAAGAAGAAACATCATCTGTACTCTATGAAGGGCTGGTTTTACCAGGTGAAAAGTCAAGTTTACATTAAAAAAAAGCAAATATCTAGGAAAAAACAACAAATGTTCATGTTCGACATGTTCCACCATAATAGATCATATTAAAAAAAGTTGACAACTATTAAAATAGTCTGTGCTATAATCATTTAGGGATAGTAGATTAAAGTATTTTAAGTTATTTATTCATGTTTGTCTTTATGTTCTGTTTTGTAAAGTACAGCAAATAGCTTTTTATGTATGAAACGCACAATACAAACAAACTTGCCCCGCCTTCTGTTTTCATTTGAGCAAATAAATCTGTATATAGAACTGACTGAGATTCACCAGCATGTATTAAAGAAAATGAGCCCTGACATGACTACTCCTAACAAAACTATCTTTAAAACAAAGTTTACATGCTTAAAAAACTACAATTAGGTATTTAGTTTGGCTAATGTAGCCACAATGCTGCTAACATGGATAAAAGTTTGGAAGAAAATTTTTGAATTTACATAATTTTTTCCTTTAAATCACCCTTCTGTAGCAAAATGCAAGAAAATGCTAAATAAACTATTAAGTCAATCTGAAGTTTTAAAAATAATATTAAAAAGAAACTAAAATGTGTTCAATCACAAAGCTTCTCTCTCTGTCTCTCTCTCTCTCTACAAGGTGCTTTTCTGTTTTCTCTTCTCTTTCTGTCCCTCTTCTATCCTCTTCTGTCCGGTCCAGCAGTACAAACTATGTAATATAAACAATTATGCTAAATAAATAGAAAAATAAAATAAGAATTCAGTAAATTTGCTGCAGAATACAGCATCCAGACCATCATTCTGCTTGCTAAATGCTGGACAAGACAAAAAAAAGAAGAAGAAAAAAAAAAAAAATCACAAAGCTTTACCATATCCTTTCACCTGTCAACGTCCGCTACTTTACTTTTGCTGGATGTTTAATTATCTTAACAATCTTCTGAAATGTTCACAAACTTTATTCGAATTGGACAGATCCATTTGAGGCCTATTTAATACTCATGTCATGATTTTGGATTTAAACATAGGTCTGCACGCCTCAACCTCAACACTTAAAGAAGTGAAACAGAACTAGATTTTGTTCAGACCTGACAGCAGATGCCTCAAAATTCAATTTGCCAGGCTTCCATGGGAAAACAGTGGAGAGCTTAGGCAGACTGGTAAAGAGACCAGTTAGCAATGGGGTTCATATCAGGGTGATCCCTGCAAATCGCTCAGTATAGACTTGGCTTACACAGAGACATGTGAGCATATTTTACAGCTATGCCAATGTATTTTTGTAATATATTAACGCAAGTAACTTGAGAGAAATTACAGATTACACGCAGTTTGAGTGACATTATGCTCAAGTGTAACACTGCAATTTCTCATGAGACAATATCACATTTTACAAGTCCTTTATCAGGAGTAAATTTTTTAATGTTTATGTGACTCTTAACATTTTCCTGGAAAAACCATAGAAGACAACTCATAAATGTCAGAGCTTTTCTGGTTTAACTGTAAAATATGTAGATATGTATGCAGATAAATTGTCAACCACAGAATAAAGTAAGTAAATAATTAAATTAAATCTCTAAATCCACTCAAGTCTCATCTCAATGAAAACATATTTTGAAAAGTTTGGTCTTTGACTTGAAATTGGCAAATCCACTTGGTCTCTTTTACTGCTGAGTAAAATTCCCAGTGAAAACATTTTATTTCATGTTCAGTGATTTTTAATAGGCTTATGTAGTTTACATCATTTCAATCATAATTTCATAGGTTAAAAAAAAAAAAAAAAAAAACGGAGGTGGAAACTTAATCGTCAATGAAAATCCCACTAAGTCAACTAAATTAATGAAAATTAAACTGAATGGTTAGAAAATACACGAGTATACTGTTTCAGAACGAAGTTTTCACAGGGAAGAGCCCCTCTAAAAACACAACATACTTTTAAGAGCTGGCTGATGGCCACACTTTTCAGTGTTTCAAAGAAAACACTGTGAGAAGGAGCCAATTTTGGAATACCAATACTGAAAGCGCAGTGGGGAGCCAAGCACTATTTTCTACACTCAATTTAACAATTTTGAAGTGACCTCCTCCATTTAAACTCGAGAAGGGCAGCATGCTGTGGGGAGTGACGAGGTGAGCGGTGAAATGGAGATCACAGCACCCAAAACCACCCCTATGAGGTAAAAGATTCCCCTGACCAAACCCCATCCTGCAAACACTAGCCCTCTTATTAGTCAATCAAAACGTTTCTCTTTTTTTCCCAGTAGGAATCGGTTTGAAAGAAGCTACATTTCCTTTCTTGCTGTGCTGATTTTTAAGTGGAAAAATGTCTCTTAAGACCACTGTATTTGTCAACTTTGATGTTTTCTATTTTTGCAAAGCTTCAATGGGAACTTGGGAGGGAGAGCTATGCATGTCTTGAAGGGCACGCACATCTGTTGTGCATTAGGTGCCGGCCGTCAACATTGTTACTGGGGACCTAATTTAATATTTTCTCTGTTTTGATCTTCCACCTTTAATCACTGGCTCTTGGGAGGATCGGCTTTCTCCAGAAATTGTTTGAGAGCCGAAAGAAAATGTTATTGCAGCATGTTTATGGAATCATACATGGGAAGAGGCGACTCAGGGAAAAAATGCTGTATATGTCAGCCTATATAGGAAAGAATGGATAGTAGAGTTGGGGGAAATGTGGGTGAAAACCACCACATAACTAAGTTGTCGGGACATTCCAGACTAGCAATTTCAATTTCTACAAAATGTTTTCCATGAGATGGTTGAAGATGATATCTGCAGCTCAAAGTAAAAGGACTGGGGGGTTGGGGGCATAAGGCAGGCACCGCAGGATAGGTTCATGTTTCTTTTGAATCAGCAGCAGTCTTTTTTATTAAACCACCATTTCTAATATCAATGTAGAAGAACATAACAGAAACCTAGCTGTGTGGAGCTGTTGAAGTGGGTTCAATGTTTGCCCCAGACTGAAGGTTGGAGCCATCAGGTACAACTTAAAGACCTCACTCCCCGAGGGAAACGTAAAGTGCTTCTTAAAGTTGCCTTTGAAGAGATCTGTGTTCATGATCCTCATGTCAAGCCAAGGTTTTCTGGCTGTAAAGGCAAAACTCCCGACAAGGAATGAAGACCTTCAGTTTTCAACGACCCATCTCTTACTGCCAACTAGAGACCGTGGTGCCGTAAATCAAGTGAATCAAGACATTTCAAAAGGTTTTCTGAAATTTCCTAAACAAATTAAATGTCTATGTTACTTTCTATTGCAGATTTTTAAAGACAACTTTTAAATTATTTATATTAATATGATATAATATGTTTACAAATTAAGGTTCAATTGAATAACAAATAGTTTACAACTAAAAGTTAAAGCTTTTTTCTTTTAAACAATTTTCAGTATCTGGTCAAACAATCTTTTCTGCTAACAAATCTTCCCTGTGTGAAAAAACTCTACGTAGTATCTACGTAGTCGCCATGACAAGAGAATTCTCCCAAGTAATCAAAATGGAGCTTCAACACTTGATTATTATATCATTCTAGGGCTGGGCGATATGACCTTTTAGTAATATCCCGATATTTTCATGGCCTGTCACGATATACGATATATATCGCGATATTTACCTCAGCCTTGAATGAATGCTTTGGTGCATACAATCACATCAGCAAGGGGATTTTGTGTCTCCATTAAAACATAATTGTTCATTCTGCATTAAGATATGCTGATTTTAAACATTCATGCCAAAAGGATGAATTTGTAACGAAGCAAACTGATCAAAACCATATTTATTGAACAGTTAAAGCAGCGGCAGAAACATGTCATTTTAAAACAAAATAAAGTGACTTTGCATGATGTAATAAATGCAACGTATGAAAATAGGTGCTCTAGGGGGGACTTTTCAAATGATGAACTATTATAAGGCTTTGCTTTATGGACACGTTTTTGAGTTGTCGTGTATTTTTTTTAATCGCAGAGTTTAGCGTAGAAATCAGTCTTATAATACAGGCAGAATGTCCTCGTATCGTCTCCAATAAACGGCTTCAGCCAGTTTTTAATTCAGGATTTGATTCCCACTCCTTTCTGTACTTTCTAGAGACATGACGAGCTAGATAAATATGCTTGTGTCACACACACAGTGGATGAGGTGAGTAAGTGACAGAGGCTGTGAATGTAATCAAATAGAATTAATTATTTTTGCGTGACGTGAAAAACTTTGTAATTTACGTCCCACTCTGTAATCCAGAGCGGGATCAGTGGCGGATTTGGCTGTTCATTGTGACTGTAGGTGGAGTCGTGCAGGTGTCCTCTCTGCTCCTCTGACTGGCTGCAGCCGGAGCGACTGCGTGCTTTAGGACGGGGAGAGACTCTCGTTCTGACAATAACTTTACAATATGCGCTTTAAAGTCAGTCGCCAAAACATCAGGAAAGTCTCCAATAACTCCTGTAAAAGTTGCTAGATTTATCGCTAGTCGCTTTTCACAAAAAAAGTCGCCAGATTTAGCGAGAAAGTCGCCAAGTTGGCAACAGTGGCTACACGCTGCTTCTCATGACGTAGCACGTAGCTCCCGTTATGTACGTAACTAGGTGCGCTTGCTTTAACTCTCTGTGCAAAGCAGTGCAGAGTCGAGGAGGAGTGAGAAAACCCCGCCCACAGCTAAAAACACCTGCGTGACAACAGGATACTCGAATATGACGAATATAGGCATTTTCTATATCGCACAGGGGACTAGCCACGATATCTCGAGTATATTCGATATATCGCCCAGCCCTATATCATTCATTATAAGGAAGATAAGATCATCCTTTAAGACTCAATATCAATAATCATTGTTTGATGCTACAACTTTCAGTGTTACTCTGGGCTATTCCAGCAATTAGCAGGCGAGAGGTGGGGTACAGCCTGGACAAGTCATCACGCAGAGAGACAAACGTCTCACGCTTACATTGATTTCAAGATAGAAGGGACCAAACTGTAAATTTGGGGTTATAAAAGTAACAAAAAATGTTAACATTTGAAATCTAAACAGAAGCTAATCATTCCTCATTAAATCACCACGACTGTAAAGTTTTCACATCACAGAGGGATCATATTGCATTTGTGCGTATTTTAATTTTAATGGGACATAGCTGGTCCAATTAGTAGTACTTAATAATTAAAATACTTTTTTAAAAATTAGAAATAAACAAAAACAACCCTGACAAGTTAAAAAGCAAAGTCTACATGAAATTAGAATTTTGATTCATGACATGTTAAATACCCAAAAAATATGGAATTGTATTGGCTGTTTATTAGATTCAAGGTTTAGACGCATTTCATAACTTTCTGACCTTAAAACTCTGCGTCCCCAACTAGTTCAAGGACAAAGTGACATCTATCATTCTCATTTCTGGAGCCGCTGCTGCCGTATCCCGAGACTGAGAAACTGACACAACTTTTACATCCGGGACGGAAGGTGACGTTGCAGCAGAGTTTTACTATATGCTGGAAAACACACTGGCTGTTTTGAACATGTAACGTTGCTGATTCAGCCAAGAAACACAAGAGGATTAAAAGATAAGTGAACAAGATTCACTGTAAGATCCTCTTCTGCTGGCTGGAGAGAGCTAACAGGTTAGGTAGGATGGATGGCGAATTAGCCGTCGATTGGGGGACGTATGACGAAAAATGGCAAAAGTTCGGCTGTGTGTCTCAATGTAATAAATCCATCAGCATTTATTGTCTGAATTTGATATTTTTTAGGTTGGCCACATAACAGCACTCAATAAAAAGGCAAAAGAAAAGGACAACTGCTATTTTACAAGTTCCACAAAATTACAGCTGAAACTTGAACTATCAAAGAGTCAGTTAAGTTGAGCCACCTCACGTACAGCAGACGTATTGTACTGCAGGTTCAAGTCCGAGCCTGGAGACAAGTGCAAGTGTGGCATTTGTCTGTATTTGAGAGTTATTCTTAATGTTTTCTTTCACTGCTTCCTTTCCTTTTATTGTGCTAGGTCCTAAATTAATGTCTCATGCTATCATGTTTTGTTTATAAATGCCCACATTTGACCAGTTGTAAACAAAAATAGATGATCACCCCATCAATGTTTGGAGGGTGTAGATCATACATGTCAAACTTTTTGGCCCGCATCAAAATTATATTTGGCCCGCTAGATGATTTAAATATGTATTATGTCTAGACTGCCGATCCATTATACAGCACACGTACCACTAATACTATACATCCCACAATACTGTCTTGGCGCGCTAGACTCCGAACTGGAAAACACCCCCACCTGTCAATCTGCAGCTTCAGGGGCACGCGCACATCATCACTGTTACAACGCCGTGAGGGCTTTTAGAACCAAGTTGCGCTTGTGGGAAAGTCAGATGCAGCAAGGAAACCTGGCTCATTTTTTGTGCTGCCAAGTCATGAAAGAGCAGACCTCTACCGCCGTGTTGCCTTTTGCACAGTTTGCTGAAAAACTCAATCTACTTAGCGCTGAATTTACCTGACGATTTGTCGACTTCAAAGCCAAAAAATGTAGATTTAAACTTTTTAGCAACCCATTTGCTGTTGACTTGAAAAGTGCACCAACCAACCTCCAAATGGAGCTTATTAAGCTACAATGTAATGACACGCTCAAAGTCAAAGTATGACTCTGTCGGTGCTGCGCAATTTCCTCCTTACCTCCCCGACATGCTGCCTCCACTCTGTGCCCAAGCTGCGCAAATGCTATGTTCGGCAGCACATATCTGTGTGAGCAACTGTTTTATTTCATGAAGATGAACAAAACACCAACAGGAGTCGTTTCACTGATGAACACCTTCATACAGTCCTGAGGATTTCCTCAGCTCAGAGCCTGACTCCACAAATTGATGTGCTTGAATGTAAAAAGCGATGCCAAGTATCTGGATTGGACCCATGTGCATCATCAGAGTAAATGGAAGCAAACCAAACTGGATAAATATGATTTTATTTACTGAAGGCATGGTCTGTTCAAAGTTGAAAGAGATAATCTTTTTTTTGTTTTGTTTTTTTTTGGTGTTGGGCTTGATGGCCTGTGATGAAAAGATTTAGGTTACAATTAAAATGAATATAAAGTTTCAGATATGGAGGCCTGATATTTAGTTCAGTTTTTTTTCTATTTTAGCCTGGTCTGGGTTCAGTGTTTAAGCAAAAATAGGCCTTACTATTATTTAATATATGAAAATGTTTAAAACACTACTGTATCTCAAAGATAATAAAAACATGAATAATACCCGTCACTTTCTGAATTTAAAAAAAAAAAAAAAAAAAAAAAAAAAAAAGAGTTTGGCCCTCTACTTTGTACTCTTTTTAATTTTGACCCTCTGTGAATTTGAGTTTGACATACCTGCTGTAGATAGGCAGATGGACAAATGAACACGTTGAGTTAATTTGTCTCCTATGATGCACAACCTGCAATGTGATTATTTTCAAACAATATATTGTGCAGCTCTAAATTGAAAATTGTTATAAGACTGTATCCTTTAACATGATAAGCAACTTTGCTATCCAAAATTCAACTTTAGCTTGACTATACGGCTCTCGACAGAAGTTGAAAGTCCATTTCCTTTGCTCAGCTTTTCCATTCCCTTAAGTTATTTAAACCAAACTTTTATAATGATATTTAAAGGAAAATGTGCACCAGGCTTGCTTCCATTCCCTAGTTTGTAGAGAAAAAACTGAGCTGCTCTGCTCGTTAAAAATAAGGCACGCTACCCAGTCAGAAATATTTCAGCAATCAAAACTGAACACTTTAATTACATACAAGAGGATTTGGGGAATTTATTTGAACTGGGTTCACTATCATAATTTCATGTCATTAAATATAAGCCATGTTTATTCTTCACGTAGGAATAGCTGATCACAATGAAGCATGTAAGTATTATGTTGTAGATGTCAAAACGAATAATGACTATGTAGAGGTATTCTTGAAAAGGTGAAAACACAAAATTACTGACAGCAAAATTTTTCTTTGTTTTTTAATTTTGACATTTATGCATGATATCATTAGTTTTATCACTATATAAATCTAATTTTAGGTTTACTTCAGATTTAAACTAATTATTAGTCGATAATAATATACACAGCAGCATGTTGTGTAATTTTTGACACAGGGTGGCAACATGTTTCCAAAAATCACTGACTGATAACACCAACTATTTGAGCAACACATTCTGTGCAACACAGAGGTTCCTTCCTGTGGATTTTATTCTGTGTGAAGTTGCCCCTATCCTTAATTTAAAAAATGTATGAAAATTGTCTCAATCCAATCGTTTACGCTGCAAAAGTATGAAAACATTCCCAATGTGAGAGCACCCATCATCCCCAAAAAGAACTGTTAATAATGCTTCTGCCACGTTTGTGCTGCATTTTTCAATTAATATTGGCGACAAAGGGAAAGCTGCGACACGTCACACTGAAATAATCTTCATATCTCAAAGATTAAAGCAGCACGAACATTATTATATGCAACACAAACGAGACTATTTTCATAAACTTTTATTGAGGATGTGGAGCCAACTTCACGCAGAAAATGTACCCTTTAGTAGCATTCTGAGTGTTATCTGTAAACACTTTTTAGCTTGCAAAAAGTTTATTTCATTAAATGAGCCACAAACACCCCATTCAATCATTTAATCTTCAATAATACATAGCATTTGAATAAACAATGCACAGTTTCAGATCTCATTTCAGTTAATTCTAGTTATTAGTTTGCAGTTAACGGCGAACATCGATTGAAGCCATTCTGATTTATAAATATGAGTATCGTTCAATGCATGCTTTAAATGAATGCTTCTACCGTTTTGTCTACTTTAAAGAGCAAATTTAATCACTATAACCAAATATTTGAGCAGCTTTAAGTAGAAGTTCGTGAAAGTGCTGGCGAAGCTAAAGCTAAAGCTAGCTTTCATTAAAAGAAAGAAAAACTTACCACTTCTTTTGCGCGCGGTGAGAAGCCGCTCTTTGGTCTGCTTCTCTTGAAAATGTCATCTTTAGTGGAATCAAATCCTATTCCTATGGCTTTATTTCTGGTCTTCACCGTCTTTACGCTGGCTTTAAAAAGTAAAGTTATATCCACAGCCATGTCTGTGCAGCTGCAGCGCGACGGAAGCCGCTGTAAACAAACCGACACGTCATCACGTAAAACGTCACCGTCCTGCGACGCTGCAGATTTTTCCCTGGAACAAATATGACTTCTTACAAACTTATAAAAGAGATTTCTCTACTGACAAATATTCTTATAATTATAGGTAAATATCATATTCACAAAAATAAATGGAAAAAACAGATGCCAAATATAAACTGCTTAAAAAAGAGTTTTGGAATATTCCTGTCCTCCATGAAATATATTAATAATCCTAATCAGACTGTTGCTAATTGTTTGATGCTGTAGAATGTTTGACCCTGTAAGTTGTTTTATGGTTCTGTTTG
>NC_136624.1:37060406-37084904 GCF_933228915.1 Telmatherina bonti | reverse complement strand
TTCAGACTAATGTATTCTGAGTTGTACGTATACATGTATACGTATGTGTTTTTTTTTTCCTCTCCCTTTATCTCTTTCACTTTTCCTATGAGGTGTTTTCTCTTCTTTCTCTTTCTGTCTGTCTTCTGTCTTCTCCGGTCCAGCAGTACAAACTCTACAATTCAAACAAAAACGCAAAATAAATATAGAAATAAAATAAAAATTCAGAAAGTAAAGGGGATTATTATATCTATAAAGCTTCCCTTGGCAAAGAAAATTTGCTCAGCAGAACACAGCATCCAGATGATCCTTCTGCTTGCCTAAATGCTGGACAAGACAAAAAAAATAAAAAAAGTAAATGAGAGTTTTATCATCAATGATCTGATGTTATATAATAAGATAGATTGTCTCTTTTTCACTGAAACCTGTCTTGGCACTGAGGTGTCTCCTCCAAATTTGAATCTTTTATTTTCTATCAGGGAAGGCGGAAGAGGCGGTGACACTGCATCGATTGCCCAAAGCTCATTTTTAACAAAGTTCAGTTTAAATTAGTTTAAATAATTATTTTCTTTCGAGCATCATGCATTTGTTTTTAGCAGCCCACCGGTTTTATGTGTCTCAGTTTAGCGACCACCAAAACTTCGTTCCTGTTTTATTCAAGAATTTTTAACACCATTACACACAACTTACAACAAGATTTTAACAACAGGCGATTTTAACTTACATGTTCATAAGAGCTCTGATTCTTATGTAAGAGTTTTTAAACCTTTTAGACAGCCTGGATTTTAAACAACACGTGACACAGCCGACTCACAACAGAGGACGCACCTTGGACCTGGTCATCACACACAGCCTGCCTGCTGTGTCCTCTGTTGTTGACCTGGCTGTGCACTGTGCACCTGAGGAGGCGATATATTACCTCTGAAGTGGCTACAAATTTTTTTCATGTTTTACACCAAACTTCTGCTCAGCTTTTACCTGAATCCTGTGATTTTATTGTAGATAATTTCAATCGGAAACTGAAATGAGCCATTGATGCTGTTGCTTCAGAGAAGATAAAATATCTAAAAGTTAAAACTAGAGCACCATGGATAAATGACAGCATCAAAGAAATGTAAAGGAACTGCAGGAATGCAGAAAGAAAGTGGGGAAAAACTAAATTAACAATTCACTTTGAGATTTTTACAGAACTATTCACCTGCAACAATACAGTAAAACAGACAAGAATCCCATATTTTTCTAATTTACACAAAACAGAAATAATAATAATAATCGAGTTTTCTCCCAGCTAAACCCAACAACCTGCCTTTTAGACCTGATTCCCACATCACGTTTAAAACATTTTATGGTTTCTTTGAGCCAGAGCTTTTAAATATAGTAAACTGCTCTCTTCAGACGGGGGTCTTCCCATCTGCCTGTAAGACGGCGGTGGTGAGGCCCCTTCTGAAGAAGAGTAACTTAGATCCAAACATTATTGATAACTACAGACCTGTATCAAACTTGCTGTTCTTAAGTAAAGTTATAGAAAAAGTTGTTTTTACCCAATTAAATGAGTTTTTAAATAAACACAGTATTTTAGAAAAAAAAGTATCAGTCTGGTTTCAGGACGAACCACAGCACCAAGACGGCCCTTTTGAAAATAATTATTGACATAAGATGTACTTTGGACTTACAGAAACTTTCTGTTCTGGTTCTGCTCTTTGTGGTGCCTTCAACACAGTAGAGCACCAGATCTTGTTAACCAGATCAAAAATTCTTGCGAAGTTTGGATACATGCTCCTCAGGAGCCCATAAAATCCAGTGTGGGGTTCCCCAAGGATCAATTTTAGGCCCAATACTTTTTAATCTTTACACGTTGCCCCTTGGGGACGTCATTGGGAGACACGGCATTGCCTTTCACAGCTATGCTGATGATACACAGCTTTACATTGCCGTGTCTCCTGATGACCTACAGCCGATTAATACCCTTTTAAATTGTATTTTAGACATAAAGTCATGGATGGCAGAGAATTTCTTACAGCTCAACCAGGACAAAACTGAGGTTTTAATTAATGGTCATAAAGAGAGAGACATCATTTCATGCAGACTGCGAGGTTTCCATCCCTCTCAGTGTGTGAGAAATCTGGGTATTTTATTTGACTCTGAGCTGAATTTTAGTCCACACATCGGAAACGTAACAAAGACGGGATTTTATCATCTTAAAAACATTGCAAGAGTCTGCCCATTTCTCTCTCTTGCCAGTACGGAGATGCATGATTCTATTTCTAGTAGAATAGATTATTGTAACTCCATTCTCTCTGGTCTTCCAAAGAAGAGTACTTCCAGCTTGCAGTTACTCCAGAACTCGGCGGCACAAGTTCTAATGAGGACCAGAGGGCGGGAACACATTACAGCTGTTTTAAAATCGCTCCATAGGCTCCCCATGTGTTTCAGGATTGATTTTAAGTTTTTTTTTTTTAGTAATTTATAAATGTCTTAACGGTCTTGGGCCTTCTTATTTATCTGACCTTGTTTTAAGTTATGAGCCCTCGCGGACCCTAAAGTCTTCTGGTACTGGCCTTTTAAATATACCAAAAGTTAAAAATTAAAACATACATTGAGACCTCGTTTTATGGTCCTCACCTTTGGAACAGCCTGCCAGAGGACCTCAGGGCCACAGAGACTGTAGATGTTTTAAAGCGGCTCAAGACCTTTTTAGTTTAGTTTTTTACTTGAATTTTTCTTCTTTTCTTGTTTGTCTGTTTATTTATTTTCAAATAAATATATTTATTTTCATATTCATTTAGTTTTTCGTTAATTTTTAATCTTTTATATATCATTGTTTTACTTTTGGATGAAAAGTGCTACACAAATAAAGTTTAATTTGATTTCATAACTTTCTGCTTCTTATTCTCAATATTCAAGTGAGTTTATAAAAAAGAAAGAAACATCAGGTTTTCTGATGGAATAAATATTCTTTAGAAATAAGATTTTGAGCTGCTAGTCCGCAGGTCCAAGCTGTTGCACAGAATTGCTGCACATTTAGTTTCTGTTATATGTTTCTATGTCCTTAACAATTGTTTGTATAGGTGGTTATTGTTGTCTGAACTGAAGACTGTCAAACTGAATTACCGAGCAAGGATAATAAAGGGGTCTTTGACTTTTGGTTTTTACAATTAATGATCACCTTATATATTTTTTAACAGACCTTCAGAACTCAAACTACAATCTAACACTAGAGGAAACTGCAGTAAAGCATCCTGTAGTTGTTTTTAAATTTCCACTTTTCCTTTTGGGATCTTCTGTAAAATATTTGTTGCTTTATATAGTGTTCTGGACTGAAGAAAGTTTGTCACAATTACTAAATTCTTAGTGAATCAAACACCTTCCATGTTATCTTGTAATTTCAAGTGCAGTAATTGAAGTGAGATTTTAAGCAGATCATCTAATCTAATTAATTTTGCCAACTTAACAGTTAATTTATCAACATCAGGTCATCCAAAAGAAATTCACAAGTAAATACTTTTGGTTTATTTGCTGATTCATTTCATTTACTCTCAAGTGCAAATTTGGAAGCTGAAAATGTTTGACATAAACCAATGTACACATTCATAAAAATAAAAACTTGGTTATGCCAATGTAAGCAAAGCTGAAATTCTCTTCTGTCTAGACCAATGTAGTAATTTGTGTGTAATATTTCTCATAAATCCGTTTATTTGTAAGTGACTATGGTTGGCACCCAGATATAAGCAGAGGGGCCCAGAGTGTTGAATAAAAGTCTGTTATTTGCTGTGTGGTTTGCTCATTTCCTTTGTTAGTGTTTTGCCAGACTGTTACAGCTGAGTGCGGTGACTGTCTCTCCTTTCCTGCCATTTCAGCATTAACAACTTGTCTTTTTTCATTGCTTCGCTAAGCTTGGAGTTCAGAGCGAGAGCAGCTTTTCAGAAAGTAAGGTTGTGGAACACATTCAAGCATGATTTGCCTTTTTGATACTAAATGTGTTGCAAATAATTTAACACAGTATTTGGGATTTTTTTTGTAGATAAAACACACCATCCAACCTCTGAAAGCATTTCTACTTGGCTAAGATAGAAAGCTGCTTAAAGAGTTGACTTTTTCCAGTTCAGAGTGCCGTGTCAAACTCCATGATGTTGGAAATGTTCCTTTTTTTTTTTTTTTAGAAATCTCATTTTTAAAAGAATGATTCTCCTCAAAACTTCTTTTCATTTGGTCTTTCTGATGATCTGAAAACAGTGATCAAACCACCACTCGGGTAAATTTGGATTAATTATGAACAATATATTATTCATAATCATTAAAATGAAAATTTATATCACAATCTCAGCAAGCCATAATTTTTCAAACATTAATAATTCCAACATTTTTTATTATCATTAAGTTAACTCTCATGTTAATTATTAATCACTTAAATCTCTCTGTTGTTTGCTTTACCGATTTTGACCATACATTACACTGATGCTGTTATTGTTCTCTTTTACAAAGTCCAACACATTCACCTCAGGTTTGCAGATTTATACGTTCATTTTGAAAGATGTACACAAACTTTTTTTTTTTCTCATGTTGTACAGAACCATTCAAACTTTCCTAATCCATGTGTTTAATAAAGCTAGCTCAGCATTGGATCAACTTTGGAACATGTAAATGTAGCACCTACTAAGAAATGTTTCTGTTTGCTGCACTCAGTAATCTGCTTCTATATTTATGTTCACTGTACATTCAAATCACTTCATTTGTGCAGTTTACCAGTGTTACCCTCAGGGGGCAGAGCAGGCAGTTTGTGGTTATGGACTGCAAAAAGAAGAAAAAGTGTGTGTGTAGTCCAGGATGGTAGTTGAAACATGTCCTGGTGATGTTGTATGGAGAAGTTTTTGTAAACTCTCCCTGTTTTTGTTGTTGAGGATGAAAGGTTTTTCTGCATCCAGAGCCTTCGGTCTGAGTGATGCGCCACTAAGAAATGGTCCACAAAATCCTCTTGTCTTCATGTCACTTTAAACATCTTTCCCAATTTATATTTGAAGCCCTAATTAGTACATTCTCAATTTTTGTAACGCAATAAACATTAGGGGGATGGTTGATTCTCACATATCAGCTTATCCAGCAAACTGACAGTTTACAATCAACAGTGTGGTTTATAAACATTGTTGTAAGAAACACTGGAATCTGTGAATGTCCTTCCTTGTGCTGACCGGCACTTCCAAAAGCAGTTTGAATCTACGAGCAGCACTGCAAACAGAACATATGCAGGCTTTTTCAAGCTGGACTTATAAACCCCTGCTGGCTATATTGAAACCCCTGCTAGTGTTTTCAGTCTTTGAAGCAAACTCTGCTTTTAAATTCAGCTGAAAACATGATTTTTAATCCCGCTCTGTGTGGCATTGGGCGGCATTCACGGGTGCAGCTGTTTTATTAAAGCAAATAAAAGCATAAAAATGACTGGATCACTAAATGGTTTCTACTACTGATTAAACTTCAAATCTCTATTTCAGCTTGTTTTCCCTTCTTAAATCAGAAAAGAGTCACCCGCTGACTGAATTTGTGATGGTCAAGTAGTACACTAATGAGATATTCACTCATTGATTCATAAAACCATGTAATTAATCTACAGAAGGGGCATCACAAAGTTACTGAAACTGGAGAAATGTCATCGAATGCTGACAAAGAGAAGGAAGGTAGTTCATACAGCGGCCACTGAATTCCCAAAAGGCAGAGTAGCAGATACTGAGGACAACAACAAGCACCTTGAAATACAACTGACAAACGGAGGCCACAATGAAAGCAGCGACATTTAAATCTATGCAACAAGTAAACCAAGTCCTGAGAAGTCAGCTCAATGACAAGAACAAGATCCGGGCCATTAAGAGCTGCACCCTGCCAGTGATCAGACAGCGTCTGGGATATATACTGGTCTAATGAGGAAGCTCAGACAACAGATGTTAAAAAACGCTAACAGGGCACCATGCATGGAGGGTTCCACCCAATTCCAGTTGCTAGAGGCTATGCGCTAAACAACAGAGGTAGGCACAGGACTGGTGAGCATCAGAGACACTATCCACAATTAAACATCCCAGCTCAGTGAAAACATCCGAAAGATGGCCACAAGGGATGAAACCCTTAGACAATTTCTCAGGAAAAAGACTTCGAGGAACCACCATGGGAGGAAAACCCCTTCGAGAAAACCCCATGAGATATTAAATCAACAGATGGGTGAAATGGCCGATATGAACTACTAGTACTACTAGTAGCTAGAGGGGGGTAAACTGAAGGACAGCTGAGAAGCACTAATCATGGAGCAGGCTTGGAACATCAGCACTATCAAAGCTCAGATCCACAATACCAGGCAGGATCCCAAGTGCAGGTTGTTCAAAGAGGCCCTTGAAAAAATCCAGCACCTCATAGCAGGATGTGAGATACTGGCAGGAAAAGAAGACATGCAATGCCAAAACCAAACCAAAACATAGTGTACAGAAACATCTGTGCAGAATATGGACTGAAGACCCCAACGTCACAATGAGCAATGCCTTACGAGGTGGTGGAGAATTGAATGGTTCCAGATAGAGACTGAAAAAATGTTGATAGCCAACCAACCAGACAAAGTTATCCTGGATAAGTAGCAGAAGAAAGATGTCTTGATTGACGCCTGAACAATGGCAAAAAGGAACTTGAGAAAACCACAAAGAACTGGAGAAAGCCTGGAATATGAAGGCATCAGTAGCACCTGTGGTCATGGAAGAAAAGTGTCCCCCACACTGGAGAAGTGGCTCAAACAGATACCTGGAGAAGGACACATCTCAGTCCAGAAAGAGCAATCCTGGAAACAGCTAGAAACTGAACAGGACCCTCAAGTTCCCAGGATCCAACGGCCCAAACTTGATGAGCAGCCATCCACCCCCACCAGGGGGGATACGGGTGGATGAGTGAAGTTTTTATATTCATCTGAAAACAAAGTAATTTGTCACCTTGTGACCTCATGGGCTCCCCAGCTTGCTGGGAATTGCGGTATCTTTCCCAGTATTGGTTTTCCTTTTTATTCCAATAAAGACTATTAGATTAAAATTGGGGAAAAAAAATGTAAAAGATGTGAACATAGTGATGAAGCTGCAACTGACGACAAGCTAAAAATTAAACTATGTTTCAACAGACTGTGTGTTCTTTATTGACATTCCTAGATACTATCTATCCCTGGATGAAGCGTCAGTGATG
Organism: Telmatherina bonti; assembly: GCF_933228915.1. Classification (NCBI taxonomy): domain Eukaryota; kingdom Metazoa; phylum Chordata; class Actinopteri; order Atheriniformes; family Telmatherinidae; genus Telmatherina; species Telmatherina bonti. The sequence goes on along the minus strand of NC_136624.1, from coordinate 37,077,725 downwards.
GTATCCATTCGCCCCCGTCCCTGACAGATGAGCCATGTTTTGTAGTGTCCTCTGGGCAGTCCACTTAACTCCCTGAAAAGGAGCCCCTTACTCTCCACTTTCACTTTGTTTTGACTATTATCAGACCTGTCAGTCTTGGCCCCTTTATCTTCACAAGACTCATCTGCTGGCTGTTTGACGTTGGCTTAATTATATCAAAGGCCCTTATCTTTGCCTGGCCTGAGGGTGCGTCCTTTCTCTGACTCGCTTGAATAGTCACAGCTCCGACCGCTGAGGTGAACAGCGCTGTTTTGTGTAACAGCTCAGCATGGCGATGAATCATGGGGCACATGTTTTCCTGTTGTACTTTGCTCAGTTGAGTCAGTGCACTGCTTTTTGTGTTTGCATTGTTTATTTGTAGGGTGTAGTCTGAAACCTGAGCTAATGACCCAACGATATCCCATCAGCAACAAGTGATCCAGTTTGGAGATTGTCCCCCTGTCATGGGAGGTAACTCTGTCTCTTGGCACTTTTTACTTGAAACAGTATGCAGGAATGTCGTGCAGCTTGAACTGATGGAGAGCAATTACATGGGAGGGAGCTGCTGCCTTTGAGGTGGAAGCTTATGTGCCACACCCTGCAGGCCTACAAATAAGCCTCTGGACACGTCCCAAAATGTGTGAGGATATTTCTTTGTCTTTGCCTCCTTCTGCTCGTGATGGTTTGACAGTATCTGGCAAATGGAGGCAGAGGAGGAAACATTGCCAAGGTGTTGAATTGAGTCATCCAGTTTGCTTTGGTTGGCATCAACAAAACAAATAAAGGAAGCTTTCTAAGAGTCTAGAGGAACGTTTATGCCAGCATAGATTTTCTCATTCAAGCACTAAACATCTGAAGTTCTTCCTTTGCCTCATGATGTCGTGTCCGTTAAATTAACTACCACATTCATTACTTATTATATTTATTCACTTGTTGTCAAACAAGTGGTGAGCATTACTCAATGCACGCTTGTGATATGTGTGTGAGAATGTGACTGTGCACTGTTTCTCAGCACTTTCTTTTTTCCTTTTTTTTTTTTTTTTTTTTTACAAAGGTTTGCATGTCTGAAAACAGTCCTAATCATCAAGATTCAGTTTTGCATATGAATCTTAAGAACTACATGCAAGGTCATGCACATGGAACTTTCTAGAAAACTAATCATGGAAAGTAATGCAAGGTAGCTGCTTGGACAAACAAACTGCTACCCATAGGTTAAATACAGATGTTGCAATCAGAAATGACATTTTCCATAAAGTAGTCATTGTTACAATGTTTAACTTTATTTAGGATTAAACAGAAGGCATCACCCATTACCAACAGGCCTCAGGCACAATTCTCTGTTTAAGGGATTAACCACAAATTATTTTATCATTTTGCTGGAGTGGTGAGAGACAAGGAAAGAAAACTTTTAAAGACAAAGTTACAATGCAAAGTATTACTTACCTGAACCGCTTGCATTCTGTTATAAAAATGTTTTGTCTCATCTACTCTTAGCACAAAAGAGAATTTTTAAAAAAAGTTGTTTTGAATAGGAGATAATAAAACATAAAGACTGTCCAGATTTAAGCTTTCTGGATATGCTTGGCTTGATACTTTTCCACAGCAGTCTTCAGAAATGGACAGGAATTGCTCCGACCAATGAAAGGGGATCCTCTTTGTAATTAAAGCCAGTAGAAAATTGGATCATTTTTTGCCTGGACAGCTTTCACATTCCAGTCTAATGTGGCATTGGAGGCTTTTGAAGTTGCTGTCCTGGCAGTCCTAAATTATACCTTTCATCAGCCAATCATAAGAAAATGGCAACCTGACAGTTCCAATCACAACTTACTTTTTAGTTGGAGTCTATGTAATCAAAGGGGGACAGTGTGGTACCTCTGACAACTCAACTGGGAATACTGGACTCACAATGTCCTCATTATAACCCATAAAATATTTTCCTTTTAAGATCAAAATGATTTTTTTTCTTCATCAACCAAAAGTTAAACGTGCAATTAGCTCTTCGCTTTTTATTGGCTTCAGTGATTCACTTCTCAGTGAATCCATTGTAATGCTCCTTATGCGACTCTAAACGTGACATCTTGCATGATGTTAACCATCTAGACATTGGAAATGCCTTGTGGAGATTTCACTGTCATGTGCAACTGCAACTTCATGGGTCTGGTTTGGCTGGGAGACTCTGTCAACATAAAAACATCATATTTTCCCACGCAATATTTCCACACTATACAATTCAGGTCTGTCTTTTCTTTCACATTTATAAAAAGTAACACATTGCTCAAACTATCAAACATTTTTCATCCAGTTACTGCAAAAAGTATACAAGTTTTGCGCAAAATATACACAGTGTAAGTGTAATATTAAGTCAACACGATGTAATGGTCAGAATGAATCATGTTAGTCATCACTGTAACAGACTGTTGTAATGATTTGCCCTCTGAGCTCAAGTTCACTCACTTGCTTTTCTGCAACTTCTGCACGGTCGCCCAATTATGACTTGACACAGCTGACACAGATGAATGGATCGACACTGACACAATGGTCCTTGAGGAATAAGACACTCAATAGAAGCATTTACAGAGCACGACGCTCCTCGCCCTGTTGCCTCACCCACACTGGACAGCTGCAGTGGCGAGAAATCTGTTTAAAGTGACAGAAGAAATTAGGGGTGTCAGCGTGGGTCAGCAGGTTCACTAAAAAAATCTACTTAACACAGAGACTGTTATATTATGGAAGCATATGTAACTGCAATTTTCTTTTCCACCAATATAACAGTCATTTTAGTATGACCTTTGATGGCACAAGACAAAAGTCCACTGCATAACTCTTGCCCAGTAGAATTAAATTCGTACTCTTCGGCTGAGAGACTGTTGTCTGACCAGTGTGATCCAAAAACAATAGCAGCTATTATGCATTGTCAGGCATGTCTGCCGTACAGTCACGTATGTTTTTGCCCAGAATAAACTAACCTCCTCAGAGACGGTGAAAAAAAAAAAAAAACCAACTAATTTGTGTTTTGGTGGTTTCTCTCATTTTTGACCCCAGTCCGCAGCCAAGACCAGGATTTCATGTATTTATAAACAGGCAAAGAGAAAAAGGAATAGAGAGAAAGGAGCTTAACAGAAAAATGAAACCATATGGAACTGATGAAGAGTAACTCATCCTGTGACAAAGTAGCAAGCGCACCTCACAAGCCTCCCATACCCCCCTCCCCCACCCTAGGCCTCTCTATCTCATGTCATGGCCCTTCACGAAAGACTGCAACTGGAGAAGGTCAATCGGTGGCTGGAGCCAAGAACAAAGTGATTGTGATTTTCAGAAAGTACATGCAGGATTTGAGTAGGAAATGGTTTTGCCGCCAAACACTCAATTACATGTAATTACAATAATTCAGCCTTGGAAGATGGTTTATTCCATTTTATTATGAGGTTCACTCTTTCATGTGTCAAGGGGAGGGCAAGAAGAAGGGGAGTGTCCTGAGCAGTGACAGGGACTATGTGAAACAGATATTTTTCTTTACCTCCTCTGAATGCTTTCATTATTTCCTTTCATGGCCTGCAGCAGATGAGCCCATAGCAATTACTTTTCTCAAGAGTATCTTAGCATATCTATAAGGTCATTTTTAACACAATAAATGCTTCTTGGGCTAATCTACTGCAAACACAAAGGCATGGGAACAATGAGGATCTAAACTACTTTCAATAAGGTTGGAATTGTGTCCGCTTTCTTGATGGACTTTGACACAAACGATCTGAAGCAGTTCTGTCATAGACAGTTTGACTGCATTTGAAGTCTGAAAATAGATTTGTATATTTCCTACAATCCAATTCAGCACTGATTAGACCCTTGATCAAGATGATGGAAAGCTTACAGATGTTTTGGATGAAAAATAATTCAGAAATAATTGATTGATTGATTGATTGATTGATTGATTGAACCCCACAGAAAGCATAATACATCTAAATATCATCACTGTGTAGCCTCAAAAGGGACTCTGACAATAACCACAATAAAATGGTTGCAGTAAGTTTTATTCTGTGTTCAGCTAAAGTAACTTTAAGAAAAAGGTCTGCTTCATGTATAAATCAATTTTTTGTAAAAGCAAACTTGTTTGTATGCTAAATAGTTCCTCCAACCTTAGAGACAACGTTTCTTTTGGTCTGGTTAAAATCCACAGCCACCATGAAACAATTTTTTTCTCCCACTTTGAAAAGCAGACAGAATTCTGTGTCAGGTTGTCAAAGAGTTGATGAAAGTCATGTTACACGGTGGAAGCAGAATACTTCAGTTTGAAACCACGGTGGGAAATTTTAGCTTTATTTTTGGACTTAAACTCCAAGTACAACAGGGATGAATTTATGCTGTAAATCAGAGGTGTCCCTGTTCTGCCGGTTTTAGATGTTTATCTGCGTCAGCACACCTGAGTGAAATCTGTTGTGCAGAATTGAACAAGTCATTGGAGTCATTTGATTTGAATCAGGTCTTGACTTCAAGACGGTTGGTCATTGGAAAAAAATTGTTTAAGGAGGAAGTGTGGATGGGTGTGGGTGGGGGTAGGTGGGTGGGTGCATGTGTGTGTGTGTGTGTGTGTGTGTGTGTGTGTGTGTGTGTGCGTGTGTGCGTATGTGTGTGTGTGCGTGCGTGGGTGCGTGGAGGGTCTTGGTGCTCGGGGAGCGCTGCTGGTGCGCTGGGGTGCGGCCTGGCTGCCGCTCGGTGGCGGTCTGGGGATCCCGGCCCTCCGTCGGTGTGGGCTGGGCCCTCTGCCTGCGGGGGTGGGGGGTTGCTTCTGGGCTCATGGGGCCGTGGGGCCCGCGCTCTGTCTGCCCTGGGTGGCCGGTGCCCGGCGGGGCCGGTCCTCGCTTGTCCGGGCCTGCTGGGGCCTGTTCCCCCTGACTGCGGGGGACTCTGGCTGGGACCCCCCTCTGCCGCCTCCTGGGTCGGCGCATGGCTGGCTCCGGGGTGGGGCGGTTGGGGTCTGCGCCTGGGGATGGCTGCCGATGGCCCTGGTCTCGGGGGTACTCCTGGCGTGCCTCTTGCCTTTGTGTGGGAAGGGTCACACTGGCATGATCACCTTTCCCGGAACACGTTCCACTCTGCATGTTCTGCATGTGACACAGTCACCGAGTCGTCACGCAGTTTTATTCACTAACAGCAGCTAGTTTTCTCATTTCGGTTTGTTTCTCATTTATATTTAACTTTTTAGATTCATAGTTTAGTTACTATGATCTAAAGTTGGCTTGTATGTGTATGTATATGTGTTAATACTGGCAAGTGCGTAAATGTTTGTATGTATGTGTGTGTATGTGTGTGCATAGAGGTGTGTGTATATGTATGTATGTGTATATGTATATGTGTACATATGTATATATATGTATATATATATATATATATATATATATATATATATATATATATATATATATATATATATATATATATATGTGTGTGTATACGTGTGTGTATATGTATGTGTATGTATGCGTGTGTATGTGTGTATATGTATGTGTGTGTATGTATACATCTGTAGGTTGTTTTCTTTCTTTTTGTTTTTGGGTTATTTTTTAGTTTGTTTTTTTTTTAGTTTTTTTTTTCTTTCCCTTTTCTCTCCCTTTATCTCTTTCACTTTTCTTATGAGGTGTTTTTTCTCCTTTCTCTTTCTGTCTTTCGTCTGTCCTCTCTGGTCCAGCAGTACAAACTCTACAATTCAAACAACAATACAAAATAAATATAGAAATAAAATAAAAATTCAGAAAGTCAAGGGGATCATTATATCTATAAAGCTTCTCTTGGCAGAGAAAATTTGCTCAGCAGAACATCCAGACCATCATTCTGCTTGCCTAAATGCTGGACAAGACAAAAAAAATAAAAAATTTAAAAATTTAAAAAAAAAAAGGAAAAAAATTGTGAATGTTGGCAATGATGCTAAGAACATATCTTTATCCGTATGACTCTACTTGGACTCTCCCAATAACTGGAAACCCATAATCACAAACTGACCAGCCACCAGGGAGTACTTCTGCATAACCAGATGATGCAGCAGGGGTGCACATCTGGTCTGGAAGACATCAACCCTCCACTGACCTATGCAGAGCCAATGGAAGTGATGGAACGTAAATCACAGACTCAATATAAAAGATGGACGGAGCCTCAATGATGTCAACCGTAGGTTTCTGAAGAGCTGACCTGAAGCTCATTGGGTGCTTTCTACCCAACTTGGCAGCATCACAATCCCAGAAAATACAAAGATGGGCAAAGCGGTAGAGCTAAGAGGGGGGCTGCAAGTGTTGGTATGGATGACTGACGTCTATCAAACTGCGACCTGTTTTTAGTGAAGAGCTAACTCGGAGCCAACAGGAGCTAACCAGCTAATGGAGGTAGGTGGGCTAAAGCAGATTTACACTGTTAATGGGCTAAAAACTGCAGTTGTTCAACACTTTGCATCCTTGCAGAGGGATATCAGGTACCCAGCAATCAAAAGGACACACCCCTAATTATGCTAAATGTTGAGATGAAATTACTTCTAAACGGCGAGTTTGTCATGTCAGTTGGCATGAAGGTAAATCAGACCTATTAAATCTAAAATGTCTTTTTGCACCAGGCTGTAAACATGTATATTTCTGCTGTGAAGTTGGTCTTTTAAACATGGGAGTCTATGATGTATTGCTCTGTTTTGGAGCCCCTAGTGGATGAGGGGGGAACTGCAATTTTTGGCATTTCAGTATAGGCTTCATTTGTACTCGCCGAAGGTTGCCGCTTGGTGTAAATCAATCCTGTGAGATATAGTTCTAAATGTAGTCTATGCCTACTTATATTTGGTCAAATATTAAGGCTGATGCATCTCTACAGAGTACAAAAAGCCGACTTACTGTTGAAACTCGGTAATGTAGGAGCTTAATATTGAGCTTCCATTATGAATCCACTCAAACATCACCCCATTCCGTGTTGTTGGCCACGTTTACAGCACCACACCCCAAATGGAAGACTCAGAACTGTGTGACTGACAGTCACTTTTCATTTTGTTGAAAGTTTTTCAGATTTTCTCCACTAAAACACAGGCCCCTTAAACAAGACTGAGTCACAGACATGGGCAGAGAGAAGGCTTTGAAATGTAGCAACCCCTGAACCAGAAAATAATCAAGGGGACTTAGGCATAGCACTGTGGCCGGAAATTCGCCGTGAATGCTGGTTTCAACCATGACGGTTTCAGAACCCAACTCTCTGGCTTTTGCATTAATTTTGAGTCAACCCCCTCTTCCTTCTCAGCTGTATGTCCCACACTCAGTTTGGGCTCACTCTGACCTCAGAGTTGATGAGTACCGTCTCTGTTTAAAGGGCAGGTCTTGTCAGCAAGACAAACTGCCTCTGGTACATTTATGACACACATGCAGACACAAATACTCCTCAGAGAAGCAGGCTCACCTTCGTTCGTCACAGCATATCACAGGGATGGCTACTTTTCTGCTTGGCCAGCAAAAATACATCTCTCAGCATTTCCACTGCTCTTATTTCTCCTCTTCAGCTTCCACCAGAGAGGAAGAAATGGTGGTTGAGAGTGTAGCCAAGTCTCCCCACAGCTTGTCCTGATTGGTAAGTAGACCATGGTTAGACACAACCATGCCACTCATTGAAGAGCTGCTCTATGAAGACCCCAGTAGACGGTGGGTCATCCTAAATAATTCCTGCTTTTAATCGTTTGCCACTTTGGTGATCAATATGCCATGTAAATAATATAATTGCCCATAACTTTGCTGATGAAACAGGTTACAACCTCATGCAGCATGTGGGGATACATATAGTATAATTTAGCCTTGAATAAACAAAGTCCAACCACATGTCGGTGTCTGACATCTCATCACAGTCTTAATGTTCTCATCAGACTGCAGAAAGCCAACCAATCATCTGATTGTTTTAAATCTTCTTTTTCCATTTCGTCTTCCCTTCACTTCATCTGATGTCTGTTTACTGTCTTAATCACAGCTGCACAAAGTGCCTTCCAGCCAATTAGTAAAAGGGAAACAGGACAACAACCAGTCTCCTGCTTTAACGCACACAATCTCTTCGGCAGTAAATACCAACTGATTCTTCAAAGTATTGTCATTCAGCAGAGCCCTGCTGGCTCTGGTCTTTTTCAAGAAAAGAGGCCCCCCTTTGAAATGCCAGGCCATACCAAAACCACTGGATGTTTGAGAAGGAGGCAAAGGCTAAAGTGACAATCACAATGGCTGATGGGGTCTGATAAAGGCAGATTACAGTTAATCAGGTCATTTCATCGGTCTAGAGGTTTGTGTTTTATTGTGTACCAAGGATGGGTTGTGTCACAGGCTGCTGGAACTGTCTGAGACCGCTGATGTAAGTTTAAGGAGAGGGCTTCAACCTTTTAATTGCAAATAGTGAGCATTTGTTCACTGAAATTAGACAGGTTTGTATGAAACCAGATTAGATCTGGCCCCAGACGGAAAAGAGTAAGAAGTAGGATGTAAATTAGAGTAGTAGAGAGACGTAAACCTCAAAGCTAATGGAGTGTACGTTGGCAGCCAAAGAGTTGCAGACTTGTGAAGTTGAAGCTTTGTCTACATTGTGCCGAAGCCGCTTCACATGTTAAAATGGGGGAAAACCATTTTAACATGGGGGGGGTGCTATGAGGATAAAAGAGTAACACTCCATATAAAGCTTCTCCCACCAACGATTTTCCCTTTCTCAGCTGTTTAGCAGGAGGAGGCAAATAAACCGAGCCGGGTCGTGAAATCCTTCCTGCATTTTCTCAGCCATGTTTGCCTTCCGAGTTTCTTCTTCACTACTTTGTATTTTCATCCTAACATGCTATGCAGGTTGTGGCTATCAGGTATGCGCTGCTGGAGGGGGAGGAGGGGAGCCGGGAGAACAAGCTTACGAAATATAAGAAATGAACAACTTTAATTCGACCCGAACATTTTAATTGGTCAAAGTTTTTAGAGATTTACAGTAAACTGAGGGGTCTAACTATATTTCTTATTGTTCATGATTACAGACTTTATAAACTACTATCAGGACGAGGAACCACGTCACCCACAGTGAAAAAAATATCTCTGAGCTTTAAGTTAAGGTTTCACTTCAATTAAAAAAAGCATTTTTCAATTTTTGAAGATCACAGAGATGGAGGAAAGGGAGTCTGGCTACAGTACATAGACAAATTTGCTGCAAATCTATCTAATTTACCTGTCATATTAATGCTACTAATACTATTTGCACCTTTAAAATGTTTTCATTGGGACTTTTGAGTAAATTTGTGTTGATCTATCTTTAAAGCAGCAATCAGTCTTTTTGAGGTCTGTTGGTAAGTAATAGTTTTAGTATTTTAGTACATTTTTCTAGGTTTATTTAAAAGTTATTCAACATAACCAGCTCAGATTTAACTGCTTTTCCTATATTAAAGACACTACAAGCCAAAACTCTAAACTGATTATATAACCTGCTTACAAAGTCAGATTTAAGGGAGAACTTTTGCCACTTGTCTTGTGTTTCCAGCAACAGACAATCATACTCACGAGACAGTACTGAATAACATTTGTAACAAAAAGAAAAGAAAAGAGAGAGAGAGAGAGAGAGAATGCATTGTATATACATCCTTTGAGTTTCCATAGCATCATTTGAAAGTCTCCAAGAGAAAGTACAAAGAATCCCCGGCATGTTGCTATTAGGGGAGGACCCTGGCACCAGACAGAGTGGCGGTGCCATTGTCAGGTTGTACATCCAAAATCCATAGTAATGTAGAAGGAAGGGAACAAAAGTATGGATCAGCAGACAAGAGAGACAAAAAGAAAGTTAAAAGGAAGTGATAGAAAAGAAGTATGTAAAGAAAGGAAAGCTTAAAAGCAGCAAAACACAAGCGGGTGAGACAGGTGCCTGGAGGTTGTGCTGGAGACAGAGAGGTGGTGGGTGGGGACAGGAGGATGAATGAAGCAGACCCCTGCCGTGGGTCCGTCTCAGACTCCTCTCTTCTACTATGAGCACAGTAAGGAAGAAGAAAAGAAGAGGAAAGCATCTGTAAAAAATTCCTCCAGATTTTTGTTAAAGGTTATGTCCCCTCCTCCATCCCTCACATAAACAAGTTAAGATTCACTCCTCACAGAAATACCCCTCATTGGGTCCTCATTGCCCCTCATCATTCTTTCTCTCTGCCTCTCGCGCTCATTACAGATCATTTTCACTTCAAAGCCTCTCCATTATCTGCCATCTCTGAGGGCAATTAGGAATGGGGTGACTTTGAGCGGCAGGCACGGCCACTGCATTATAGCTACTCATCCCCTGTCATGAGGGCTTTTGTTGGGACTGCGGACATTGATGGAGAGGATACTGGGGCCCTGGTACCCCCCTACCCACATCCCCTCAACACACCCCTTGATGCCCCCCTATCCCATACCCCCCACCCCCCATCCCTTTTGACTGGTAAACTGTGGAGTAAAATGGTGTGTAATTAAGCGGGAGTCAAAGCAGGTCCTGTTTGGGTGCGTGACAGGCTTAGTGGGGGAGAGCTGGGCTTGAGACGGTAGTTGAGAAAGGGTGCAGAGAGTCACAAGGCTTGCAGGGCGTTGGGGAGGGCGAATCTGGAATGAATGAGAATAGCGCAGACACAATAGTGAGGCTGTGAAGCACTGAGCAGAAAAACCCACTTTCTGGGAAATATTTACTCAGTTAATCAGGGCTTCTGTGACTGTGATCAAAGGGGTGGGAAAGTTGTAAAACCAACCGATCACTTGTAAATATGAGCGTAGACTTATGCAAACAAACATGGGTAAAACGGTTAGCTATATTATTGAAAAAAACATAATGCTTCAACCATACAGGGTCCACTGAGAGCTTGTGCTTTTTTTTTTTTTTTTAGATTTATTGCCTCTTGAATGAAAGCACTGTCCATGTTTATTATTTTCCATTTTGCCATTTATGACATCTTTTTATACTGGTGTGAAACTGTGGCACAGTGAGTGAAGCTGTCAGCAAATAAATGTCTCAATATATTCGTGTTTCTCTCCACAATAACTTTTACTGCTCTGTACTAGTGGAGGATACGCTCACAGGGCCCCTCAGTGTGTAAGTGTGTTGAGTGGTATATGACTTTTTTCTATGGATGGTGGTTTCTCTGTTGCTGCTGCCAGAGTAATGAAAAAAGCTGATGGTAAAGGACAAAGTGAAGACAGCTGTAGCTGCATGTGCAAAGACTGTGAGCAAAGATGATGCATGTTGCACAAAAGGTTCAGGGTAAAACTAAAGGTGCGGTATTCAGTGTGTTCCACAACACTTGATGCAAAAAAAGATGAAAGATTGTACAAAGCACACGCACTCTTCTAGATACACACCTTGAAGAAATGCGGTTGTTGTGGCGGAAAGGAGCTGTTTTAAGTGTGCTTTGATGCCCCTTCTAGTTAGCTGTCTCCCACTGAGCGGTGAGATCCTGTCAGCGTGAAACCTCTTCTTATCCTCCTGGTTAGTCACTACATGACCACAAGATGTTTGTGTGTGTGTGTGTGTGTGTGTGTGTGTGTGTGTGTGTGTGTGTGTGTGTGTGTGTGTGTGTGTGTGTGTGTGTGTGTGTGTGTGTGTGTGTGTGTGTGTGAGTCACAGGGAGTTTATACATGAGAAAGAGAAAATCTTAGAAAAGCAACAATCTAAAGAAAAAGTTACACATTTGAGAGTTTTTAATGATCTTCTCGTAACTGTTGACTCTGGATGTTCATCTGCTTTGTTCTTTTGATGCAGCTCATAACCGGATTCATCCAGATCTGGTTCTCACAGGCTGCTGCCCCAGCAGTTTTTAGATGTTCCCCTGCTTCAACACGTCACCTGATAAGACCTTTTTCGGTTCATCTTGGCGAGTATACTTCAGCAGGAGCCCCCATTAGTTGTGGGGTCAAGGGTCCAGTTTAGCTCTGCTGCTGTTTTGTTTACATTTCTTATCATTGCTTTGCAGGTGATGTTAAAATTTATTTATGACCCCTTAAAATCAAAAGGGGATTCTCTAACTAAATTGCTTCTTTGTCTGAAGGATTAGAAGACTTGATGTTGCTGTACGTTCTAAATTGAAATGAGAAGAAAGTGATAATTTTGATTTTTGGTAAATATGAACTATTAAATGTTGCATATTGTATTATTGGTCCTCTAACTTCATACAGTCGACCTCATGCTAAGAGTTTTGGCATGATCAGATAACTCTTTTAGACCTTATTAGCAGATCTGCTCAGACGTAAAATGTGTTCTTTTATTTTAAGATGCTTGAAAAGGTAAAGCCCTACTTGCCATAAAAGATCTTAAAAAAACACTAATTTGTTCATCATGTCCTTGTGAGACTATTTAAACGTTTATCATGACTCAGGCCTGTCGGTCCTTCATCACCTGCAGCTGTCTCAGAGTACAGCTGCTCATACGTTGACTGGGAGGAGACTATCATTATATCACCCCTGTGCTTGCTGCTCTTCACTGGTTTCCAGTTACTTTTAGGACACAGTTTAAGATTTCATTACATGTTTTAAAAGGTTTTATTGGTGTGGCTCCATCATACTTGTCATAACTGATGCACTAGCATGTTCTAGTTAGAACTTTGAGGTCTTAAAGTCAGCTGCTCTTGAAGCTTCCAGGCTCAATGCAGTAGCTGCTCCTTTGGAACAGATTCCCCCTTAACATCAGAGCTCATCAGATACTTTCTGCTTGTAAGTCTTTGCTTAAAGGGGTGCTATGATGGTATTTGGAGTTTTCTGAGCATTTTACAGTGTTACAGTGTTGAATCCTCATCAGACATGTGAACAACACTGTTTTTATCACCTAAACGCATGTTTGAGTTTGAGTTCCAGCACGCTCTCCGTTCAGTTTCCATGGCAAAGGAAAAAGGCGCCGTTTTAGAGAGTTTTTTCTACTTGGAAATCCTTGTGACGTCCCGGGGGATAAGGTTCGGTGATTGGTTACCTTCTACTGGTTAACAAGGGCATGTACAAATACATCAGGCGGGTGGAAAACGTGGGATAAAGTTATTTCCAACGATGGTTGGTGAGTTTACCAAAGAGAGACATCCTGCTGCATTCGTTGCTGTGGGTTGCTGTTTTCCACTTCGTCTTCAGGCTCTGATTCAGGTTCCAACATGTAGGGCTGTATGCTATGTGTTGACATTGTATTTTGTTTTTTTATTGAGTTCATATTAGCCTAATCCTTCTGTTTATGAGACGTTACAATGACAGCGAAAGCAGGTGCGGTGCGCGCTCCCGATGTAGTGCAGTGGCGGGAGGCGGGACTTAATGCGGAAGAGTCTCAATCCACTCGTTTTGCCCGCAGGCTGATCTGACAGCCTACGGAGAGGGTCGGTCTGAAGTAAATAAAGCGATTTGTGACCATAACTCGATCAATCCCAGCCCTTCTGGGCTCAGAAATAAAAATAAATTAGCCTGAAATGCACATAATAGTTCCACTTTAGGACCCACTTTGCACCATGTGGTTTTTTTTTTTTATACTTTGCTTTTATGTATGCTGTGTATACTATATACATATTATCTTATATTATCTTATCAATTATTAATACAATCTCTAACTTTGGCATAGGAAGTCCCTTGTTTTGAGTATTTACAAACATTCAAGTGTTGTTTATTGAGCTTTGTGATGTTTTCGGTTTATCTTCTGCAACAGTTTACATTATTTGATTGATTTCTTGAGATGTAACACTGTGCCAGATATGTTGTAAATCTTGGCCACCAGATGGCAATGTAACAGGAGTTCATTGATAACATTTTCTGCTAAAACTTTAAGGGACATCCAAGCCCTTTTTCCTGTTTAATGGCAGACCGAGCTGGAAATGCATGTGCTAATGAAAAACCATTTCTGGTGATTTGAGATTTATGTCTGCAGAAAAGGTAAATATGAGCTGCTTTTGATAAAACATCTACTTGAAGCATCATTAATGATGTTTTCTGCCTTTACTTTGATATGATTGTTTATTGTTAAATAAGTTCATCCAGTGCACGATGTGTTAAAAAAGAACTTCTGTAATATTGAAATGCATGCAGAGTTTTATATCTAACATTTGGTAGTTAATGGACTTTGGATGAACTGAAAATGTTTTTATTATATATTTTTTTGTTAATGTTGAGAGTCTACTGCTGTATTTTCTTATATTTCTTTTATTATTACTATTTGTTTGCCAAGTAGACTGTATCCAGGATTGGGTACAGTCAGACTGTCCAAGACAATAAACTGCAGTGATTTTCTCCAGTGAGGTAACTCATTGCCCAGGCTACATTATCTTCTCTGCAAGCAAGATGGAAGTAGAAAAGTGCAACAATTGCATAAAGTCTTAAACCAGAGTTTGTGATTGTATGCATTTTTATGTTTTTTTTTTTTTGTTTTTTTTTTTTTGTTTTTTTTTTTTTGCCTACCACCATCATCTTCCTGCTCTTTGCAGATGTTTCTGGTCAAATAAACACAGGTGAGATGTTAAAAGGGTTTGATACTTGAATATATAGAGGAACATCTTTAAATTTTTCCCTACACATTTAACAATTCCAATCCAAAAATTTCAGCAGTAACACATACTTAATAAAAGACTAGTGAATTTTTTAAAAACCCTTAAATGAGTAATTAATCATATTTAATGCATATTATTTCTAAAACCTTTTGCGTGACTGACTCAAAAAATAAAATTCATACAAATGAAAGAATTTAGTTTTGCTGAAAAGTACTTATTTTATCATAAAAAAATGTATTTTTTAAAAAACTTTTTTTTTTTAGTTGTTTATGGGATCTGTAAAGTACCTAACTAATCATTAATATTAGTAGCATCTTGAATATGTTCTTCACTGGACTCCAAAGTGTCCCCCACGTTTCATTTGCGTTCACAATTGCAACACTGAATTGGATTAAGCATGTATAAAATATGGATAGATTGATGGAAGGTGCTGAAGGTTGGTTGCTCTTCTGCCCTGTAGACACCACAGTATATTTGAGAAAAAAAAAAGCATTTACACATCAGCAGAATTCTAACTATCCCTATACAGGAAAAACACAATTATGACCAGAAATGATGTAGTGCACATGCCAGGCCTCTAGTGGGCGGTAAAATTTTAACGACACACTCAGGTGTGCACCGCATCCTCATAAACACAACACAACAGAAGCATTGTGTGCTAGCTGATAGTCATCTGGCGCATGTAACCTTCGGTAACAGCATAACTATTCTACCAGGTTTTGCTTCATCAGACCAAATGAATGAAAAACATGCTGCTTCCAGAGACTGGAGACAGAAAATGGACGGAGCCTCTGTGACGTCACCAATAGGTTTCTGAAGAGCTGAATTGAAGCTCGGTGGGCGGTTCCTACCATCTCCATCTTGGCAAGGGCACGCATGTCGTCTAGTCTGGGAAATACCAATATGGGCAAAGAGGTGGAGCTGAGAGGGGGTCGTGAGCGTCATGGTGGATGATTGACATCGAGTGAACTCCAAACTGCATGTAGCTAATAGCTAACCAACTAACGGAGATAAACGGGCTAAAGCTAAGCCATGTTGTTAACCAGCTAAAAACCGCGGTTGTTCTACATTCTTCTTACTTGAAGCAGGAGATTGGTACCTGTCAATCAAAAGGACACACCCCTGAATATGCAGAATTTCGAGATGAAATTACTTTTAAATGGGCGAGTTAGAAAAAAAATTCCATCCCCCCACAGTTGTCATGAAGGTAAACCTGACCTATTAAACCTAAAACGGATTTTTGAACCAGGCTGTAAACATGTTTATTCCTGCTGTGAAGTTGGTCTTTTTAACATGGGAGTCTATGGGGATTTGATCTGTTTTTCACCTCTTAGTGGATGAAGGTGGAACTGCAGTTTTATGCACTTCCACATAGGCTTCACTTTTAACCGCCGGAGGCTCCGTCCAGCTTTCATATACAGTCTATGGTTGCTACACAAACATGACACGCAACTCGGCCATTGTTGTAGTGCTTTCCGCAAGTTAAACAGTGTCTGAGTGCTCAAAGATTCTGATTCCTTTTTATGCAGAGAGGGTTGTCTTGGTTTGCAATTAAATTTCAGGTTGTTGTCAAGTCTTTGCGTTTTTGTCCTCCCAAAACTCTAACTGTGTAAACAGGAGACATGAACACAACAAAACTTTTCTGTTTTACTGTCTCAGTTTTGTGGGATAAACAGGACCTTTTTTTCTAAGGCCTTTGTGGTCAAAGACCCACCAGGTGAAATTACATCAAGACAACCTTTATAAATTTATCTTATCTTGTCCAAATTTAACTTATCAGCTTTAAATTTAGTCCTTGTACTGCTCAGGTTCCCTAAAAGAGACATTGGAGGGAATGAGCCCTGTGGGTGAAGCTCAGTGTAGTCTGATGGGTCAAGATCAATAAAGTATACGACTGGGAATAACTTAAAAGGCACCTCTCTCCAGAGTTCAGGCATTCAACTCCTCTCAGTGACATATAATTTCCTGAGGGTTGGGTGGAATTTGTTGCAATTACTTTTTCAGGTAATTATGAATCATCATCTGTCTAATAAAGCAATTCACACAACCCTCAAGGGCCCTCATCGCTGTCTTTTAAATGTGATCTAGAATTAGTGTGAAGCAAGCCCGGGTCTCACGGCATCTTCATTGTGGGGTGGAGGGAAGCCTGTGGGTGGTTGAGGTTTCAAATAGCTTTAATTGGTGCTGAGGTAACAAACAGGTAACAGAATCGTTGTGAAAATAGTGCTGGAGGGTCAACAATGAAAGATGATGAAAGTGCGTCAGTGTCAACAACAAAAAGAAGCCCTGCTAGCTCAGCTGGGTTTAGAAAATGAAATGTGTAGATGATTTATCAGTTGTCTGTATAGACCAGATAATGGTTTTGTCTTTTCAATTCATTTATACATGTTTATTTTGCAACTCCCTTATTAACTCCCCCCCCCCCACACCTAAAACAGCAAAACTGTGAAGTCCTAATGAGTAATAATCCCTTTTGGCGAAAGGGAGAGTCAAGCGGTGTCATTGACCCTGGTTTTCGACAGCACGCTCCAAAGATTAAGCAAACACTGGTAATTGCCCTGAGATCAGGTTCTGTTTTGACTGTTTGTCACCCCCATGCCGCCTGATGTGTGTTTGATCTGCAGCGGGATGGCAACAGCGCTCTCTGTTCACTCCTCACATCTCAGCTCCGTGCAGAGAGATGACCAACCACCAAGCAAGCAGGGAGCCTCACAAACTGAAAAATGTGACTTGCAAGCCACTTACAGCAAAATGTGAGCATGCCGTTCGCTGTGGTTGTCCTCTAACGTCACAATGATGTCAGGATATTAAGAGTTTCTTCTAAA